>NC_142011.1:44946640-45261306 GCF_049901735.1 Notechis scutatus
GCTTGATGCCAGAACAAGAAGGAGGCTGAAACGTCAAGCTGTGGGGAGACATCAGGCCAGATGTTGATTTAGGGAGATTGACACGCCCATCTAGGTGGTTTACGGAGGCAAACTCAGTTAGAAGGGAGGGCGAGTCAGTAATTAGCACGTTGCCTCAAAGTGTATAAAAGAACACAGCTGTGTGGGGGAAGATTGTCAGGAACAAAGTGACTGATTACGTGCAGAGGTTTTTCAGCAGAGGCTCGGAGCTTTGAGAATTTGTACCAGGACTGTTTTGATAAACAGGGCGTGCGGAATATAATCTTGTAGAAATCCTTTCTGTTGGATTTAAGTTTTGGAACGGCTGCTTTTGGTTTTGTGTTGTTTGAACTCTGAAGGGGGAGCCATAACACATTTATAACATGTTATATTATAAATAACCTCATTCATTAAATCCGGTAGACAATTCTTTACTTGGATCCCTACTCTGACTGAAAAACAAAGCACCATGAGCTAGAAGTAGCCTGTTATTGTTTCTAAAGCATTTCTTTCCTCAAGGCAGTCAAAACAAAACACAAACAAGTCTGAATGGTTTAAGGAAGAAAAAATAAATGCAGATAAATCTCATGCAGCAGCTCTGTCCATAATATTTAATATAGATTCAGTTGTAGTGAGATGAACATTGCCATCACTGAAGAGTCGGTGAGCTTTGTACTGAAGACACACAGCATAAAATTGTTTATGGAAAAAGCAAGATGAGAAAAACATAGCAAAAATCAGCTTGATTCTCCAACAAGATAGAAATGCTACCTTTGTAGAACAGCCTAAAATAGCTAAGATGTGAACTGGAGGGAATTTTCGAAGGATGTTACCAATGAGGGGTTCTTGGTTGTTTTCTTGCACATGTTTCATTACCCAAACTAGGTAACATCATCAGTGTTAGTCCTCAGAGACCACCAAGGAATCCTAATTTCAACCCTGAGTTACAAATGTTCCACTAATTTTCCATTAGTGGAAATTACCAATTTAGTAATCCATCTAATATTACTTTTGATTGTGTTCTCAATGCTATTAAAAAGCCAGACTTAAACTATTGTTTTTTGAAATTGAATACAATTGAAAAAACAATTGTATTTGAAATGTATTTACCCTCCCATTACATGTGAAGTTGAATGCTCTTGAAGATTAGCTAGTACTAAATTTATCATTTTGCAGTATCTAAATGGTGTTTCTTTTTATTTTATTGTCCAATTATCTCTTCTTCTCTCCTCACTGCCACCCTTTTCTTTTCCATCCCTACTCATCGGAGCTAACTCTTCTCCACATCCCTTCTTCCAGTTTCGCTAAAAAGAGGGAGCGAATGTGTATGTGTACCCTTGTTATCGACTATCAGTGAGTGGTTTATGAGCGATAGTGTGAATGGGGAGTATATATAGATGGGAGTTAAACTGTAACCAATTGTATTAATTACAGTTTATTAATATTCATAGGTACTTCTGAATTTTACATTTTTGTTCTGGCTTTGTCTCTCCAGGTCAGGGGTCCCTAAACCCTGGTCCCTGTACTAGCACTGGGGGCCACGGCATGCCAGAAACTGGGCCACACAAACAAAGTCCCATCTGTGGGATGAAGGCAGCGTGTGAAACCACACCCATTCCAGTCTATGGAAAAACCTCTCTCCAAGGAACCCGTCCCTGATGCCCAAAAGTTTGGGGCCGCTGCTTTAGGTTTCTGAAAGAAATACATTAAAATGTGGGTGGCACATAGACATATTTATGGAAGAGGAAGACATCTCTAACACTAGTTTTAGGGTTGAAAAGCTGTTTTCAAGATGGGAAATGGATTTTGTATAGATGTTAGGGTTATGTTTATAATTGTTTCCTGTCTACTCTTCCTTTTCTTAAATTCAGGGTCATTATCCTTTTGAGGAAGTGTGATATTTTCTAAATATTTACTGCTGTGTCTTTATTTTATAATACCTTTTCTGCATAAAGACTGTTGGAAAATGAAATTATTTTTGTAAAAATAATAAATAAGCAGTCCACATGCTTTACTCTGATCCATTAGATTACAAAGTTGCAAATTCAAATTCAGATCTCTTATTAAGCATTAAGCAACTCCAATTTGGGAGTTGTATATAATCATAATAAAAATTAAGGTTTATATTATTCACAATGAATTGATCAAACTCTCATTATCAAATCCATTCTCAAACTCACAGAGGTGTATTCTATAGGTGCTTGAAAGAATTAATTCTGCCTCCCACTGGCCAATTGTATTAGGTGACCGAGAGAACAGTTCCAATACAACAGGTGATTCGATTTCTATTTCCCACTGTGCATGGGGAAACCTATTAGGCTCACTTTGGAAATCAGTTAAGCTGTTTTCTTTGGTGATTCAATTTTTCTGCTATAACCAGAAAATCAAAAAAGGAATAAGGCAGCTCTGGATTTTATTTGCAATTGTATTTTTCTCCCAGAACAATCCCTTTATAAAAATGGTCTTTATTAGTTAAAAAAATTCTGTGTTCTACTTTAGTCTCAAAATATTCTTTTGTCCTATGAATTGATTCAAACTTTTCATTATCATCCAGTTCTGGGGCAGTCCCAAAGTTAATTTGTGTATATGCTGCCCATTTTCTGCTATTTTCCTCATGATGTTTCCTGTTTGATATCTCTGTCGACCACTCCATTTTCATATATAGATGATTCACACCAATACTGGAAAGGGAAAAGTGTAAATTATATTTTCATTGTAAAGGACTAAAATGGATTAGAATTTTGTAGATGATGCAATAAGATCATCTGACCAGCCTTTTCACTACAGAAAGTAACATGAAAATAACCTGGATCTAGGCTGTTTCTTGAAAGCACAATTTTGGACATATGAGCAGACAAAATGTAGCACCAATGAATTTTTCATGGAGCACAACATGAATATCTATTCTCCCTTGTAATGTTTCAATCCTTGTATGGCTGTGTTCTTCTTTCACTGCTTTCTCTCCTTAAAAACCAAAATGTCATGCTGAATTTGAATTGTTTACATCAAAATATGTACCCAGATAGAATGTATATAGTGTTCCAGATATACCGTTTTCTTAAAACTGGAACTCAGGCTCTCTATCATGAATTTTTCAATGGAGCAAGAGCTCAAATCAAATGAAGAAATCTATTGGTCTTCCAGTGATATTTTGCAAGACCCTACAGAGTACAAACATGATGGAAGATATTGGTATCTCCCAATAAGCAATGGACAATTCATAGCCGTTTCTTTATTTCTATTGTTTACTATTTTTGAAGTATGAGATGCCCAGAGTCATTTGGAAGTGGGTGGCCTCTAAACCACATTAAAAAATTTAAAAAATTTATTTGATCTTCATTTCAGCATATATCTGACCTTCCTGCACATAGCCAACAGGAATAAATGCATGTGTTCATCATGCACACTGTCACACTATTTTTTCAGGAGGAACCAATGTTATGCAAAGCACTAAATGGGAATTAGAAATAGCCAAGCAACTAAAGGCTTGAGATCAGAAAATGAAAAGAAATAGTTACATCAGTAGAGCACTCTATACGATTCTGTGCAAAGCATCTTTAACTTTCATATACCAATTCATGGACTATATTTTGTTGTTTAAATTTTTCATGTTTTTGAGGCTGTATCTTATCAACTCCATTCTACCATTACTTCATAAGAACAGAAGGAGATTATAAATATCAGTAGGACCAAGCTTGGTCAGGTATAACAATAATAATTTATATACTGCATAACTCCCAGCAATTCATCAATTGAGCTAACTCTTATATGTACCAAACTTAGAATGTTAAATGTGTTCTGCAATGTAAGAACATACTATGGAAGAAATTAGGATGGATTAAATGGTGAAACTACTTAATTTGTTATGATTTAAAAACATCTTCATAACAGTAAAGAGATTCTACACAATACAGAATATTATTTCTCGAAGTTTCTGAATTTAAACTCATCAGCCAAAAGATAAAAATGAAGCTGCTATCTATGTTTCAATAGGAAATAGGTGATTGAATAAAGTTTGGGATATTGTTAAACTATATTGTTATAGTGTAAATGGGAAACTATTTTTCTTTGTCTTTTTTGGTCAAAAAGCCTTATGAAGCAAAACGTTTAAAAGAACTTTCTAGACTTTTTTATCCTGAGGATCAGTGCCAGCATTACTATTGTTGACTGCCGGTAGGGGGCATAAAACATTAGCCTAATTTAAGAGTTACTGGCAGAGTTGTGTTCTTCAATGACTTATGGATTGTGTAGACTCACCAGTCAGATGATGTTCATTCTATAAACCAGGGCTATCAAACTCATGGCCTGTGGGCCAGATGCGTCATGCACTTGCCACGCCCATGCCCGGTTTAGCAAAGGAGACACCGTGACAATGCAAGTTTCACATTCCTGCTATAAACTATAGCTTAATACCATGATTTAGCACATGGGAAGACTCTCATGGGCTTTTAGCAATGCACTGCTTGTTTACAGAAGGATGAACTAATGAATCAGACAAGGAAACTCTGTGAAACTTTTTTTTCCCTTTGATTTTCCTTTTGATGTTTTCATTTTGGAACCATTGAGAAACATTCATTTGAAGCTTCATTGAGGTGTATCAACACTGCATTTTATCATCAATGCTGAATACTTCTGCATCAAAGCCAGTACAAAATGCTTGCGGCTGGATGGAGTCACCACAGGCAAGGGCCTTTTGCAAACGCTACAAGCCAAATGATTGCAAAACAGCAAGTGAAAGAAGAAATGCAAGGCTTTCTTTTCTTTCCACCTAAAGAAAAGTACATTTCCTGAGTTGCAGAATCTGTCATACTTAAACTTTATCTCATCAGATTTCTTAAAGTGTGGTACTTTCCCAGGATCCGTGTTCTACACAAACATTGTACGCTAACATTTATGCTTTCAGGCATCCGCAAACAGTCCTGAATAATTATAAAAATAATCTGACAATAATGCCATTCTGAATCCAAACCTATGCATGGAATTTTAGTTTTTAAATTATTATATTTTTAGTTTTATATTATTATTATATCAAATATGCAACAGTTTCAGAGATATGATAATAAATTATGATTTCAAAAACTATTTGGAACCGGGCATTTAAGGAATTTGCTCATCATATAGTGTGATTTTTAAAGGAGCTGCATCTTTTTATCTGAGCTCATACAGAAATCTGAAAAAAGCCAAACTGCTTTGAGAAATAGCCAAGAGCTGCTGTTGTGCTTATGAAACAAAACACTTTTCCTTAATCCTTTTCGAAGTGTACAACTTAAGACAACAACATAAGGGCGGGGGGCACTTTGAAAAAACAATCTTCTGCAAGGAGATGGCAATTAGAGCCCTGCAAGTTTGAGAACTGGTGACATAGATTTAAAAGTACTGACTGCAAGAGATATATTCAGTCTTGCCCAAAGTTAATCCCAAATCATTTTAGTTGTGATAGTGCATTGATTGTATAAGTTGATTTACAGGGAGAGAGTGGACTTGGGTCAAAGTTGACAACTCCTGGTCTAAAGTTGACCCTTCCAAAAGGAAGACTGACAGGGCCCTCTCCTGCATCCAGGAAAATCCATCAATGTGTTCATTTACATAAACAGTATTAGATGATTTGGAAAGGTCTACTCCAGGGGTGTCCAACCTTGGCAACTTTAAGACTTGTGGACTTCAACTCCCAGCTTTGCTGGCTGAGGAATTCTGGGAGTTGAAGTCCACAAGTCTTAAAGTTGCCAAGGTTGGACACCCCTGGTCTACTCCCTCCACACCTTTCAGCATCTGTCTCTTTTTAGGAAACATCTCTATCTGTAATTCTTACATTGCCTAAAACAAGTTATCATTAGCTTGTTTTAACTTACATTGTCTAAAACAAGCTATCATTAATGAAAGTGGTTTGAGAACTACAGTCTACTTCTTCACACATCACACTAAAAGGGCCATACTAAGTCCCTTTTACCACAGTCTGGAATCTACAACATCTGGGTTTAAGGGGAAAAATGGATTCACTTATTACCCCAAGCCACAAAATTGTCAGTTTGGTTGTCTCAGCACAACCTTGGCTATTTGTTAAAACAAATCATGACTTTGTGTCATATGTGAATCTAAATACTGAGTATTTTATTCAAAAGATCATATAATGCAGTGGTTCCCGAAAACTGTTGGTTCAACATAATCATTTCGCTAGTGCTGTTAAGAAAACTTTTTACTTCCTTATGAGGGTTAACAGGAAATTAATTCACAGCAATGTATCCTGCCCTATGAATAATTGTGGTGATGGTAGCCTCAACTAAACTGATAGGTCCTGTCTTCTCTGTTGTGTAGATCAAGGGGCATTTCAGTTTTAAAAGTAGGAACAGCTTTCAGTTTGAAAGTTCTGTATAAATTTTTTTGTGACATCACAAAGAAAACTTATAAATATACTATGCAGATTCATGTTTTATGAGATGGGCAGATATATAAATATCCATCCATCCTCATCCCCACCCTATATATTTATATGTTTCATTGACAGTTTCACACATAAGGAATGACATTCATGCAGTTCAAAGGGGGCTTGAAAAAGGAGCAACAACACTACAGAGTAGGCCAGCCTCTTGCGCTGAGCTACCCCTTGGTACTCTATGGACATTGCAGTAACTACTTCAGAGGTTGAGTAAAAGTTGAGTAAAAGAGCTCACCTAAAATCTACCTTTTGTCTTGATGGCAGCAATGATTCACCTGAACTGGCCACCAGGGGGTCCTGGAAGCCGCAGGTGCCTGGCAGATGAAGGCATGCATGGGACAGAGCAGCTCCATTCCATCCTTTGGGCAGTGCAAGGTTTGCACCTCCCCAGAGCAACTTCCAACTTTCTCTTCCTCTTTAAAAAAAATGTCTTTGGTTGGGAATTGGGATGGTTTGGGATTGTGATTAGTCTTCCAGACAAGGAAAAAAACATGCAAAGCAAACAACACTGCGGCAAATTAGAAAAAAAAATAATTCCAATTTATCTGCCTCTTTCTTTCCTTCTTTTTCTTTCTTTGGTTTTTAAATAAGCAGGGAATGAAAAACAATTCCAGAGCTGGTTGTTCAGCTAGCTGCTGAAATTAAATCTCAAATAAAAATTGATAGCAGGGTATAATAGAATCCAGGAAAAACCCATACAAAATCTATTTATAAAATTTCCTATAATTCTCCTGTTTGACAGTAAAGTCAGGAAACAGGATATAATAGAAAGAAAAGATAGTTGGGGAAGGAACCAGCTGCAATTTATAGATTAGTAATAATGGCTTGTTGGACTATAGTTCCCATTCTCCATACAACACAGCCAGCAAGTTAGATGATGAACCCTAGGCATAGCAGTGCCCAGGTTAAAACATTCTTATAAAATTTTCCATGTAAGGAAAATTCTTGAAAACATCCATTTTAGACATGGAAAATGTCAAAACTGAGGATACCCTTTGTTAACTAGAGCAGGGGTGTCAAACTCATGTCATCATGGCGGCGTCATGTGATGTATTGGGACTTTTCCCCCCTTTGCTAAACCGGGTGGGGGCAGGGTCAGTACGTGATGCATCCAGCCTGTGGGTCGTGAATTTGACACCCCTGAACTAGAGGAATGTATGATAAAAGAAACGAGCGATTGCAGAAGCTACGTTTGTTTAAAGAATTAAGCATTTGGTTTCATTGAACCAAATATTCAGATGACTTTTGGCTCAAATTCTGACAGGAAGTGACCAGACTTTGCAAGCTGTAGGAGAGATCAGAATCAGAGCCTCAGGCTATTTTTGATCAGTGGTGTTTATTTTAGCAGTTGGTGTTTATTTAAAAATAGTGTTTATTTTTGCAGTTCATTTCTTCTGGGCTTTTTTCAAGTGCAGCATTTAGCATGTTCAGATTTTCTATCTCTTCATTCAGAGGTTAGTTACAGCAACACCCTCAGTGAAGATTTAAAAGCCTTAAGGAGGAAATACAGTTCCCTATTTTCAGTTTTAAGGGAAAACAGAAAAAAAGATACACTACCACCTAAGCAAGGGAATTGATGCAAGATGTTGAGGAATAAAAAAAAACTCTGCTTTGAAACCTACTGTTGAGAAAGCACAGATGGGCAGCATACTCAGGCCAATATTATCCAACCTGATATTGCAATTCAAAATAAATCATACCACAAGGTGGCAGCTTGAGTTCAGATCTAAGAGTTGGAGAAAGAAGATTGAGTAGACTTGAAAGTACAAGCTTGGGAAAGTGAAAAATGTAAAACAATTGGTGAATATTGAACTTAATTCAGATGCTCAATAGGGTATAAACCCAAGTCAAGGAATAATACTGCAGTATCAAAGTAATGAACAATTACTACCACTCAAAACGAAAGTGGACCAATAAGGTAGCTCTTTGTTTATGTTCATATTGTCATTCAGAGAGTGAATCACAGATTATACTGAAGCATACCAAAGCCAATAATATTGTACATTGCTTTTCTTTGGGAAAGGTGGAATGCAGACTTAATGCAGATTTAAAAAATCCAATGTGCTGAATGAAAAGATTGTATTCATTGATTTAAAAAGGGGGAGGAAGCTGCTCTGTACTGCATCAGACAAGTTATAGGTAGTCCTCAATTTATAACAGTTTGCTTGTTCAAAGTTACAGTGGCACTGACTGTTCAAAGTTACAGTGGCACTGAAAAAGTGACTTATGACCATTTTACACACTTATGACCATCCCCATGGTCATGGGATTTACATTTGGATGCTTAACAACTGACTCACTGACTTGCTGTTTCCCAGGGTCTTGTGCGACCTTCTGACAAAGTCAATGGGGAAAGCAGATTTACTTAACAACTGTGTTACTAATTAAACAACTGCAGTGATTCATTGAACAACTGTAGCAAGAAAAGTCATAAAAAGATCTTGGAGTGGACAACCAGCTAAATATGAGCCAGCAGTGTGCAGCAGCAGCCAAAAAAGCTAAGGCATTCCTAAATTGCATTAACAGAGGGATACAATCAAGATCAAGGGAGGTACTAATACCACTCTATAAAGCCTTAGTAAGACCACACCTAGAGTACTGCATCCAGTTTTGGTCACCACATTATAAAAAAGATGTTGAGACTCTAGAAAAAGTACAGAGAAGAGCAACCAGGATGATTAGGGGACTGGAGACTAAAACATACAAAGAACAGTTACAGGAACTGGGCTTGGCTAGTCTAGAGAAGAGAAGTGGGGGGGAGATGTCAGCTATGGAATTTATCGCTGCCACACAGTTGGGAGGGGGTGATGTAAATTGAGTAGCTCTTAGTAGACAAAATATATTATTTTGATAGTTCAAGGTTACAGAGTGTGGCGTGGAGAAGAATAAAACTTACTGTGGGATTGGTGCATGTGATCTGGTGATGAGGGAAAAAAGGTGGGGGTTGTGGCTTGGGACTGTGTGGGGAATCAGTTCCAGACTTCCCCAGTATGTGCCAGGTACTGTTCCAGGTACTGTTCCAATAAAAGTACTTTGAGATAGCTTGTGTCTTGGAGTTACTGGAAGGAATGGGTTTTCTCTGGAACGCTGACAGGAGATATGATAGCAATCTTCCAATATTTGAGGGGCTGCCACAGAGAGGAAGGGGTCAAGCTATTTTCCAAAGTATCCGAAGGCCAGACAAGGAATAATGGATGGAAACTGAACAAGGAGAACTTTAACCTGGAAATAAGAAACTTTCTGATAGTGAGAACAACCAACCAATGGAACAGCTTGTCCTCGGAAGTTGTGGGAGTGCCATCACTTGAAACTTTCAAGAAGAGATTGGACCCCCATCTGTCAGAAATGGTGTAGGGTCTCCTGCTTGGGCAGGGGATTGGACTAAATGACCTATAAGGTCCCTTCCAACTCTGATTATCTGTTATGGGGCAAAACTCACTTAACAAATTTCTCACTTAACAAAATACATTTTGGGCTCAATTGTGATTGCAAGTTGAGGGCTACCTGTATTCAATCTGGCTCAGTATTGCCTTGAGTTATAAAACAGTTCTCAAATTTCACATAGATTTCTAACAGCTCTTCTTAGAAAGTAACTGGGCAACATTTGCATGCACATTTTGCACCATATAGATGAGAAGCCATGCCTAAGAGCAAAGGCTTATACAGAAGAGCAAACCCAGTTAAATCTCTTCAATGTTCTATAAAGCTCAAGCTGTCTTCTAAGATTCAAAAATGATAGGAGGAAGATTTGGATCCACTGAATACTGAGGGAGTTCAGGAATTGTAACCTGATGGGCATCAAGTTAAAACTCATCCTGCTGTGTTTCTTCTTTACTGGAAGGAGGAGCAGCTGTAGGAAAACTTCATTTATAAATTGCCTTAGAGAAAGCAGATTATTGAATCTGGAACTCAAGCTTAAGACAGAGAGTAACATTGCTCCCTTTGATGGATGACCTCATAGGGACTTTAGTGGGGGAGCCTACATCTCCCAGTCCTTTTTGAGCTCTCAGCAGCATTGGTCAATCATGGTATTCTTCTGGGCTGGAAGTTGGAAATAGTGTTTGGGAGAGAGCAAGATGCTCAGAAAATAACCAGCACCTGTGCTGTTTTCTTCCCTTCTCTTTATACTCTATTCCCAGCATCAGCATGGCAAGGTTAACTATAAAAGATTTGCTGAGGGTATTTGTGGGAGAGAGAAAGAGAAGATGTGCGTGGAAATAAAACAGCCAGAAAGGAATGTTTTTCTCTAGCAATATTCATAAGGAGTAGCAGAAGTAGGAGTAGCAATGGGAAAAGTGGAAAAGAGTGAATAATAATAGTATGTGAGTATGTGTGGTATCTAGGTACTTGTGTTGTTGGCTCTTTTGTACCTTAAGTCCACCAAATTGGGTGTAGTTGAAAAGAAGCCATGACAAAGTGGTGTTAGCAGTGGGATATGCAAAAGAAGGTGGGCCATCCAATATAAGGTGCCCCCCACAGAGGTGTGATTGGCACAGGCTTGAGGAATTCATTGAGTTCTCTGTATGAACAGAAAACCTTAGCTGAAAAAAGGAAGGGAATAATGGAATAACAGAATTGGAAGGGACCCTGGAGGTTTTCTAGTCCAACCCCTTGCTCAAGCAGGATCATTCATATCATTCCACACAAATAGCTGTCCAATCTCTTCCTGAAAGCCTCCAATGATGGAACACCCATAACTTCTGAAGGCAAGCTGTTCTGATTGTTTTAATTGATAGTTTCAGTTAGGGCCTTGCAGAACTCATATTTTACAGGCGATCACCAACATCCCCACAACAACTAGTAGGAGAGACAGACCTCTCACTAGAACTTACACCAAGCAAACAGGGAAGATAAGGATGGAAAAAGGATGAAAGAAAGGCAGAGAGAAGAGTTAGGAGGTTGAAAGACTTAAAGGGTCCACTCACCAGGAAAGAGACATTCATCTCTAGAGTTTTCAGAGCATTTAGAGAGGGGAGGAAACCTCAGATATAAAAATAGCTAGGTTAACAAAGAAGATACAGGAGCTATTTTACTATGTTTGAAAGAGTTGCTACTGCTTGTATATAGCCTGAAAGTTAATGGGTGACCAGATGAATATCTCTAAGGGCTTGTTGTAGTCTTCCAGCTAGGGAAGTAATGGGGTATTACTATGTTAAAAAGAATCATATACAGGGATGATGTAACTCCTTATACTAGGCAGATATTTAGGATCTACACATGTGACAAACTTGAAGGAATTTGTGAATTGTGGGCAACATTGGAAGATCTAAGTATGAAATGTTTGAGGCCAGATGAAAGGAACAAACAAAAAGTGTTACAGGAAGTAATTTTTTAAAACTTTCTATATATCTTACCAAAATAGGACCTTGACTGCAAGAAGCCCACCCAGAAATGGGTCAAAGGACAGTAGACTTGGCTAAAAAATATCTGGCAGCAAAAAGGTCAGAGGCTGTTTGGAACGAAGACCTAGAAGGAAAATAGTAAAGCCTATTCCAGAAAGTAGGAACCATAAAGAGTTGGAAAGTTTAAAGAAAAGGGTGTAAAGAAGCCTTTGGCTCCTGCCCAAAATGAAAGGAAGGCATCTAGAGAGACCTATAATTGTTATAACTGTGGAAAAGTGGACAATTAAAATATTGTAAAGGCCAGGAAAGAAAGAATGTCTACAGTTGTCCAAGCACCTCTGGGGAAAACAATTATGATCCTAGCAAAGGTTAATGGGGTGACTGTTAAATGCCTAATGGATACTGGCAGTAGATGGACATTAAGTACATCCTCCTTTAGTTAAAAAAAGCAATATCTATGGAAAGAACCCCTTACAAGTGTATTTGGGCAAACTGAGATGGTCCCATTGGTTAAAGCCAGAGTACAGGCATAGGAAAATGAACAGGTAATGGTGGTAGGAGTAATTCCTAACTTAACATGTGACCTAGTGACTGGAACAGATTTTCCACTTGCTGAGGGTTGGAGTCGGATAAAAAGATTCAAAGAATAGGCTAAGACAATGGGAGTAATCACAAGAGCCCAATCAAAGGCAAAAGTGAGGGTGGAGCAGAAGCAGGAAGGGAAGGGACCTGGGATCCTTCCTAACCCTACTGATTCAATAAGAGAAATGGGATGGCCTGGAAAGGAGATAGTCTCTTGTAAAACACCAACAAAGCCAGGGGTGAATCCATAGAGATAGACACTCCTGAAATGGAAATAAGATTCTTACAAAAGAAAGACAAAATGTTAAAACATTTTTGGTTAGCAGTAGAAAAGGAGGAAATGGAGAAACAACACTCAGTTTCTAAGAAAAATCAGGATTGCTGTTCCATATTAAACAACCATATACAAAGGAATAAATTGAAAAATTGAATAAATGATAAATTGAAAAGTTAAAAATACTGCAAGGTTATGTTGGAATTGGCCCATAAAAATTCATGGTCTGGACATATGGGTAGAGATAGTATCACATTCAGAATATTAAATAGATTTTATTGGTCAGGAATTTTAAAGATGGGAAAGGGGGAAAAATTTCTAACAGAATTGACGAGTAGCAGTAGGGAGGAATGGAGAAGAACAAGTAGCAAGTTATAATATGGATATGTGTTATCTAGAAATCATCCAGGTGTAGTTTTAAAACTGGTTCTCCCACATTTATTGGTGATAAGAGAAATTAAGATCTATACAAAATATTGCAGTCTACTTCATCAACAGAAATTCTCTTCTGAGATTATTATATGGAGAAGAAAGGAATGATGTGAGAAGAGAGAGGAAACAACCCAACCATGTAATAAATAAATTGGAAGCTGGCCACTTAAAGCAATATTTTCTATATCCTTATTCCATCAGTGTAGCTTGTGTAGGTTGCCTGAAACCTATTTCAGGCAATCACACTATGTCATAGGAGATTGTGGGAGGGTTGTAGAGAAACACAAAATTGTGATGGAATAAAGGAACACAATAGTTTCAGTATAGCTAGAAAGGTGAGCTTCATCTAAAGCAAATGTCTCTCAATCTCAGCTACTTTAAGATGTGTGGACTTTAACTCTCGGAACTGAGACTGGCTGGCTGTGGAATTCTGGGAGATGAGGTCCCAAACTTTAAAACTGCTGAGGCTGAAAAGCACATATAGACTTCAGCTGAGGCAAGAAAATAGCCTGCACGGATAATGAAAGAGTTCAGTGCACTGGATTATGAGGTTGATTTTGGTCTCCCAGCTCAATTTATCTCAACTGGGTGGTGCTTTGAGCTCCTCAGAGGAAGACAAGCTATCAGTATTATAAATGAGTCAAAATATTTTCACACTGTGGGGAGTGACTACATTCACAAATGAAAGAGAAGCACACCAGCAACCAGGAAGTCATGCCTTCCTGTGTTTCAAAAAAACTACCCCAACTTTTCTTAACTGCTGTTTTATTTTCAGATGAGTATCAGTTAAATCATTATCTGAATTAGAGGGAAAAACAGTTCTATGCATTGCGGATGGAGTGTTTTGGAGATAATGTGGAGGATAGGAGAGGGAAACCAGCACTGTACTAGTTTAGACTCAGAAGAAAAAATATGTTTCAGCTGCATTAGAAGGCAGCTTTGACTGTAGCCATGTTGTTAAAAAAAGTTACACATGGCTTCACTTCAAAAATTTCCTATGTATGAAGAAACTTCCAATTAATTTTGAGCCCCTTTTATGGAAAACAAAATCATCTGTAGCCACATTGCCAGCTAGGAAGGGCAAAGGACTTCATGTCCCTCAGGACATCACTCATAATGCAAATTGTGTAATTTAAGTGATGTCTTGAGGTACATGACTTTATCATGGCTTATGTGAGACTTTTATGCCAGGCCAGTATAACAGTCTGGTTTACTATGCAAATCATGGTCACAGAAGCTTCTGAATGATCTGAACAAAACTCTTGGGCTGATAGCACATGTTTACTCCATCCTGCCAACATTGTCAGAACGAATCATGACATCCTCAGTCCTTGTGAAACCAGAGACGGAAGAAAAACGTGTTGCAACCAGCTGAATTTCAAGCCTGCAAAAGAACAGTTTGATTAAACATCAAAAGCCTTCACTTTTCCCAAAATGGAAACTTACTGTAAATAATTAACTCCCTGGAACATACACATGAGATTTTTTAGAGCCTTAATTATAAAAATATGATGTGGTTATCCCCAGTCAAAAACAAAATAAGAGGTAAAGGGGAAAAACGTGGGAGGGAGGGGAAGAAAACTCCAAGTGAATTAGGAAACATTTCCTTTGCATGCTTCTTTCCAGCTGAGGTGACTTGGAGGAATGCTGGCCTCTAAATCTAGCTGCAGGCTCTCTTCAGCCCTGCATTAACTTCCAACCTTTGTGGAATTGAGACAACAGGAGGCAGCCATTCTCAGCCGTTTCCCCTTAGCAGCTGGACAAGTGTGGGTAATCAAAGATGGATGAGAGCTGAGGAAACATGGAAGACGCTAAAAGCAGCAGTTTCATTCAACCCTTAGTTAAGATTAAGGCTGATTGAGGGAAAAACTTAAATCCTTTGGGGTTTCAGAAGAAGAACCCTGACGATCAGATTTATTGTTATAAAAAGTATCAGGCATGCCTACATACCTATCAGGATATTTACCTTCTAGGGGGAGCATTGTTATGCAAAGTCCAGAAAGGGAATAAATAGACAAAAATATTAAAAGGCACTAGAAAAGGGAGGGAAACATAGCTAAACCTAATTTATATCACACTTTATTTTTTTGCAAACCAGCCTTATTTCCATAAGGTACATACTACTTCATACATTGTATTTTATTCCAGCTTTCAACTATTTTTAAAGGAACTTGGAAATTCAACCTGTCTATGTCTTTTTCAATCTTTGTCTTGATTCATTTTTTCTTTCATATTTTGTAATTCAATCCTTATTCTTTCTATATGACCAAAAGCTTCCCTGCTGGTTTCTCACTTCTGCATACAATCTAGTCAGCATCCATTCATTCTTGATCCTGGAATTTCCCTGTGTTAGCCTGCTCATTTAAGTAGCCCATTCATATTGCATTCACCTTTTGCTTCTCCTGACATAGCCAGTTGTCATCTGCCCACAATATGTGGGCTGAAATATTACATCCATTTTAATTTATTCTGGTAAACATTCATCACAACAAACTTCATCTACTAACTACCTTTCTATCAGCATTTGCACATCATAAAATTTCTCCAATCTTTTTTTATATCTTTGTTAAACATGTTACCAAAGTAACATTCTAATACTCAAGTTTTCATGTTTATGTATAACTAAATCATTCACTCCATTTTATTTCTCAAACTATCTTCTGTTCAGTTCTATTCACCCCATTTTCCTTCTCAAACAAATGTAAGGTACTAAAGACCAACTATCTTGGTTTCCAGTACCTTACATTTTAATTTTGTATGCCTTGTTGCATTTTACAATCTATTTAACATTTCATGCATCATCTGCCTATTATACATATATTAACATTAATAGATCTCTGTCATCACCACAAGCTCTCCTTATATATCTATTAATAAATTGAGGCAAGGATATGTCACATGCTTTACTCCTGCTGCAAGGTGAATGATATGCTAAGCATGCTGTTCTAATAAATGTTTCAATTTCATTATATACCACTGTTATTACATTCTGCAACCAATCAATTGAAGACCTCTCTCTCTCTCACACACGCACATACAGGTGTGTATATATATATTTGCCTGTTGTTATAGCTTCCACTTGAAATAAGATATCGAGGGAGTAGGAAGAAGTGTTCTGAAAAATAATATATGTGAGTCAATGTACACCCAGTTCCAGAGCTGCACAGTACAAACCACACATTGCTCACTTTTGGCATAGTTGGTGCCTGAATCAATTATAATATAGCACTACTATTTGTGAACCAAATCATTATGGGTTATTTAAAGCATGATTTAATTCAACCATGGCTTAGCAAAACAGCCTAGCGTTTTATGTAAACCTAGGATCTAATTATGTTGCCCACTCTTTCCTTCTGTCTTCACTATGGCTGCATGTCGTCAGCATAAAGGGACTGGGTTATTTCTATGGCTATTCTGTTTGAAAAATTAACTTGGTCCACTGTTATTATTTTTAAAACTGTCTTCCCAGAAGTAGATTGTCATTTCTAGATACAGGATCACATCTTGGAGTAATGCATATTATGAAATACCTAAGAAAATACTGTACGCTACTGTTTTTATGTTTAAGGATTGCTTCCCCTAATGTTCAATCTAAGTATCAACCAACCGCTTGGATTGGACTAAAAGGAACAAGGCTATGCTATATATTCACATTAGCTTCTCAGTGTGTGGGTTGATTGACATTCAAAGATTTTGAATGTCAGTGCAAAGAATTTTTTCTACAAAAATGAGACACATACACTCTACCATTTCACTCAGATGGTCTTCCTAAAATGTCTTCTGTAACAGCATGGGAACTAGATAATTGACAGAGGTGTTGAAATCAGGGAAACTTCCTGGGGAGGATTTAATATCCCCAGATATAATTAAGGACAATATAAAGTGGGAGGCTGTGTTGAAAATTCATTCATTCCCCCCAGAGTCCTTCTGGATTGAGGGAGTTAATAAATCATATAAATAAGCAACAAACTGTTGAAATCCTCAAGTCCTCACTGATTTTAACTTGCCTTTTGATTTCATCCCACATTCAAGGCTTTGGAGGAAATAAATGAAATCTTCATAGCCAAATATTTACTCCCACTTAGATGGGAAGAGCATGAAAATATATAATTAAGAATTTTATATTCCCAACAAGGGCCTTTTATGGAAGTGGTTCAAATGCAGAGAGGAATGAAACACAATTATATTTTGACATGCTTTTTATTTATTAGAGCTATGCAGCGATTTGAATTTGATTTGGAACCATGCGCTGGAACAAGTGGGAATACAGCATGTATCTGTGACTCATTAAAACAGCTGCCTCTTTTCCTGAGAACATATGTCTGCTGAAAAGGTTTTCTGAATTTATTTGATCTGAATGCATTGCGCTATCATCATATACAGACCTATCATATCACTTCTCCATACTTGGTATGGAGATATTTACACAACACAATTGATGTGGAAAATCTTTCTTTCATGTGATAGATTGAGTAGAGTTTTATTCATGCTGATGTTCCTACTGCAGAATGACTTTTTTTATCAATAGCCAAAAAAATGAAAGGGAAGGAAAAGGAAGAGGAAAATTATTATTTTTGGTGGAAAATTAAAAAGACTGAACAAGTGAGGATTATAAATATCTTGAGTTGTTTCATTTCTTCAGCATCACACTCCATTTATTTTTCAATGTATTATTTATAAAGTGTGTTGTTGTGTTATTTAGGGCCATATTAATAAAAAAATTTAAAATGAGTTTTCTGACAATAAAAGCAGCAATCAAGTAATCCTATACTTATCTATTCAGAAGAAATATTAAGTTCAGTAGGATTCATTCCTTGGTTAGTATACATAGGAATAAATAAGTACTAGGTTAGTGTAAAGAATACTTAGGGCTTATACAAATTAACCCAACCCTGTTCAGGCATTCAGTCCACAAGGTAATATATAAGTTTACTTACAAAAATTGTATTGAAGTTCAATTAATACAGCTAGTCTTTGTTTAGTGAATGACTCATTTAGCAACTATTTGCAGTTACAATTGTGATGAAAAAGTAACTCTGTGACCAATCTTCTCATTTATTATCTTCACAGGCCTGAAGTAAGGTCATAAGCACAGTTGTGGTTTCACTTAGTGACTGCTTTGCTTACGTACCAAGTTGCCAATCCCAGTTGTGGTTGCTAAATGAGAACTATTGGTAATAACTATAACAGTAGTGAAATTATACCAAGTTGTAAATGTTCCACCATTAATATAAACGTTACATCTACCTGTCCCATCAGGTCTAGTAGGAAGGGCATGTTGCTGGTTCCCATCAATCAAAGATGGGAACCAAAGATGGGAACCAATCAGGACCCAGGAGGAGAATCTTTTCTGCCATGGCACCTGCCCCTTGGAATATATGGCTGTCCCAATATAGCTCTTTTATTGGGAAGCAAGGTGAAAAATAAGGCCTCCTTCAAGTCAAGCTTGACTTCAAGGATATGTTGGTGTTATTCTATTGGTAACAATAAAAAAATAGTTTGTCTCTGCTTTCTTCTTGGGTACAGCTCAAAATACCCACTTTAATATTTCCTGGTAACTTCCCATGAAATACTAAACTGAAGTAATTTAACTTCTGAGCCCGGAGAAAGTTAACCAGATGCTATAACCCACTTTAGCTTTGGAGAGCAGGGAAGATAATGACCCAGCTCTGAACGTCCAGATGGTCACAGTCAGCAAAGAATCTTTATTAAAATGGTAAGGGAGATCTTAGTCATTTTTATTATGATTTGCAGAATGGCAGAGATGATAATCCATTTCCTACCAATTGTGTGGGCACAAAGAGCCTCTTATCCCTTTAGGCATTAGGAGTTGCAGTTAGAAAGGTGTTAATTGAAAAGAGATTGCTGTACCAACTGCAGATAAGTTATGCATATCAAAAGTGGTCTCTCCCTAATGTCTCTCCATAATCATGGGAAAATATATGTGCTTTGGGAGGGAATCTATTGCAATTTTATTGGTCAATAGAAAGGCAGACACTATCACATCATTATCTCAGGACTTTAATCTCCTCCTCCAAAATATTTAAAGTTGTCTACTGATCTCCAGAAATATTTGTCTTTAATAATTAGAAATGCTGAAATGATGCCAGATTGTTATCTCTTTCTATGACATCTCATGAGATTGGCAATTTCTTTTAAATTTTAAAATATTATTTTTTATATATAACACATGCTGAGATATAGACTTTATATGGACAGTAATTATGAAATATAGAATTCATTTATACAAAATACAATAGATTAAAAACATATTTCTAAGTTATACATGTCATAAGTACTTAAATGATAACTATAAATTGTAACTATTTTTGTGTGATGCTGTTTTTTCCTTCATTGTACATTTTTAATTTTTTAGCACATAGTACTTTCTATGTGTATATTTTTCTCTTTGACAGTGTATTTGTTTTTTGTTGTTATTTTAAAAGTGAGAAATAAATAAATACATAGAACACATGTTGACTTTCTGGGAGTTGACACCCATGCATTTTAAAGTTGTTGAGGTTGAGAAACACTATTGTAAAGATACCAGCAGTGAATTGGCATCGTATATTCACCCTAAGGGGAAATCAAGCAGAAGATGAAATTTGTATTATATCACCCGTTTTAACAGTTAATGTTCTCCATTGGCCAAGGGTGCAGCGGTAATTTGTTTGACCATTATGGCCAATCATTACATAGAAGTTATGCTCTGTGCTATTAGGTCTTGTATTTCCAGCTCTTCTTTGTCTTGGAGGACTACGTAGGAAAACTAGGGCAAAAGACTGGGAATTAGCATCCCCAAAGGGAATTAGCACCCCCAAACAAACTTAAAAACAACAGGTCCTCTTGGATTCGTGAGTCTTGGCCAATGAGCTGGTGGCAAATATGACCAGGAGGGCCTTTGAACAACTTTGTGTTGTGCACTAGCTGTCCCCATTCCTGGATGGTGAGGCTCTGCCAGTTACTCTTTGAAGGGACCAATATGAGCCTTTTCTGCCACAGCACCCGCCCTTTGGGACATCATTCCTCTTGAGGTGAGGCTACCCTCAAACTTTATGGCTTTCCAGAAAGTTTAAAAAAAAAATCCCCCCATCAAACCTTAGGATCTTCTGGTACCAGGGAGCCCACGCAATGGCTTCATCATGCATAACATTCTGATTTTGACCCTCTCACAATCTTGGTTTTAGCAATTAGTTTGAATTGGTTTTTATTTGGTTGAAAATGTACAAGAGGGAACAATTACCAAAATTTGTGAAGTGCAGTGTGGCTTTATGCCAGGATCTATGCAAAGCAGATTCTTGTCTTTAACGGCTTATGAAGAAATGTATGAATATAACAAGGGAAGTGTAATAATATAGTGGATCCTGCCTTCCTCTGCAATGCGGAAAAAGCCACCAAGTTGTTCTATATTTATATGCCCCTCAGAATTAAAACCACTGAGAAACAATGTCCTTTCCAATTTAGATTGCAGGAAGAATATTGCCTATTTCAGCAATCCTTCTGTATGTAATTCAGAACTAAGAAGGCTGGCATGTGAAGGGGGAAAAAGTAGGCTATTACACCCTACTTTCTTATCAGTATGGAACTGATGGGTCTGTAGTAGTTGAATACTATTTTGAAATAACTGTGAATAAACTCATCTAGGGACTTTAACCCAGTTAAATGTATCAAAGTGTTTGCATATTAAAATATTTGTTTCTTCTTCCTTCGCCTTTCCATTTTGTCATTTTTAAAATAAACAAACACTTTCCACACAGAACATTTTACAAATTGCTCATATTTCCAGTAATACGGATTTCAAAACGGAAATCTTCTGTGCTTACAATATTTTATTTCCATGATAAAAAAAATTGGTAGATTTGGCACAGTTTGCAGGGACCTACTTAGAATATAGTGGCAATTCTCACCAACACACAGCTTACTCTCTGTATCTTTTGCAGAAATTAGACATCACACAATTTTATCTGTAGGCCACCACTTCCACCATACCCAAACATTTATTTCTCCAAAACTATTGCTAATGACGACAAAGATTAGTTTTACTTCAGGAAGGATTTAACAGTTCCAACACGTTTACTCTTCTAATACTGTACCAAAAGAAAGAAGAGATGTACCTCCAATATTGTACATAATAGTATATACAAAGTACAAGTTTCTTGTTTTGCTTTTTGATTTGACAGGAAAATATATACACCGCATGGAGAGATTGGTGTAGAAGATAAGGAACAATTGAAAATTGCTTTTAAATAAAAATATTTCATTCCAAACCCATTACAGCTGCAATTAATTAAAAATGCACTGTGTGGACTCAAACCTGACTTCACAGGATTAGATTTTAACACAAAAACTGAAAATTGCTTCAGTGTGCAACTGAACTGTGTTACATACAGTAGAATAAAGACAGCACTGCCCTTCTTTTTCAAATACGTTTACTTCAGCGTTTGCTGGGTTTTGGCTACATGGATTTCAGTCTGTCTTTTCTGTTACCTGTTTGTATTTTAAATATATTGCTCTAACATTTTGGCACTCACAGAGCCCAATCCATGAAGCTCTCTGTGGGCAGATTACTCCCTCCTACTTTCAGAGACAGAGTGATTAAGCAGCAAAAATCCTTTAAAAAATTATTAGAATGCTGCTACAGTAATGAAGATAATTTTCACTTCACTTGTTTAGAAGCAAAAATGGCCCAAAAGATACATATACATATATATAGATATATATTTAAATATACAATCTGTTCTTGCAGTGTTAAATTGTTTTAAAAAACTATCTCAAAAGTTTAAATATTTTTCCACCCCATGCTTGCATGATCACCTCAGATGGAAACATTGATTAAATATTTTTTCCTTTCCATTTAAAAGCAAGTGAATTGGAAGAGTTGTTAATATTTTTAAAAGCAGCTACTGCTCATGCATAGTTATTATTTGTGTGCTACACAGCAGAGAAAAAGTAGGCTATTTCTCCATGCCTTGTGCAGTCTGAACATGATTTCAGATTGGCTGAGGTTGGAAACATTTCTGAGAACTGTAAAGCTGTAAGCAATATAGAATGCTTGCTGTGAATAAAATGTATTAGTATTCACCAGTTGTGGGAGATTATTCAGCACCATGTTCATGCCAACACTGGGAAAATAACTCCCCAAATGCATTGTCTCTTTGAGAAATTACAGCCTAAGGCCACCGCTTGATATTTCATAAATTGCAAATCTGACTGAAGGCTCATAATCAGAACAACTAGCTGCTTTTCTTCCTGTTTCTTAATTTTTTTTTATTAAACTTCTGTAGTTACTTAAAGCCATCTTAAACTTGTACATTGCTTTCTAGAAAAGGTTCAGTGGAAATCAGTTTTAGCCCTGAAAAGTTTTCAATCCTGTGGGGCTATGGTCCATCTAGAAATGTGCTTAGAAATAAGCAAATTGGCCATTAAGGAGTTTGCATGCATCTATTATGTTCAGATGCTTTCTGGAATCAAGAACAAATCAGAACTTGGAAACTGGTGGCTTTAGAATTTACTGTTTTTTATGTTATTGTCAGGCCTCAATAATCAAGCCTTTCTCTTGAAACTACTCAGAAAACTGGAGACACCCACCAAAGCAAAAGAAATATAAAAGTAGATTTTTATATTTCTGGTATAATCCTTCCTCAGCTGCCTTCTTCAGATAGCAGAGAAAAGTAGGAATGGTGATGGTAATTGAGGAGTGGGCTTGTCTGTCTTCCACTAAATTTTGATTAATCTAGAGGTGGCTAGCTGGGACAAGGAAGGATTAAGATCAGTTGTGAAATAAAAACTCAAGTTAGAGTTTCAAGTAGGCAAGTAAAAGTTTATGCAGCTCTGAACTGACATGAAGTCATGATCCTGTAGGACAGGGGTGTCAAACTCAATGTCTGTGGACTAGATGCAGCCTTAGATTTGTGCTTAGATTTGACCTTGGGGCCACCCCAGAAACAACGAAGAACTAGCCCGTGGTGCCTCTGCCAGTGAAAACGTAATCTAGGAGGCCCACATACGGCCACCCAAGCTCCATTTTCGGCCGTGACAGCCTCCTGCACCCCTTTGCCAGCAAAAACAGAGCTCAGAAACCTCCATTTTTTGCTGGCAGAGGATTGCAGAAGGCAGTCATAGCCAAAAATGGAGCCTGGGCAGGCCACATGAGGCCTCCCCGAGCTCCGTTTTCACTGCCAAAGGGCTGCAGGAGGCCATCATGGCCAAAAAGAGCCTCGACAAGTAACATTGAGCTGGCCACGCCTACTCTGGACATGTCCATCCCAACCACATACACCCTGGCCCCGAGGTGAAACACAACTCTGATGCGGCCCTCAATTAAATTGAGTTTGACACCTCTGTTGTAGGAAATATCAGTTAGTCAAGAATTATTCTAGGGGCTTATTATAAGTTGCCTATTCCTGAAGGGTCAAAACTGAAAAAGTTCCTGCTTTGCCTGCTCTACTCTCCATGTCAAGGGCAAGTCTATTACCTTAATAGAACAATATTTAAATGAAGAATTGTAGAGTAGTATGAAAAACTATGATGGTTCATGCTCACAGTAACCAGCATTTTCCAGGCTTTTTCACAATATGAGTAGCAAAAAGAGTATTATTTTATTGTTCAGAATTCTGCTCAGAAAACTAACAGCTAACTGTCTTTCTTTCAAATGTCTGCTTAGATTACTTTCATATGTTTATCAGGTGATACTTTCATAGAAGACACTACTTAAAAATCATGGTTCCAGTTATCAATATTTGGCTTTAAAATTCAGGAAGATTTTAACTAAAAAAAGCACAAAACTATGGGTAAGATTCCAGTTCCATAAAACAGTTTACGGGCAACTTGTGTTGCAAAAACTGGATAATCCTATGTTTACTTTGCAGGAAATGCTATTAAGTTTGATGGGAGTTGTTTTCTAATTTTACCTGAATTTGGCTACAAAATATGATAAATGCAATGCATTTGTAGACATCTTATATTGAGAATGATTTATTACATGTTACACAGATTTATTACAGTAGCTAAAAAGAGTTATTAATACGTCTAGTCATAAAAGTTTCTGTATCACTGCTTAATTTAGATTACATTGCTTATGGCATGACTTTGGAAGACTTTGTTCATAGTAGCAGCCAAAAACAATCAAAAGTTCTTGGCTGAAAGTTCTGTACTTCATCTGTTCCTGCTGGTAAAAGACCTTCCAGATATAAGTTGCCATTATATATATTGATGGATACTGACAAAAGAAACATTAATGTGTCATCTAATCATTTCTGGCCATTAGCACCAAAGTTAGAATTGTGCCAATTACTTTAAGAAATCTTCTCTTCTATCCTCTGAACATCAGTACTTTCTTCTATGTATAGGTAGAAATAGGAACTTCCAAGCATCTTAAGAATTTCACCAAAGTAGAATGATGGAAATCCATGACTATTAATTAACACAACAATCAATGAAGATTTGTCATGTCAATGTGACCCAACTTAATCATCTCTCTTTCTGCAACACTCTGCTCATCATATATCTGGGGAAAGCATTTTACATTTGAATGTGTAGCGGAAGCTATTCCCATACCTACAGATTTTAAGATAGGTGATTTAAATATTTATATATGCAAAATAAACCTCTGTGTACACTTAGATTCTAGTTGAGGGACACTTAATTGTATGTAAATTGAGAATTCTGCCAGTGGAGGGTGGGGGAGGGAGGAGAGAAAACACATACCAAAAGGACAGTTAAATAGACAAAAATTGCCAACTGCTACCTGCATAAAAACATTCTTAATGCACACACACATACACACACAACCCAGTTGGATAACTGGAATCTTTCATGGGGAACAAAGCATGGTATAAACCTAGTAAAAATGAAGTGTAATATACTTGAGTTATTTTGATTAGCAAGGTTGCCCATCACCTTGCAAAATGAGATATGCCTGTTCACACCATGTGACAAGGCTTTTCATGTGCTCTTAACGAAAGGGAGACTTTCAGTAGGCATTGGGGGGTTTATTAATATCAGTGCTCTAGGAGAGAGACATAATGGTGATCCTCCTTCTGGCCACCACAGGCAAAAAAAAACCAAACAAACCCTCTGCCTTAAAAATTAGTATAATCTTTTAAAAAAAGTATTCTAAAATATCAAGTAGTTTTGCCTGAGTGAAACATAATAGGAAGGAAGGAGTTCTGACCAATCCTGAGAGTTAATTTCAGACTGAAGTACTCAAGTCTAAAAATTCAAGATGTAGAAGAAATGTGGACTCACAAACAGGGAAAAAATGATCCCCCAAATCCACATGGTTTGATCTGAGATTGTGAGGCCTTTTACAGGCAATTAAATATCCAAGCATTTGGGGGGAGAGGAGCAAGAAAATAAAAAGAAAAGATCAGTTTAAATAATAGCCATAATCTGAAAAAAAAAAAAAACCTCTGTCAATTTGTTCACAGAATTATTTTAAAAAATTGACTATAATCATAAGAAAAACAGGTTGGAATTGGAAACCTAGAGCATTAAACAAACACATTTCAATTCTTTATCTCAGCATCAGTTGACAATTGGAGAAGTGGGATAAAATCCATTTTAATTCAAAATCCTTCTTCTGTTTTTAGGACGGTCCTATCTTGAATAGGAATTTATTTTCCAATAAATGAAAACCAAAGTCTTTGTCATTTGTTGGAATTTGGAACCAGTGTAATCCATCATAGAAAATATCACATTAAGCTGATACATTGGATAATCTGTGAAATACTTGAGGAAAGGGTAATCTATCTCAGAAATATGGTGCGTACTGGACCATAACCTCAAGACTGCTGGTTTTCTTAAATTTAGGCTGCCAATTATATCTCAAACACATGGCAGACTGGGTGAGAAAAACTAAATGAACTGTAATAGCTTGTTTTAAATTTTTAACATTTCTTCAGTTTGTCTGCTGGGTCCTCATGAAAAAAGGCTATTTAATTGAAATCTCATTCTGAAAGATTTGGGTTTCCTTATGTTCTGGAAGCACCATGGAAATATATACAGTAAATAGAAAGTGTTTTATGTGTGTAAGATCTCATACTTTTTCTTTCTCCCATAAAATTAGTTTAACTTTAAATGAACATACATGTCTGTATATAAACATGCCTTATTAGCCCAGGACTAGGCTTTCCAGGCACATTTCATAAGGATTTTCATCCTAGGATTGAAACCACTGAACCTAGTGTTTGAGAATGGGTATGCCTGAAAAGAGACCAAAGAGAATGGAAAATTAATACATCTTGTAGCACTATTGAGGACTGAAGTCATGCGCAAAACCCACTTACCAGTGGCAACAAAAGCATCCATCAATAACAAACACCTTATTGTTTTCCCTGTAGTGGTTGAAGCAAGAAAATCCTTTCTACTAATATCCAAGTCATGTGGTCATTGAAACGTCTCCCAGCGACCAGACACTTGAACAAAGCATTGATTAGTTACCAGTAATAGGCTAATTAATTGTGCCTTTCCCTCATTGATTTCACAAGGACCTCAGGCTTTCTGTCTCAGGTTACACAGACTTTTGACACCCTAGTAAATGCCAAGGGTGGTGTAATGCGAGGCTTAATTAGCTGGATCTTTCTTGGTGGGAACATTCCTGGCACCAGTAACTTATGAACTAATCTTTAGTAGAAGTTCAATACTAATTAAATAGAAATTGTAAGGTCTCCTTAACAGAGTTTCCTAAGCTGAAACAAAAATTCTGTATTCACAGTAGGCTTTTCAGTTTTACACAGTACAAGACTTGTCAGTAGACTGTTGAGAAGCTGAGGCAACTGCAGCGCTTGAGGAGTTTGTTTTGGGGAAAACTGCTGGCTTTGGCCTAGTGGCTGGAGGTTTGACCTGGGCAGCCATTTTGACAGATTTTGCTGGCCTGAAGGCACAGGGAATGTCGCTTGCTGTGCTGGCACTCCGCTGAAAGGCTGGTTCTGGGTCCTTGAGGATTTGAGTATGCAAAGGGCTGGAAGGCTCAGAGGTGGGTGCAACTACAGGGGACATTTTTAATGGCTCCAGCGTATCAAGAACAACATCTGGTGTGTGTTTCACATTGCTTTGCCTTTCCAGCTCCCGCAACTCATTCAGAGCAGAATTCATAGTAGCTTCGATATCCTGCAAAAAAGAAAAAAAAAGTTGGATGTGACAACTAGAAGCTGGGTTGACCAATTGTCAATAGTGAATAGGAAATATGAAGCAAAATGGACAGTGGTAGACGCAAAGGCATGGAAGGACTTGGAGCCAATATTAATCCCCTTGGCAAGACTAGTATCATCCTTGCCTTGAAACTAGAATACTGCTAATAATATCTAAAAACCTGTCCTTAGGGTTTTAGATGGCAGACAGCTTAGTTGGCCATGCAAGTTTTCATATAATTTGTATAAGTGAGCTGTAGATATTTTCTTTGAACTTCATTAACATTCTCGGTCTCCTTTTTAATCCTTCAAACTAAAATTCAGAAAACCAGTGAATTCCATGGTTTTACTCTGATTCTGAATGATGGTTTTTAAATGGAAGCTTTTTTTTTTTTTAAAAAAGCTTTTAATTAGTAAAACTACAGCAGCAAAAAATCTTGAACAGATTATAACAGAAGTCAAAAGGGCATACTGATCTATATTTTCCTCAGATCTGTTTCCTCAGTCTATAGAAAAGGAGAAATTACCCACATTTTGAGTATTTTTTATCCATTCCTTTGGTATACCAAGCTGAACCTTGAGAGTGCTGAGATTCCTGAAAAGAATGGAAACATGCTTAGCTGCATGCTAGCTTCATGGTTAATGAGTGGTATTCCACTTTGCATCTGGAGCATGGCATATCTCAGCATCTCCTCATTGATGCTACATATTTTATGGCATTTTAAACATCCATAAGCTCTGGAGATGTATGAAAAATGTTGCTCACATGATACCTGTCTCTTTATGTGGTTAATGCAAGAAATAATGCAAGAGACAAGTAGGGAAATGTGTCAGGCAAATCTCTTCTCTTGTTTCAGTTTTAAGTCCACAAATTTACTTAGCATTTCAGCTATGGATGTGGACTTGCCTGGCATAATAGATTTTTGGACAGCTGAAATGATTTAACATTTCCATGACTCACAGTTTGGCTACAACATTGTAAGTTTCCTCATAGATATTTTAAAGGCACTAGGGGAGGTAAATCAGTCCAGGAGGAGAAAGAGGAGGAAGCAAAGACAGTAACCCAATGCCTCTGATTGCAGTCTGAAAAGATTTTAAAGCTAAATACAGATCTTGGAGAGATAGTGATGTCAGATGAAAGATGAGTATTTGAAATCAGACCTGGGAGGATATGAAAGGACAGCTATAATTTAATGTAACCTTTTTTAGTTTTATTGATCAGATTCCCTTATGGAAACAATGAATTACATTTTGGCAGAAAGAGGAGAGAGGATAAAAGCAGATTTTAATTGAAAGCAAAAATATATAAACCATTAAAAACTTTGTAAAGAGATATCAAGGCAAAAATATCCAAGTATATGGAAAGGATAAAACACATTTGTGAAGAAGAGAACCATAACAGATATTAACAATTAGACTACAGAACAGGAAATAAAGAAGTTGACTCTTGCCCAAGCTGGTAAAAACCAAGCCATAACATCTACCTATTTGCTGGCCAAAATCATAGAATTGGAAATGATGTTAATATTAATTTAAGATTGCAATTACATGTTTTTGAAATAAGTAATGTAATACATGATTAGTATACGGTTATATTCCAATTGTCATCTGGTTATATCTTTTGCTAATTTTCAACATGTCAACACAACTTGAAAAGAATAACAAGTAAGAATTTCTTATATTTAGATTCTATCCTTTGAGAGTGGCATAAGATTCTACTTGAGTGGCTGCATCTTGCTGCTCTCAAAAATCGTTAAGCAAGGTCAGAACTGGTTAGTATGAGAGACATTAAGAAAAACCCATGGTTGTTGGCTATATTGGGAAGTTGGGAAAGAAGGTACTGTAATGGTAGGCCACTTTTATACTGTTGCAAAGAAATTACATGAATGTCCCTCAGAAATTTGCTCAAAGCCTGCAAAATTAGGCAGGAAAAACACATGAAATAGCTAGGAGTTAAAGGCTGTGGCTTAGCCAATTAAATATAAGTACTGCTGCTATCCCAAAACCTCCTTTTCTGTGTGCTGCCTTTTGGAATATGACATTATGACTTTCCCCCTCAATTCCAGTATAATTTCAGTTTTGGAATGCATTGCTTTGCACTGCAATATTCTCATGTTTTTTGTTTTTTGTTACAAAGCGATCACATATTGAAAAAGGAAAAACTGGCCAAAAATCCAAGCATAACTGAAGAAAAAACAGTAATGAAAAACTACTCTCTATGTGTAGTACAATATCGGTAAACTTAGCTGCGCTGTTGTTTATGGATACTGGAAGTTTTTAAAAAATTCCATCTGCTTTAGTATTGCTCATCTCTAATGTCTTTAAAATGTGGGCAGAGCTGCTGAAAAGAACTAATTGAACAAAACTGGATACAAGACCCTCCTGATGAACTTAAGATTTTTATAGTATGTTTATATTGGCTTGTATCTCATGCTGGACTATTTTAACCAGAATGCTGGACTATTGACCTTTTATGAAAGCAATACATCAATAGTGAAGAGAAGGAGAGCCCCATGTTTGTGCACGTTTTAAATCTGGCTTCACCATCCAGCTTGGGAGAAAGTTCCAGCTAAGAGACAAGGTATTTTCCTGTGTGGGCTTGGTTTAAATGTCTCAGCATCCATATCCGGTCACAGCTGTGTATACACACATGCAGAGAATACCAGCCCATATTTCTGCCAACAGAAACAAAGTGAGCCGCTTTGTTCAAAGGATAGCTTCTTATCACAGACAGACACTGAGAAAGCAAAAAGGAAAAAAAAAAGTCCTAAAAAAACAAGGCAGGTGGCTGTTCTTCTAGACGTCTTCTCTTGTGACTCTTCAACATCTAACCGGCCAAGCACACACAAAATTGACTACAGTTTGAAAACAATGATGAAGAAAGCCCTGCTTTTCTAACATTTTGTGCTCAGAGATTCAAACGCTATTGATAGAAAAGATGCTGGAATCTTATTATCTTATATCTTATCATTAAGAAGTGGCTCAGATTCCATAAGGTTATGAAAATATTTTCCCAGATGATTTATGAGAAGTAAAATGACATAGTAAATCTTTATGAATAATAACAGTGATCAGAAAGCCATAGATTGAAGAAATAAATCAAATTTCAATTCAAATAGTTATTCTACAAAATAAGAGGAGCTATACTGGTGAGAGTGATTAGGATGCTACTATGGAGTTCATTCCCTCACTGCTGGTCTCATTAGGACCTCACTTTATTAGCTGCAGAAAACTAGAGAAGGGATGTAAAAATTTTCAGATCTATTTACAGTTCATTTTATTAAGCTAGATTATATAAGTGATAAGAGATGATCTTTGATTATATAGGATAAAATCCAATTAAAAAGCATACACTGTGTAAAATGTAAGATTTGCTGAATCTGTTTATAGGTAACTACAGTTCCATGATGTTAAATATTTGAACGATGTAAGGAGAAAGAACTGATTTTCTATTTACAGTGCTACTTTAGTTAAAGGGAACATGAAAATCTGGCCAGTTCCCTCAACAGTATTGGCTATGAAAACTTTTTCTGTTATATTACATATAATAGAGAACATATTTTTAGCATTTGGGTTTACCTCCAGAAACAGAATAAGCTTCTCCCAAAGTTTAGGAAGTTACAAAGTTCTCAATAAAATATGTATGTCTGTATTTAATGGAGATGCTTTTCAGCTCACGATATGTTTCTTTTCCAGCCTCCTTGAATCTGTGAATATTGATCCTACACAGACAAAATGTAGTAATTGTTTCATGCTTTTGGGATTGATTAAACATGCAGCAATCACAAACTGAGCTGATGTTTTAGAAGTGAAAAACAGACTTTCAATTTTTTAAAAAACTGTAAAATATTCAGATTTGAATTTGAAATTCAAAATCAAAGGTTACCTCATAATTCAAAACTTGACTTGTTTTGATCACCTCTAAGGGGACGTTTCCTGATCTGAAGCAAATACTGAAGCAAAATATACATTATTGACATCAAATAATACTTGTTGCCCACATCAAAATATTCAGAGAATATCTGGAAAATATTTTGAGTATTCTATGAATGTAATGAATATCAACATCAAACTCACCAAAGAGATTTTAAAATGATTGCAGGAGATGAAAGGATCGATTTGGTATTCTTTTAAGATCACCCTGGCCTAGAATTTCATTACCTGTGCAATGACTTCAGGATCCATGGGTCGGTGGTTATTAAAGCTCTTTGACCTTCCTGCAGTCACGTTCTTCCGGATATGGGGGCTATCTATTCTGTTCTTTAGAGAGGCATGCCGACTGAGAGAATTGAGGCTCCCATGGCCACTGATAGAGCATGCATCTGGGACTGGTACATCCTTTGGGAGGCTTTGGCTCATAATGGGTTGTGAGGAAGGACGAGGACTGGCTATAGCTCCAGATGGTGTGGGTTCCCCCAGCGAGCTGGGCAATCCATGGCTGTCACTCTGACGGAATGCTCTTCGTATACTCCCTGACTCAGGCTTCTTTCTTTGTCTGTCATTATAAAAGCAATAAAAATGCATTTTTCAAACAACATGGGTAGAAATAACTTCTGGACAAAGGCAATTTCAGAAATGAAAGAAAGTTGCTCAATGAGCATTCTGCAGAATACTACCACTTTACTTTAGTTGTTAACACTAGTGAACAATACCTTTCTAGAATGCTTTCAAAATCTTTGCTTTTCAAACACCTGTTTCACATTGAAACTCAGACATTTTAAATGGATGGAGTATATTTCATTCGCAGAACAGGTTGCGTGTGCAACTTTTGCATATCCATATTACGTTGCACACAGTAAGAAACAGACACTTTATCTAACCCAAACTTGATTTTTATATTTCAGGATTTAAATAAAAAGCAATATTAAATGGGAACTGCTATATCATATAATCATGTGAACTACCCTATGTGGAGCCCTTATAATAAATAAATCAAATAAATAAAAGATTTTATGGTTCTGTACATGTGATTTTACAGAAGCTTATCACCCTGGGAAAGTTATATAAATGGGAACAAAAGAGCACAGGCCATGAAGAAAATAAGGTGAGTCCTTCTTTGTTTGACACTGATGGGAGGACACAGAATCAAGCGGTGCTAAAAGGTATATCCTAAATACTTGAAAAATTAATAAGTCTCATTAACATTATAGATTTGGAGATCATAATAGCAGGGGACTATTTTCACTTCACAAGAAATAGTACTTTCTTCCTAGCCAATGGACCATTTTTATGCTATAAAGAAATGCTGATAGGGCTTACTTATTGATATTTGCAAGATAAATGTCAGCCACATGGCTGCCGCTTGGACAATTTGAACCAGCTCTGGCTGTCACTTTTTCTTCAGGTGGCTCGGAATTGATTTCTACTTCAGATTTTGGGCTTGATCTTTCAGACATCCCATCCTCACTAGGAAAGAAAAAACATACAACAACTCTATGTTATATCCTTAAGCTGCATTATTAGGGTATAAAACATAGGTGCCATGGACATTTTATCAACACAATTCTTTTACTCCCTTGCTTAAAGGGATCTTCCGTGGAGTAGCCAAAAAGCAGTTTGTAAAACTATTGAGGAAGATTTTATTGATAAGTTCAAAAACATAAAACATAGAAGCAACATTTCAGAACGCTCTACATGAACAAATGAAAAACATTTCAATGAATCATCTTCAGAAATAATGTTAAATTGATTCCTGCTTTTCTAAACACACAACTGTAAGAAATAACATACGTGTCCTGGACAACAATGTACTGATGAGGGATCAAACCGTCAATGCCATTGTGACGGCCTTCCCACCAGTCGTCAGAAGCCCGGTGATAAAGCAGGAGAGAAGCCCCCTTTTTGAAGGACAGCTCGCGTGCAGTTCTGCCCGAGTAGTCAAATTTGGCTATTGCTTCAATGGGTTCACATTCTAGAACAAAATGGGAAAATTTTCTGAATTTGTTATCCTGTGTGTGTGTGTGTGTGTGTGTGTGTGTGTATACATGCATGCGCAGGTTTATACACAATGTCCTAGAGGCTCCATATAAAGACATTAACAGAAGCACAATTTTATAACCCAGTGATCATTTTATAATCAGCTAAGTATCATCAATCTTAAACAAAGGGAAAGGTAATGTAAACAAACAAAATGAATATTAGCAGCTAACAGAGTGACATCAGATTTTGAGAGCAAGTACAGCATAGGTAATGCATGTCATCCCTTCTCTCTGCTTTTTTTTAGCACCTTCCTGGTGTCCTTTCCCACCAGCCACCAAATTTCCCAAACTTAGCAGCACCTTCTCTTCCTTCTATTTCCTCAAATACTGCTTCCATCAATGTGCTGGTTTATGCTCCCACTCCTTATTGCAATGATCTAAGGAGTATGGAACAGACTCTCAGTGTAACAATGGTCCATCAGCCCATCTACCCCTAAAGTCTTGAAGTGTTTCCCTTTCTTTCCTTTTCATGTGCATCTGCCAATATCCTTGGCTTTTCCTCTTCTTACCTCCTGAACAATTTGTTTGCTGCCTGTAACTAGAACAAAACACTTTTCATTTTGTCCTATCACATCCAAACTGTCTGTTTTGATTCAGGTGCAAATCATCCCAAAACAGTTGTTCCATACACAAAACAATTTGTGCACGGAATGTTCTGCACATCTTTAACTAAAACACTTATAAATTTAATACCGATGTCCGGTGTGTTAAATGTTTGTTGCCATCAGATAAAATGTGTGAATCTAAAAATATGTGCTAATTGCCCAATAGCAGTGGAAGGAAAAGAACATTATTGCAAAAGGAATATAATGGAATCAATTTCTCTTACAGGTTATTTTTCAGAATTCATAATGATATTTTTCAAGTTTTGTGCAATACCCACAATAATGTTCTTCCAAGATGATATTTCAATGTTTCATTCCAAATATGTGAAAAAAACGGGACTGTGGAAGAATCTGTCAGACACAGCTTACCATCATCACTTGTATGGTGTTCAATAGTTATATCCTGAGTGGCATCTTCTGTGGAGGCAGTCTCTCCATGAGGACTTTCACTGCAGAAGAAAAATGCACAGAAGGTTAGTTTATGGCTGCCATCTTTGTCGTAACCACAATAATTAAAATGGTATGTGGCACCTTTTCACCTAACAGTATCTTATCTTTATTTAATTCAGTTTTGAAAAGCACTGTTGGAATAAAGCTGTGTATTATCATGTACTTCAAACTAAATGTGCTGATAGTTGACTGACTGATCATTTTTCTCTTTGATTTTATTTCTGAATGGGAAAAGAAGCTCCTTCGTGACACTGGAGGATAGAGATGAAGTGCTTCAGACAGCCAGAACATACCCTTTTGTGATATCCTGAAATAAGTGAGGTAGATGGTGAAAAATATTATCTATAGTAGCAATAGTGATCACCTGAATTTCCCTTAGTCTAACCCAAATCATCGGTCCACATATCTCATATGGTCTATTCTTTATGCCTAATAATTTTAAATTTAAATTTAAATCTGTGGCGTATGAGCTCTGTTGGTAAATTTTAACTTCTCTAACATTTTGCTGATATAACAAACATGTTTCAAATATGAAATGTTGGAGGCAAGAATCTTCAATTCAGTATTGCTTTATTCAGAAAAAAAAATACTTGTTAAGGTTGTGATAATCCTATGGAGGACTCAGCTATTTCAGGAAGTGCTCTCCCATCCCCTCCTGCTGAATTCCTTTTCCCTCAGACATGAAAAAAGATCTCTGTAGTTAATGGAAGGTGGTAGAGAGAAAAAGTCAAATGCAGAAGTCCCACGGCAAAATGCCACTTGAAGTTGGAGATTCCACGTTCCTTCTGTTATAATACAAAGGGTTTTTCTAAAATGTATGATATTGTTAGGTTTTGTTACAACATGAAATAACTCTATTAATTAAAAAAGGGACATATATCTGTCTTGCAAGGATTTTGCTATATGGTAAATATATATTTCTTTCTGTAATATCAATTAATGCATATCAATCTCTGTCCCAAAAGCATACAGGTTTTCAAACACCCTGGTATGTATGTATGTGTATATGTGTGTGTGTTTATATATATAATATTTAAATACCCACCCCCCCCAATACTGTCATTAAAATGTTCCAAAGACATGTCAATATGTGTGCCTGGTAAATAAAAGGGAAGCCTTTAATAATGATTTTTTTTTTTTTATAATTTTTAAAAAAAAAAAAAAAAAAAAAAAAAAAAAAAATTTCCAAACTGTGGTGGTGGATTAGATATTATCAGGGTCAAAGCTCTGGAGATCAGTGTTTCTGATTCAACTGAGCAGACAAAGACAGATGTACTCAATCTTTTTCAGTACATAAAGGAAGGGGCTGCTTTCTCCTATCTTAGTATTAAGGGTGGGTGGGGAGAAAGTTTGTTAATTGATCATAAGATAACAAAGACCAGCCCTTTTCCATTGTGCAAAGTCCTGTTTTTCTTGTGATTGACTCACATGCAAGCATGAGACTTTCTTGTTTAGGCAATTATGAAGATGGGGAGGCTTAGGCATTCCTCCCACATTTCATTTCAACTTCCTTCTCTTTGTGAAGGAGCTCATTTGTGTTGTTCTAGTAAGAAATAGGGGCAGAAGCATATACTATGGTGAATGTTTGTATCTGCAGAGGAAAAGAAAGACAGGACTCTGATATGGGAATGTTTCTGTCTGTCGGCACGATTCCTACTGTGGAACAGATCAGCTTTATATTTTCCAAGGATAAACAGAAAGAAGAATGTGACAACAACTGATATTTTTAAAAATCTCAATAAATAGGAGATATAAATTCATGATCTAGTATCAAAATACATTTTTATCCTTTGTGCAAATGTTAAAGTTGTTAAGGTCACTCAATTCCAAGAAGACTTTGTGTGGTCTAGAATAAGTCCAATGCATACATTAAAAACACATTAAAAACCACATAATTGCCCAGACCAATTCCTCCCTTCATTTTTTAAAAAAGCTAAATGGATATAATATCTTAAAGCTCCCCAAATCTTATGACCAATATATCCTTTAATCTTGCTAAAATCAAGCTTATTTTCTCTGTTTAAAAGGTTTAAAAGGCAAGGCTGCTTAGAGTTGATTGATTGGAGTGGCCTTTTAAGTATTATAACAATAATAAGAAAAGAATGAGATTTTGCAGTATTTCAGGCATCCATTTTGCCTCTTTGCTGAGGAAATCAAAAATATCGGTCTCCATACTCTATTCTGGGAGACATCATGTACCTTGGGAGTAAAAGAAAAACCAAAAGAGCTCATCCTTCATACCATCATTATAAACTGATTTTTTTCAATTAACAACTTATAGTAACATACTTCCTACTGTACTGTTACACATTTTTGTTAGCTCTTTTTAATAAAAGTGTATTTATTAGCATTTGCACACAAATTTAATGAAGTTTACTTGAAATTACTCAATAGAAACTCACAAAATTTTAGTTTCCCTCAAGTTCTAAACTGAATTGTTAAATTATGTATTAAATTATGTTTCTATATTTTCCAAGGCAGAATATAATATATAAAATTAATGACTGATTAGTTTTCTATATTATATTTAGCATAAAATTTCATAATTAATTTTAAATAAAGTATATAATTAAAATGTAATTACTTGCAGTGGAGAAAAAAATTACCTCAAGTTGACATTTTACTGAGAAATGGTCCCTTTCTCTAAAAATATATTTTCTTTCTTACATGATTTATATGCTGATATGGAAGAATAACAAACAGAAATTACAAGTGGAAAAATATGGGGTTTTTTGTTTAAAGCAAATTTGTTTAGCTATTACCAGATTCCTGTTGCAAGACTATGCTATCCAAGCAGTGTTATAATTATGAGGCATCACAGATGGTGACCAGTTACTAAAGTTGATAATTCTCCAAATTCAATTACTTTGTACAGAAGAAATATCCTTAATTTCTTAATCTTTGAAGAAAGAGTTGTAGAATGTAGAATGTGTTCATATGTTTAAGCTTCCTTCTAGGAATATACCCTGTTTCTCCAACAATACGGCCTCCCCAATAGGAAGTCCCAGCATGTTTTATAGGCATGAAATGAAATTAAGCCCCTCCCCCAAATTAAGGCCTATATTAAAACATGCAAAATGGGGGAATGGTGGTGGGGGCTTGCTGTTAGGAAGTACTTTTGTTGCGCACCCGGATATGGTGCTGCCTGCGTTGACCCGATACGAAGTGCCCCACCAACGCCAAGGTCAACATCCAAGCCATCGCCACCCGCCTGCCCAAAGATGCAAGGGGAGGAATTAAGTCACCCCGAAAAGACAGCCTAGCCATTTTTGGGGGCTCAAAAAAATAAGACCCGGCCTTATTATATGAGAAACACGGTAGTAGTCTTTCTTCTCATCTTAAAGTTGTGTTGGGTAACTGCACACTTGTATCCATGGACATTACAACTTCCACAGAGACTAAACCCACCATTTTCACAAGATTTTCAGAATCAAAACATTACAATTTGTTCCATAAATTTTGAGTAAGTGCATAAAGTTGCCATGTTTATGGATATATGTGGTACCTGGGGAAAAATTGTGATATTATTACCACCCTCCAAGTGAAAGAAACTAATGCTATATAATCTAAAATGCAGGAAAAAGAAAAATGCAGTATGAAAAGACCCTTCATAATCAGAGTTAAAATACTGCTTGTGAACTGGCTTCATTTAGCTGTCTATCTTCATTAACTACTTTTTGTGTATCTAGCTTAAGAAAGTTTTGATAAAGAATTTGCTCAAACTTTGCATTTTTCACTTAGGGATCGCATATATATTTGTTTTTAATCTTCAGTTAAAATTGGTTGATTTAACACATTATGAATTCAGCAAACTAAAGGCATCTCTAGAAATACTCCTTGCTGCTCTTTCTGAACTTTCCCTCGCCAATAATAGAAAGGATTAGACACCAAACCTCAGGTTCTACACTATTTCTTAATCTTCTTACCATATGGGAAAAAATAAACATAGAAAATTAGAAGATCTCTCTTGCTTCAAGAGCGTATTAAACCTGATAGTGTCAGCTGGATGCTTTGGTCTACTTAACAATTCAGCATATATTGTAGAGGCAAAAGAATTAGAGCCCAAAAATGGTAACCCGCTGTGAGTGCTAATCACTGCAAGGTTTAGGGAAGACTAAAGAAATTCAGAATCCACAAATGCATCAGCAGCAAAATAATTGTAGGTGGCCTGGGAGAAAGAGAATACATGTTTCATCAGCAAGCAGGGGAGAAGTGAAAAGTTTGTTTTAGCTCCTTGAAATAATTCCTCATGCATTTGGCAGCCATTAAGACTCACTGCAAGAAGATGGTTCTTGTTTAACATTAACTTCATGGTCCCAAGAAGCAAAATGCTTCTCAAGAACTCCTTGATCTACTGTTGCAAAAGAGTTATTCAGAGAAGATCCCACAATGATTTGGACTTGTGATTTATCCAGTTCTGAGATATTAAGATTCAGTGCCTCATTTCTCTCTCATAGCTATTACCTTTTTTTGTGGGGAGCAAACATATTGCATCCAAGATCTTACAAATGCAAATTAAGCAGAACATAAACCATGGAGAATAATGGAAATTAAATTGCTTTTGAAACTACCATTTAGAGAGACTCAGCTTGCAAAAAACACACAAAAATATTAAATATTTTATATTGGCCTCCAATTATTTTTTCCAAAAATGTATTTTATTTTCTTAATATAGTATATACAGGTAAATATCAAGCCAGAAAGAACATTACAACTAAGCAAATTTATTTACATAACATTTAGAATGTCTTGGCAAACCTCTTTGGAAGATTTAATTCTATTCCAGTGCAATGAGAAGGGTCTTCAACTGTCCATACTTATAATCTATTTACCCAAAAGAAATTTTTGAGCCAATTGTTCACAGTAGGTGTTTCTGTTTCTTTTACCGTTTATCATAATTTAGAACATTTGTTAAAACTTGAACAGCTGAAGCAGTAGAAACCCATTTTCCAGACCTTGTTTCCCTGTTGAGGATGCACGATATCCTACAGGCTCCAAATAAAGACATTACCGGAAGCTCATTTTTATAGCTCTGTGGCCATTTTATAATCAACATAGGGACATTAATCTTTAAACAAAGGGAAAGGCAATAGAAATAAAGAAAATTAAGATTGGCAGCTAAAAGAGTGGCTCCAGCTTGGTGGAATGGGTTTCTTTTGTGGAAAATGTGAAAATAATTTTTTTTTGCAGTCTTGGGATGGTACTTCAGCAGAAGAAAAATGAAACCAACCTAATTGATTGCCCAAAGGTGCAACTGAACCAGTTGGGGGAGAGGATCATTTTAAACGGTCTTCCTTTCAATGAGTGGTGTATACAATTCCCTTCCTGTTTATAACTGCAATATCTCCCTCCGCATCACCAACCCTGGTGAAAAAGGTTACTCTAGCTGAATTGTTTGCAAATGTTGGCTTCAGAACAAAGGCATAAACAGGCCTCTTCTGTGTGGTAGTAGAAAGAAAATACGCTTTTCTTCCTTGTAAATGCTGCTTTGATATTAAACCATTTTTGAGCTTTCTTGGCTCACCTGCTATCAACTTTGCTTCCGAAGGAAAGCTGCACAAGACATGCTGAGCAAAGTGATGGATGTCAATGATGGATTCAGGCAGTGTGCCGGTACAATATTTTCACAATCTGGCTATGGTAATGACCATAATATCATTAGACAGTTTCATGAACAAGTCTGACTGGATTACTTTTCTACAATATAATAATGTGTAATCATGCCAGATACCTTCTGCCGAATCCAAGAGGTCTATATTTTTAGTGTGGGAAATCTGGTTGTATTTATTCAACTCCAGCCATTTTGTCTTTACACAATACAGATAACAAAAACAGGATAAATCCTGGAATCAGCACTTTGAAGAAGCACACTGCTCCCTTCACTTCTTTCCCTTTACATCCTACCGTACCAGTAATCCTCAGTGCTTCCACCCCTGGTGTATACAGATCCCTCCAGCTCTCTTGGTCCTGGGAAGACATTCTCATGTTGTATGATTATAGTTTTGATGAGCTCATTAACATGAGCTTGGCAGGAGACCTGATCATGGCCTTCAGGCACTGACATCAGTGTGGGACCAAAGCAGATGGCTAAATTATAGGGGTCCATCATGTTCTCTTCACTGAACTGAGATAAACTGTAGGAAAAAACAGAAAACAGAGTGGCAATAGAGAACAGTATCCCAAACTCCCCAGATATTTTCTATAATCGAAATCTGATCTAAAGTAGCAAGAGTGTCTTGAGACTATACTTAACTAAAGTTACGCTTAAAATCGACTACACACAGAAGATAAGAGGGAGCTTTTCTGCATTTGATACCTTATAACAAATTTAATTTTCTTTGTAAGGATGATGTTTCGCTAGCAGAAGATGTTCAGAACATTTTACTACTGTATAGCACATGGATTTCTTTAATTAATAGTGGGAACAATTTTCATTTTATGTTCAATTAACACAGAGAACATTTGTTAAAAGTGTATGCGTGCATCTAGCTTCATTTTAGTGCAGACTACACATTATTGCCAGCATTTTTTTGGCATTTGTTCCATGCCCCCTGCTTAGAGAACAGCTGCATCAGCCACACCTCATAAACAGCCAAGAAGCAGATGAAAGTGTGACTATGATGCTGCATGGTTCACAGCACAACGCTATAAGGATTCTAACACACCCCTTTGATTCCTCCCCATTTGCATCCATTCTTCACAGCCAAAATATCTTTCTTTTTCAAAGAGAACACTAAAAGCTTCATACCAATGCTCAACATGGAATATCAATCATATGCATTTGAAGCATTGGTCAGTGTGACACATTAAACATTTTTTGAAGGTAACAAAAAGGCTCAGAAGAACAGCTTTGCTTTAAAGGTTGGGAAAGCTTACCCCTACATCCTCCATACTCCACTACTGTCATTTATAAAATAGTGTTTTACACTGCCCAGAACACAGTTCATTTGCTGATGTTTTACCTTTCAAACTCCAAAGAATAAAGGGAGATGCACTCTTACCCCACTCTTAGACAGTAATCTTTGAGTCACTTGAAAGCATTTCAATAACCTTTCAATAAGAACTGGGTTTGACAGCCTGAAATCAGGACTTAGCCGAGAAAAACATGTTCAGTGTAAAAAGTAATTTTACTTGAATAATTTGTCATATTTTAACTGTAACTCTCCCTACAAAGCATGCAGAGGAAGCATGCCAGAAATCCAGTACATTACTATTTATTTATCGTTAAGAATAAAATAAATTTGGCTAGCTAACAAAATTCAGTATCTAGCACTTGACCTTCAGCTTCTCCCATGCATATGTAACATTGGATAACATTCAAGTCTACTTCACTCCATGTTCTTTAATTAGAATATCTGTAGAATATTTTAAAGGCAGAATGAAGTAGTTCTTTCGGAAGAACAAAATGATTCTGCCTTCTGAAATTGAGAGGATGGACTCGGACTCAGGTCTTTTTCATGGTGACCTAGGGAATATACTGTCCCAATAATTGTAGCCCCCCCGCCACATTTCTATCTTTTGATAAAATTACAAAGATATAGATTTTTAGTGCAGCATTTGAAGTCTAAGAGCTTGCTACATGACTCATTAACTCTATCTTTATTTTAATCTTGTGGGTTAGTTTCATCTCTGGAGCAGGGTAAACATTAAGATTTAATAAACAATATAAACATTAGAGGATATATCTAAAAGAGAAATCCCTTAGCTGTACCCCTGGATTATATACCAGCAGCCACCTCTCATGTGTTTAAGAAAATATCTTTCCCAGCAGTCCGCTTAGCGGTATTTATTTGCTTAAAGGTGAAACATCCTTTAAATTGAGATCACCTCCTGATGATTTTATAAATATATCCAAATATATTCAAGAAATATGTCTATCTATTTTGAAGGTATTTGGTACTTTCTAATCTGTTATTTCCTAATGGCCTCCCATTCAAGGAATCCTATTTGTTTGTTTCTCCAAAACTAATCAAGATCAGTTAGATGCTGTCTTCTATCTAGGCACTGATTTATTTTCTTACACAAATTATTTCAGTAAAAGCATCTAACTTAGCTGTCTAGAAATATATAAATTCTCCAATGACAGCCCTAAAATGAATAAATAACTTATTAAAGTATTAAATTAAAAATATTAAAAACATATTTTTTTATTTTCTCCCCTCTGCCCTTTTCAGCATGAATTACATGCTCCTAAACCCATGCCATAACATGTACTGTCAATATCAACACCCCCAAAATTTGTACCAGGGCGCAAATGATAGGAAAGATAGTGACAGTATGAAAATGGCCTATTTGGAGAAAGAGTACAGAAATTCCTTTTATGAAAACTTTTATAGAAATCATTTTAGTATATATGGTAGAGTGAGGAAGGTGCTCATCATATTTTAAGCACAAATTCCAATATTGTACCTCATTTAAATACTCATAAAAAGACAGAATAAATGCATAGAGGCATCTCCGTATAGGTGAGATACATGAAACCAACCATACAATATTCCAAATACAAAATACAGTCTACAAACAGCAGAATTGTACACATTCCCCATATATCTGGCAGAAAACTGGTTAATGGATACATACATTAGAATGTCAGCCTGCCCTTTTCTCTAAAAATAAGACTCTTAGCTGTAAATGCAGAGCTGAAATCACATGCATCTAGCTAGTGAAATCTCAGGAATTAAAAGGGTAACATCTTAAAGCAAGTCAAACATGGATGTGTATTTGTAATGTCTGCAAAATTATTTTTTCCTGATCCTAGTACTAGAAGGAAAATACTTGCTATAAGATGACCTTTCTAACAAAGCAGGATATAAAATTCTGATGCAACTTCTGAGAATGGTTTAACACACCACAACAGTGAAATGGCCATTACGCTTTTCTATATATTACATTTTCTAATATTCATATTGTTCAGTTCCTGAGGCCAATTAAATGGGAAATTTTGGAATTCAACAAAACAATTCTAAGGGACCATATTTATGATAGTTAACTTTTCAGATTATCTTGCAGCCCTATAAAAGAGGATTTTAATGCACCTTAAGTACTGGTAGAAAGGATTTTAGGTGAAACTTATTAAAAAATCCTTAATTCAAAGAAGAAGAAAAAATGATAATAAAACCATCAGCAGGAAGTTGAGCGAATTCTTTCACAATGAAGATCTTCAAGCTGAGGAAGAACAACTTTTGGTTGGAGGTGCTTTAGCTATGAACTTCATGCAAGAAATAGGTGTGAGATTAGACACCCCCCCTCAATTGTCTTTCAACTTTAAGGTTCTAATATTTTCCTCCAAAATATCTATGTAACAGCTACAATAGACAATTACTTGAACACTTACTGGCTGAGGAATGCGAAGAGGTATCTCATTACAATCAATGTGGTTTTAGGCAATGTCAGCAGGACTTTTCGGATGTGCAGAGCTCTCTCTTGCAGGTTGTCCATTGCTAAAGAAAAAGAGAACAACTACATGGACATTTGTTCAGACCAAATGATAAAACTGAATAACTTAGTCACACTTTAGTTTACTACTCTAAGTTCTGGTTGACATATTCAGAGGTATGAGAATAATCTGATTTTTAAATGTTTTTATGTTTGAACGTGTGTAAATATTATTTTATCACACGCTGAGGCATTGAGAATTCACAGCATAGCAGAAGTGTTATAGATACAGATGGGATGGTGGTTTTTTGTTTTTTTTTGCATCTTAGCAATGTGATTATGAAGGTTAAGAAAAGAGATTTGCCCTAGATCAGGGGTCCCCAACCACCGGGCCGCGGACCAGTACTGGTCCGTGGATCACTTTGCACCGGGCCGCAAAGAAAATAAAAATAAAATAAAAATGGCGGCTTTCTTCACCTTCGGTGAATGCTGCTGGGATCAGGGATCAAGGACACAAATGAAAGAAGGGGAGGGAGGAAGCAACCAAAGCCTGTCCTACTCTCTGGCTCAGTGGCTTCGGTTTCCTCCCGCCTCGTTCCTCTCTCAGTCGCTCTCTCGCTCCTCCACCAGCCCAGGAAGAAACTGCTTCAAAGAAGCCTGCAGGGTGGCTTTTCCTGTCGGCGCAGCTCCCCAAGCGCCCGTTCACCCCCACCCGCCGCCAATCAATCCAGGTTCAATCCAGTGCTCCGTTCTGCCTGCCTGCCTGCCTTCGTTTGTTTCGGAGCAGCTTGGCTGAGAATAATAACTATTTGCCTCTTTTACTCAGCGAAGCTGCTCCGAAACAAATGGCAGGCAGGCAGGCAGAACGGAGCACTGGATTGAGCTGCGGGCGGCGGGCGGGGGTGAACGGGCGTTCGGAGGAGCTGCGCTCCAAACCACCAGAAACAAAGGCAGGCAGGCAGAACGGAGCACTGGATTGAACCGTGGGCGGCGGGGTGGGGGTGAACGGGCGCTTCGGAAGAGCTGCGCCAACAGGAAAAGCCACCCTGCAGGCTTCTTTGAAGCAGTTTCTTCCTGGGCTGGTGGAGGAGCGAGAGAGTGACTGAGAGAGGAACGAGGCAGACACCTGAGGATGAGGCTGAGGGAGGAGGGAGGATGGGGCTGAGGAAGGCAGGGCCGAGAGGCGGGGCTTCTCAGCCGTCCTGCAGGGACTATCTGTCGCTCAGGGTTGCAATGAGGAGGCATTGGCGCTCCCTGAACTTGGTGATTTGCTGGCAGACGTTTTATTACCCAACTAGGTAACAACATCAGATGTTACCTAGTCAGATAATGAAACGTCTGCAAGCAAACCACCAAACTCGGACTCCCCCCCCCCTCGGTCCTTGAAAAAGTGTTTCTGCGTGAAACTGGTCCCTGGCACAAAAAAGGTTGGGGACCACTGCCCTAGATAATCCATTTCATTCAGGATCCTCTGTAGCTGCCAGGCCACCACCTTTTCTACAACCCTCCCTAAGAATGGAAGGTTGGAAACTGGATGAAAATTGTCCAGGCAGGTGGTATCCAACTATGTTTTCTTTTAAGGAAGGAGTAAACCAGGGCTTGCTTAAAAGCATCCTGAAATGTTCCCTCCTCTAGTGATGCATTGATCATTGCCTGGACCCATCCGCTAGTCACTATCCTGGAAGCTTTCACTATCCAGGAGGAACAAGGATCTAACTGACAGCATAAAGGGCCCTGTCCAGTTCATCAGGGCCAATTGGATCAAACTGTTTCCAGATAACAAAGCAAGACCTCTCCCCGGGAATCTCACACAGACTATCTCCACGTATGGGGTCCAATGAATGCGAGCAACTTTGTCCATCAGGTGCTGAACTCTGCCTGGCCAGATCCTGACTTTAAAGGGAATTCAACAAGTTTAACTGGTGCAGGGCAGAATGTGGTTGCCCCAATGATATTGTTGAGGTTGAATGCTACACAATGCCAACTGCACCAAGCCTACTTTAATGTGGTGATTTAAATTTTAAAACTAATATTTGGAACATGATGTAATCCCTGCCTCCTTATCAGCCTGTCTGTTCTTTAAGGAGATCAACAGAAAATTCCTGTTACATGTCTGCTTGCTGAAAGCAATAAGAATTGTAGGTACAAGGAAAGAACTTCTGCAATGGCTCCTACATCTCAAGAATGCATTGCCAGGAATGTCTGACATAGGCTTTTTGAAAAACATCAAAGAACCATTTGTTTTTGGTGGCTTTTCTTGAATTTTTATTGGATGCATTATATGATTTCTGATGGTATTTGGGGAGTGGGGATTTTTTTTTTTACTCAACACCATTATTTTCATTACTATTTAACTTTGAAGTGTCTTTTATTTATTTTGGAGAGTTCTTTGCTTCTGCTCTTACCCTTAATGGTAGTCTATAAGTATTTTTCAAAAAGAAAAATAAATATAAAATGCAGAATATGGTTGAACGATATCATCTGTATGTAACCCCTCCTTCATTCCTTCCCTTATGGGCACCTGCCCTCCTCCACCAGGCTTCACATCCAAGCAGAATGCTTATTTATTTTTACATTTGTTCATTATTAATTTTAGGGAACAAGCTGCAATGCCTCATTTCCAAAAATGTTTTGGAACTCTGTATATGCTGTAGAAGCAGGTTTTTGGGAGAAGTTGATTAGGACTGACAGCCTACTGCTTTCTATGGAAATATGTCAACCAGAACAGGGGAACGGGAAAGATAAAAATAAAAATGAATCGCCAGTCTCAATTTGCTATTAATGAAGCAATGCAATCACTTTTTAAATTCTTACCATCTAGAATGTTAAAGTTGCTTAAAATATGGAATGCTACGTAATTTAAAACCAGAGAACTCTCTTCAATATCACCCCCAATTCAAATCAAAGCTAACAGGCTTTCTTGAAAATTTGCTTGGTCCTCTTTAAAGTACTACAATGAGATAAGAGAATAATCTTGAGGAACAGGAAGAGCCGCAATCCAGAAAAAAGTCAGAAATCTGAATCCAAAACAGGAATGTAATTTGAGGAAGTCTCTCAAACTCAACCCTCCCCAAAGCTTCTCCTTATTCAGTAACCACAATTCATTTGTTAAATCAAAAAAATTGTTGCGAAGCAAATACATATGAGAGAGAGAGAGAGGGAGGGGGGGAGGGAGATATGCTGCCAAAAACAGTGGCTGTTGCCGTTTTGTTCAGGTAAAGTTCTCATAAAAGCTACATCAGCATTGGTCTCCCTCTGGCATGCCGTTGTGAGGGGCACACATTTGGATGTTAAGTGCATATGTTGGTCAGAAAAGGATTTTTTTTAAAAAAATACTGTGTTTGCAAATGGTCACTAAAGGAAGCCACTAAACAGTGAGTATAGTTCTCTTGAAAATAAAGGCAGAAAGAGGAAAGGCACTTTCAAACTTGCAAGATTCTGATACAATAATCTTATAATAAAAGTAGTATTATAAATTTGAACTCCTGGTCTGGACAGTTGCTATTTTCTCTTCAATCAATTCCATCAATTAATTTAAAGCCAACTATAAAAAATAGTCAAAGCTAGTAATACATAATTTCACACAATCTTACACTACACTATCAGTCTGTTTCTAGACTGAGTTTAAAGGATTATAATCAAATTGGTAGATATTAACATCTTTGGATTAGTGTCCATTTTAGCAGAAAGTTTTGACAATCTGAAATAATTACACAATAATCTTTAGTAATTAATACGAGTATGGCTTTTATGACCTTTTAAATAATTTTTCTTAGGATATACAAAATAAAGCAACACAAGAAATTAATGAAATATTTTGTATTGGTTGGCAAGTTACTTATAACAATGCATTTGAAAACTGAAGTGCATATTTCTACGGTTCGCTTATATTTTTAAAGAATCGAATAAAAATCAGTATAGCAGCAAAAACATTAAAGAATTCCCAAAAATTGGTTTCCAATCTTTTTGTGAAATCAAAAGAATATTCTTAATAAATCACCTTCATCTATACAGATGAATATGGATATGGAAAAATATCCAAATCCACAACTTCATTAGAATTACAGTTAAAAATATAATGTCTTAATATTATTCCCATCTGGGACAAATCACATATCTATGTTTTATGCTTCTGCTTTTATGCATTATAATCACCCTCACTGCTTCATTGGTTTTATTTTTTTTATTTTAAAAAAAGCCATACTGAGATAGGAGGAAGCATTCTTGAATGCAAAGGGTAGTGGCAGAGAGCACCCTCATAATTTTGCTTTTGGTAATTGGACATTTTTCTATCCAAATTTCAGAATGGAACTACTGAGAATTATAGTTTTAGAATGCTTCATTTATGTGAAGATGTATGAAACATATAATTATATTCTGGGTTAACAGAACAGGACATGAAAATCTGAAGCTGGTCAAGTGTGGAAGTACTGAATACTATCCATTGTCGCAATTACATCAGATAGTCTATTACACTTAGTTTCTTAAGGTGGGTGTTTCAAAAGAAATCTTTAGCTTAATATTCCACAGGCAGATTAGCATTCCTGAATGATGAGACAAAGAGCTATGTCTACAGCAATATAATGGGAAAAAAGTGGGCAGCACAAAGCCTTGGCTTTGGAAGTTCAGAATTATTTGGCAACAAGCTACTCTTTTCATCTAACAGAGTTGAACTGTGTAGACTCATTTATTGTGAAAATGAAACTGCAGATCTTTTTAAGAGGAGCTCTCCTATATCTTACTTCAAAGGCTTTTTCCATCATGGTCCTTCTTATGCTCTGACAATGAATTCACTGTTTGCTACAGAAGTGAGTCAGCACCAAGATGTTCACTGTAAACCTATCAGTCCCAGGGAAAGTATTAATACCCTTGAAATGATGAGGTATAAATTACCAGCTTAATTTGTTTCCTATATGCTGCAGAAAAATACTGTGAGGATTGTCTAATATCTTTAAGGAAGATGCTGACCAGCAGACAGCAGTTAGCTGTCTTTCTGTTTCTCAAATAAATAATTAAGTAAATGATGAAATCATATTGATCCTACACTGCCTTCAAATGATAAAGACAAAAAAAGGACAAAACAATTCCTTAAAGGGCTCCCTTCAAAGTAAAAATGTTCTTCATTGGATTATTTTTAGTTTACAAATTTACCTAGCCAGTCACTTTTCTTTAGCATAATCAAATGAAATGACATTGGGAAGGATAAGCTAATAATATGGCGGGATGGATGGGGGAGTCAAGAAGGACTGGATCAAACCACCAAACAGGCAAATGTTTCAATATTTTTTTAGAAGCCTTTGTTTAAAAAGAGAGACCGATCTTTATGTCTTAAAATCTATATCCTTAATCTTATTCTTGTCTTACAAGCTATGATTATCACATTAGAGTCTACTGGGGCAGCACACAGTATCACCCTTTTAATCAGTTTATCAAAATGGAAGCCCCAGATTAACAGCAATGTGTGGTGGGATTCAGATGAACATTAAGAGAAATACAAATTGTTCCACTAGCTTACGACCTAGTGAGAGGCAAACAATGATATTTTATTCTGATTTTGTATATTTACTATCTCAGAAGCAAACTGACATGTTTCAGATCTCTTAGTCTCCTGTGAGATACTGTCAGGATTAAGGAATATTCTGAGAAGCTAGTGGTACAGTTTCTAAAAGATAGTGTTAAATCACAGAAACACAGGATTGAAGAAAAGATACTCAGCAGAGATAAATAGGATGGTAATACATCACAGAGTAGAGATTAGATATAATCACTATTTCATGAGAAAATGAGCAGGGGAAGAAAATAATTTCTACTTCAAATATTCAAAGATCTTCATTTGTTTGAATCTATTTATATGTCAGTATTAATACACACAGACACACATATAAATTATTTCATTTCCTTGCAATATTGCTAACTGGCTTGTTATTTTTGTGCTACTTACTGACACAGGCAATCAGATCATGAAAAATTTCCTTGGGGAAGAGGGGATGTTCTAGACCACGGAAATAGAGCTTTAGGACACCTGCTATTGAATCCATATCATGGTCATTTTGGTCTCCAGCCAGTGGATCTTCCCCTGGTTACCACAAAACAAAGACAACAACAACACAGAATAAATAGGATATTTGCACATTTTAAAAACAAACTGCAAAATATGGGAGGAAGGAAAATTAAATAAGTTTTTGTTTTGAAAATGAAAACAGACATTTGGCTCAAAAATAAATATAGTTAAAAAATTAATACCCATTCTTAAAAGTGGCATCCAGCATAAGGCTAACACTATTGTAGCACTATTATTATCCTTATTTTCTCTACTATCCGCTCTTATTGGTATCATTATTATGATTATTTACACTGAGAGCTTCTGCACTGTAGAAAAATTCCTTGTATGTCTAATCACACTTCACCAAAAACGCTTCTCTACTCTACTCTACTCTACTCTACTCTACTCTACTCTACTCTACGCAACATGGTTCAAGCTAGTAGATGTTATGGAGTGACAACCCAGGCAATTCACACTCTAAGGGAATACATAGTAATGGAAAGGCTGATTTGGGGCAAAGGGGTTTAAAATGGAACAAGTTCTATTTTGAGATGTTCTGGTTTCAGAATGTTTGCAAAAATGTCAAATGAACAATGCCAATAATCAGTCATTCCTAAAAAGCATAATTAATTAGAGAACTTTCCTCAATATTCTAATCCTCAGCCTTTTGATGGAACAAGAAATCTTAATAGAATTTACTGTTTTAGTACTGCATGTGCTTTGACAAGACCATGAGAAATGGATGTAGAAAAGTTAGTGTTTTATACTGCACTGTCATCAAAGAAAGGTGATCTGGAATCCTTTCACTGAAAGATCAGATAGAAGAAGAATTGCTTCCATGACTGCATTGTCGGTTAATATAGGATAGATCTTCCATTTTATAGGTAAACTATTTACTTTTCTTTTAGTTAAATACACTGCTCAAAAAAATAAAGGGAACACTTAAACAACACAATGTAACTCCAAGTCAATCACACTTCTGTGAAATCAAACTGTCCACTTAGGTAGCAACACTGATTGACAATCAATTTCACATGCTGTTGTGCAAATGGAATAGACAACAGGTGGAAAGCATAGGCAGTTAGCAAGACATCCCCAATAAAGGAGTGGTTCTGCAGGTGGTGACCACAGACCACTTCTCAGTTCCTATGCTTTCTGGCTGATAGTTTGGTCACTTTTGAATGCTGGCGGTGCTTTCACTCTAGTGGTAGCATGAGACAGAGTCTACAACCCACACAAGTGGCTCAGGTAGTGTAGCTTATCCAGGATGGCACATCAATGCAAATTGTGGCAAGAAGGTTTGCTGTGTCTGTCAGCGTAGTGTCCAGAGCATGGAGGCGCTACCAGGAGATAGGCCAGTACATCAGGAGACGTGGAGGAGGCCGTAGGAGGGCAACGACCCAGCATCAGGACCGCTACCTCCGCCTTTGTGCAAGGAGGGACAGGAGGAGCACTGCCAAAGCCCTGCAAAATGACCTCCGGCGGGCCACAAATGTGCATGTGGCTGCTCAAACTGTCAGAAACAAACTCCATGAGGGTGGTATGAGGGCCCAACGTCCACAGGTGGGGGTTGTGCTTACAGCCCAACACCGTGCAGGACGTTTGGCATTTGCCAGAGAATACCAAGATTGGCAAATTCGCCACTGGCGCCCTGTGCTCTTCACAGATGAAAGCAGGTTCACACTGAGCACATGTGGCAGAAGTGACAGGGTCTGAAGACACCATGGAGAATGTTCTGCTGCCTGCAACATCCTCCAGCATGACCGGTTTGGCAGTGGGTCATTAATGGTGTGGGGTGGCATTTCTTTAGGGGGCCGCACAGCCCTCCATGTGCTCGCCAGAGGTAGCCTGACTGCCATTAGGTACTGAGATGAGATCCTCAGACCCCTTGTGAGACCATATGCTGGTGCGGTTGGCCCTGGGTTCCTCCTAATGCAAGACAATGCTAGACCTCATGTGGCTGGAGTGTGTCAGCAGTTCCTGCAAGACGAAGGCATTGATGCTATGGACTGGCCCGCCCGTTCCCCAGACCTGAATCCAATTGAGCACATCTGGGTCATCATGTCTCGCTCCATCCACCAATGCCATGTTGCACCACAGACTGTTCAGGAGTTGGGGGATGCTTTAGTCCAGGTGTGGGAGGAGATCCCTCAGGAGACCATCCGCCACCACATCAGGAGCATGCCCAGGCGTTGTAGGGAGGTCATACAGGCACGTGGAGCCCACACACACTACTGAGCCTCATTTTGACTTGTTTTAAGGACATTACATCAAAGTTGGATCAGCCTGTAGTGTTTTTTTCCACTTTAATTTTGAGTGTAACTCCAAATCCAGACCTCCATGGGTTGCTAAATTTGATTCCATTGATAATTTTTGTGTGATTTTGTTGTCAGCACATTCAACTATGTAATGAACAAAGTATTTAATAAGAATATTTCATTCATTCAGATCTAGGATGTCTTATTTTTGTGTTCCCTTTATTTTTTTGAGCAGTGTATAATATTTACATAATAATGCTAAAACAGTTTGATGTCTCCAAGAAGCTTGGGAAGCTTGTTGTTGAACTCAATGGTCCTTATCCTTGGCTATGTTTATTGGGGATGTTGAAAGGTGTAAGATTTATACTTTGCATACATTTACCTTCTGTCTCACAGACAAAAATCCCATCTTTCCATGACCATATTTATTAAGGAAAATCTCAAATTCAATTAATTTAAATGATTTATATATCACCCAATTTACAAAACAAGCAGCATACAAATGATTAAAAACAAAATAAGGTAAGCAATATTTATAAAAGAACCACAACATCATGGTGAAAAGCAATACAAACAGACGGCAAAAGCACAGCATATTCAAAATCCTAAACCATTTTTTCAAACAAATAATTCTCCCCTCCTGAAATTACTTGTGTTTAAAAAAAAGGTGCAACCATACACTGAATGGCTTTCTTTTCATTGTAGGAAGGCATTCTTTTCCTTATAGAAAATTTTTAGATTGCATCCAACGACTCTTGTGGGACAAAATATGTGAGGAAACCTATCTCAGATCTGAAGAGTTCTCCCTTCAATCACTTCCACTGAACTTTCCCCTCATTAACTTCCTGCTGTCACTATCCCATTTACTTATGAAAATGTCATAACTTAAAGTAACTTAAAATAATTTATAAGGCCTTTTAGAAATTCCATGCACCTTCAGTCTGAAATGTTTATATAGTGATGTGACAAGAAGCAGAAACCTAAGGGATTTAGATGCCAAAGATTACTGAGCATTGGGAAGTGGGAGAGGCAAGGATATGGAGAATATACTCATTACAGCAGCATGATAAACTTGGAAAAGAAGATCTTGTCCTCATTTGCAACTTCAGTCTTAGCATCTCTTAAATCCTGAAGCACAAAGAAAATGCAGAGGCAATCATAACTGCTCTTACCTCTCTCAAATGCATTTTTTATATCATTCACTTCAACCTGAGATCCAGATACCCTGAATATTCCTTCATGCTGAAGTCCTGGGAAGAAAATAGGAAGAATCCATGAAAACTGAAGAAACTACACAAATGATACCCTTCCACCATTTTTGGTAGAGGAAACGATGACAGTCACCAATTATAGCATTCAATGATTTTGTATTTTAAATAAATTGAAACAAAATGTCTTCCAGAATAGATTTAGAGAATTGTTACACATCTGTTGTACACAAATATTACATATATGTATATATGCATATTTGTATATATGTATGTTGATATGTGAATGCATATCAACACAATAAATACATACAGATATACTTTTCAATCACTTCCAAACTTGAAATGATTGACATTTTTTACATCAACTAAGCCATTTTGAGTAATAAATCCAGTCCAAAAACATTCTTAGGATCTTATGATTCCTATGCCTGTTTAGACATTGTGGGTCCTCAACATCTGTGGAGGTTCTCCATCATCCAGGTCATGGTTGTCCCAAAAGTGCTTTTTCAAATGGCAACTGGACTTTTGCTTCTTGTCCAAGAAACTTCTTCAGTTCTGACTGAATGATGGAAAGATTTATATTCCTTGCAGCCATCTAGTCATTAGCACTCTTTCTGAAAGTCATTGAGGCCACTAGGAGGTTTATCTGTGCCTCAGGGTCACATGAATTGTGCAAATGGGTGTGGAACATTCTTGGAACTGCTGAAAGGACTCTTTGGTAAACAGGAGATAGACAGAGTCATATTCCTCGCCTTCTGTTGAGAGAAGGCTGGGCTGTTCAACCTTAAATATAAATGTCCTCTTTGACTCTTCTTTCAAACCAGAACTCTTCTCTGTCCAGAATATGGACGTTGCTGTCTTCAAAAGAGTTACATTTATCTTTCTAATGCAGGCGGACTGTTGAATCCTATCCTGATGAGTTTGTTCTCCTACGTTGTGCCATACGTTTGTAAAGTGGTTGTTGTGTTTCTCCAGTGTACAGATCCATACATGTCTCACTGCACAGAACTGCATATATGTGGGTCCTCAACATGTCTCTCTGTACACGTGCCTCAGTTTTTAGATCTGTCAGAGATTGTTATGAAGATTTGCACATTACATGTAGACACAAGATAAATAATTTGGTTCTCTGATTGTGGTGACCTCTTTATGTGAAGGCCAAGCCTGTACCAATGTTTATTTGGTTAGAGTGCAATTCATCTAAGGTTTGTGGTTTCTGTGACAGTCCAGCCTCTATATAGCTTTTAATAATAGTTGCTTTTCTTCTTGCTTTTTCTTTTTTTCCATTGACTGAATCCTGTTAGAGATTTATTACTATAAGGTGAGTTTAAAATAAACAATATTTAAATAGAAAACAGACTAAATATTGATGTTCAGTTGTATATGGGATATCAACCAATTTGTAGTGCATAGTATGATTAAATTATTATACTAATTTCAAAATTGCTTGAATTTACTACTCAATCCCTGGTGAGCCTTTCAGGCTAGATTAATCAGGAGACATTTGAAAGTAAATCAGTCAAATCTTCCTTTAAGCAGCATACATACATACATACATACATACATACATACATACATACATACATACATACATATATATACTGTACATGCAATCCAAGAGATTGAGTTACATGGTATATTATTCGGTCTATTATACATGATTTAGATCTACAATCTTTGATTTTTTTTTAAATGAAAGAATCCTTTGATATAAAATAGAGAACTTCTATTTATAGAATGAATACTCTGGACCCAGAAATATCTAAGTCTCCCACAAAAGATTTTTCATAATAGAAGTTGTATTTCTTCTATGGATGTAGTGGTATGCTTGCATTGGCTTAGAAGGAAATTAGAACAAAAACCTCTACAGAAAATACACAGCTTTGATCTGAGGCCATTTATTTTAACATTGGATTATCTCTGATTTTATTATATTTCTCTTTTCTTCCACTGTTTTTCAATTATGTGAAAGGATACCTTATTTCCTGTGAATTAGTATTTGTTCCATGCATCATTTAACTTGTGACAGCCTACAGATTTAAACAAATAGTTCTTTATTATGTAGATAAATGCATACTTCCCACTCTGATTGGAGCAAGTATATACGTGGGTAGTGCCTGATGAAACTTTAAAATTGGAAGGAGTTTCTTATATGTCATTAAGTGACAAAGAACCATTTCTTTCACAGTTAACTTATTACTTCTTGATTATTACAAATTACTTTTGAAATCTTTGAAGCAAAATTTAAGTATGTTGGCAAAACACAACATAACAAAGCATGTTTCTCTGAACAGGACAGGACAGAACAGAAAAAAGAGTTGGAACGGACCTTGAAGGTCTTCTTGTCCAACCCCTTGCTTAAGCAGGAAACCCTATACCATTTCAAACAAATGGTTGTCCAATCTCCTTTTAAAAACTTCCAGTGTTGGAGCATTCACAACTTCTGGAAGCAAGTTGTTCCACTGATTAGTTGTTCTAACTGTCAGGAAATTTATCCTTAGTTCTAAGTTGCATCTCTTCTTGATTAGTTTCCATCTATTGCTTCTTGTCCAGTCTTCAGGTGCTTTGGAGAATAGCTTGATACCCTCTTCTTTGTGGCAACCCCTAAGATATTGGAACACTGCTATCATGTCACCCCTAGCCTTATTTTCATTAAACAATTTGAGCAACCGTTCTTCATATGTTTTAGCCTCCAGTTCTCTAATTATATTTGTTGGTCTGCTCTGCAGTCTTTCTAGAATCTCAATATCTTTTTTATATCAGGTGGTGACCAAAACTGGATGTGGTATTCCAAGTGTGGTCTTACCAAGGCATTAAAGAATGGTATTAAAATTTCACATGATCTTGACTCTATCCCTGTTAATGCCGCCTAGGACTACAACATATACATATATATGTTTTCTTAAGTTTTCGCGGGTACTTACATGTATGGTATTCAGCTTTCTTCGGGTATTTTCCCACATCATTATAGTTGTGCTTTTAAAGTTGTAGCAACGTTTCGGCAGAATGTCATCTGCAATCATCAGACTTCTGTATTGTGTTAGTCTGTGAGTCAGACTTTTACAGTTGTTTCAGTTTTAAATTTGGGACTAGCCTACTGCTGTGCCAGAATGGTTTTTTCTTCATCCTGATTGGTTGGGAGTCTTGGTCTGTGTTTATTGGTCTTGGAGTTTGCTGTGTTCTGCTTGATTGGTGTTTCTAATATCTTCTGTCTGTTTTGTGGCTTTTTGTGTGTGTGTGTCTTGATTGGCTGGCAACATTGTGTTCCTGTATTGGAGGCTTTTAGTGCAGCTTGGCTCCGAGTAAATGGACGGCTATCATTTGTTAGGAAGCTAGGTTTCATCTGGGTGCCTGGTTGGGGTGTGTTTGAGCTGGAGGTATCAGGGGGGATCTGTTTGTGCCCAGGTGTTTGCCAGGCTAATGGTGTGGAGATTTTTTTGTTTGTGAGTGCAGGCTTCCAAATAATTGACAGTCTGGTGGAATCATCTCTTCTATTCATGTTTTCAGGTCTTTTTTCAATCTCTATGGCTTCTCTGATAATTCTGTGGCTGGGGTTTTCTATAGTGGCTAGGGTTTTGGTGCCATTGAAGTTGATGCTATGACCTGTGGCTTTCATGTGTTGGACTAGTGAGGAAGTGTGTTCCAGATTTTTTACTGCATTTTTGTGTTCATCCAGGCGGGTACTTATTCTTCTATTGGTCTGTCTAATGTATGTGGCCGGGCATGATGCACAGGGGACTTCATATATGCCTTGGTTTTCCAGGTCAATTTTATCTTTGGGGTTTCTAAGGATGGCTGCTATTTTTCTGTCTGTTTTGAAGGCAGTTTTGATGTGATGCCTGTGTAGTATCTTACTGATTTTGTCTGTAGTACCTCTTATGTAGGGCAGGATGTCTCAGTGTGTTTTTGTGGATCAAGCCGGTGATTTTGCTTTTGTGGAAGCTGTTGGCTGTCAGTACTTCAGTCAGGGTGCATAGTTCAGTCTTTATGTGTGTCTTGTCTGCCAGGCGTTTGGTTCTAGCAATTAGTGTTTTGGCCACGGAGTTTATCTGTGCTGGGTGGTGGTGGGATTGGACGTTGAGGTAGCGGTTGGTGTGTGTTTTCTTCTGGTATATGGTGTGTCCTAGTGTACCATCTGTTTTTTTGTAGATTAGTACATCTAGGAATGGTAGTTGTTTGTTTGTTTCTGTTTCCATGGTGAACTTGATTTTGGGGTGTGTGCTGTTTAGGTGTGTTAGGAAATTGTTTAGGTTTTCTTTTCCATGGGGCCAAATCACAAATGTGTCATCGATGTATCTTAACCATAGTTTGGGTTTGTGGGTGGCATTAGTCAGGGCTCTGGATTCAAATTCTTCCACGAACAGGTTTGCAATGACGGGTGAGTGGTGATCCCGTAGGGGCTCCTTCAATTTGCTTGTTTCTTTGTCCTTTGTATATGAAATATGTGTTGGTTAAGCAGTGTTCTGTTAGTTCCATGAGGTGTTTAGCTGGTTGGTATTTATTTTTGATGATTTCAAGAGTTTCTTTTATCGGGACTTTAGTGAATAGTGAAACCACGTTGAAACTTACAAGCAGATCTTCTTGTTCCACGTGTAGATCTTTGATCATTTCCAAGAAGAGGTATGAGTTTTGTACATGTGAAGCTGCTGTTTCAGCATGGGGCTGTAGCTGTTTTGCTAAGTGTTTAGCTAGGTTTTGTAGTGGTGCTCCTCTGGAGCTGACTATGGGTCTGAGAGGTATGCCTTCTTTGTGTATTTTTGAGAGGCCGTATAGTTTGGGGCATCTGGAAGATTTGTGTTCGAACACAATACAGAAGCCTGATGATGGCAGATATATATATGGCATTCAGCTTTGTTCGGGTATTTTCCCACGTCATAGTAGTGGTGCTTTTAAAGTTGTAGCAACGTTTCAGCAGAATCTCATCTGCCATCATCAGGCTTTTGTATAGTGTTCGTCTGTGAGTTAGACTTTTACAGTGGTTTCAGATTTAAATTTGGGGCAGCCTATTGCTGTGCCAGAATGGTTTTTTCTTCATCCTGATTGGTTGAGAGTCTTGGTCTGTGTTTATTGGTCTTGGAGTTTGCTGTGTTCTGCTTCTAATATCTTCTGTCTGTTTTTTTGGCTCTTTTTGTATCTTGATTGGCTGGCAACATTGTGTTACTTTATTGGCGGCCTTTAGTGCAGCTTGGCCGGGTAAATGGATGGCTATCATTAGTTAGGAAGCTGGGTTTCATCTGGGTGCCTGGTTGGGGTGTGTTTGAGCTGGAGGTATCAGGGGGGATCTGTTTGTGCCCAGGTGTTTGCCTGGCTTGTGGTGTGGAGATTTTTTTGTTTGTGAGTGCAGGCTTCCAAATGACTGACAGCCTGGTGGAATCATCTCTTCTGTTCATGCTTTCTGGTCTTTTTCAATCTCTATGGCTTCTCTGATGATTCTGTGGCTGGGATTTTCTATAGTGGCTAGGGTTTTGGTGCCATTGAAGTTGATTCTATGACCTGTGGCTTCCATGTGTTGGACTAGTGAGGAAGTGTGTTCCAGCTTTTTGACTGCATTTTTGTGTTCATCCAGGCGGGTGCTTATTCTTCTATTGGTCTGTCCAATGTATGTGGCCGGGCATGATGCACAGGGGACTTCGTATATGCCTTGGTTTTCCAGGTCAATTTTGTCTTTGGGGTTTCTGAGGATGGCTGCTATTTTTCTGTCTGTTTTGAAGGCAGTCTTGATGTGGTGTCTGTATAGTATCTTACTAATTTTGTCTGTAGTGCCTCTTATGTAGGGCAGGACAGCTGTTCCATGGGTCTGTTCATCTTCTGGGTCTCTATTATGTCTCAGTGTGTTTTTGTGGATCAAGTTGGTGATTTTGCTTTTGTGGAAGCCGTTGGCTGTCAATATTTTAGTCAGGGTGCATAGTTCAGTCTTAATGTGTGTCTTGTCTGCCAGGCGTTTGGTTCTGGTAATTAGTATAGTTAATATATATATATATATATATATATATATATATATATATATATATATATATATATATATATTAGTATATATATATATATATATATATTCGTAGATTTTCATGGGTACAGGTATGCAGATCTTGGCGTGTTCGGGTCTTTTCCCGTGTAAGATTGAGATCTCAATCTTACACGGAAAAGACAACCCAAACACGCCAAGACCTGTATGTATGTATGTATGTGTGTGTGTGTGTGTGTGTGTGTGTGTGTGTGTGTATATATGGATCTTTGGTTATTCGGGTTTTCTCCGCGTAAGATTGGAAGTATCTAGGCAACGTTTCGATGAAGTCTCATTCATCATCTTCAGGCTTCTGTCTTCAGCTCTGTGCTTCTCAGAGTGATGTGAGCTTGCAGCTGCTTGTTCCTTTTAACTGCTAGTGGGGTGTGACTTGATTGGGTGGGGGCTTGGCTGTGTTCTGATTGGGTGGGGTGTGTTCTCATTGGTTGGGGGTTGGCTGTGTTCTGATTGGTTGGGGAGTTGGCCATGTTCTGATTGGCTGGAGGTGTGTTCTGTTCAGGTGGGGGCTTGGTTGTGCTCAGGTTGGTCTTAGTTACTGGGGGATTTGAGCTGGTGAGCTGTGATCTTGCTGTTTGGCTTGAGTTCGTGGTCGTGCTGCATCTTCATGGTGGGGGTCAGTTTGCTTCATGTATGGCTCAGAGGGGTTTGAAGTGGGTAGTGATGCAGCTGCAGTGCGGCTTCTGGTCTGTGGTCGTGTCTCATCTTCTGTGTGGGTGTGAGTCTGCTTTTTACGTGGAAGTGTGGTGGTGGCATCTCGTGTGGCCCTCGTGGATGTGGGTCTGGTGTCATTCATCATGTTAGGTACTCGTCTGTTCATGAGGGCGGGTTTTCAAATGGCTGGTAAGCGGGACGTGTCATCTCTTTTATTCATGCTGTGTGGGCATTTTTCTATCTCTATGGCTTCTCTGATTATTCTGTTGTTGAAGTGTTCGGTTTTGGCGATAGTTCTGGTATTTTTAAAGTCAATCTCATGTCCTGTGGCTTTGAGGTGTTGGACCAGGAAGAGGTCGGTTCTTCTTTTTGATTGAGTTCTTATGTTCTTCAACGCGTGCACTTATTCTTCTGTTAGTTTGTCCAATGTATGTGGTGGGGCAGGCGGTGCAAGGGATTTCGTATACTCCTTGGTTTTCTAACTCGATTATCGAGTTATTATCAACCCCACCCAATCAAGTCACACCTCCACTAGCAGTTAAAAGGAAGAAGCAGCTGCAAGCTCACATCACTCTGAGAAGCACAGAGCTGAAGACAGAAGCCTGAAGATGATGAATGAGACTTCATCGAAACGTTGCCTAGATACTTCCAATCTTACGCGGAGAAAACCCAAATAACCAAAGATCCACATACAAATACCATGAGAACCTCAGAAAACAAATTATATATATATATATATATATATATATATATATATATATATATATATATATATATGAATAACCATCCACTGATAATTATCTCAACAGTCAAATGCTATCTAATTAGGAGCATTTTTATTGGCCAGTAAAGGCTAAAAAAGGGAAAAGACTAGGCAAACGACTGCAAACTGCATTTTTGAGCTGCATTTGGCAGAGATGTTAAGTCAAAGAAATCCTAAAACTTAACAGAGGAAGTCATGAATAAAAAAGTGACAATACTGCACACTCTCTCTCTTTCAGGCATTTGTTTATAAATACCTTAAACTGTGTCACAATCCTTAACAATAAAGTAAAACCCTGTGATTTTGTTTCCTTTTCACACTTACCATGTCTGCTAATGAAACGTATACAGCTCTCTACCACCAAAGGAATTGCGTGGCTGGAATCCTGGATGATAAAATGTGATAAGAAAGAGAAAGAAAGAAAGAATTTTTGAACATCATATATTTTGAAATAGTCTGCCAAGGGACATCTATTTCCAAATGTAAGATTGCTATACAGTGAGTCTCATGCAAAATATATTATTCAATAAATACACATACTGGGAAGCTGGGAATAGACACATATTTATATATATGGTCAATGGTGTATAATGACTATAACGGTAACACCCAAAAGAATAGTTTTACAGGAAAAAACTCCGCAATATACTACTAAATAAAATTAAGGCAGAATTTTAAGATTTTTTTTCCTTAAGAAATTTTTGTGACGATAACTATCAGGATATTTAAATACATATTGTTTCTACATATAGTCAGCTTCTTTAACAGTATCTCTGCCCAGTATCCCAAGATCTTTCCATGTATCATAACACCTTTTGTCTTACAGATCTGATGTCATCAATCCAGGAAAGATATGCCTCTTTTTCCATTATTTTTAGACTGCTTTAGTCTGATAGAGAAAATAGAATCCCCATTTTGGAACAGAGCTTCCCTATGTTTTTCTCAAACTGATAAGATATTTTGCTATTTTAAAATAAGTTGCCAGTATGGTCATTAGTAAAATAAAAAAAAGACAAATAATTGCTTATCATTGCTTATATTACAGAATTGACTGGGGAATAGAAAAATAGAAATTTCTGGACAAAATAATGAAGACTTCTATATGCTTTATTGTAAGCTAATAATTAAATGACAACAAACTACAAGTGAAGCCTCAAATCAAAGATGTTTTTGAAGAGGAAAAAAAAAAAGAAACTCCAATTTCTCACTTTACTGTGAACACAAGTTATATATGTTATAGCTTCTAGGGTTCTATAAAGCATGCCGAGAGGTCTTTTGCAAAGCATGACAGCATGCAACATTAAAGATGTTCCTCCTCTGGAAGGATCAGCATTGCTGCTTTGAATATTGCCCTTGGTGGTTTGTGTGCGTGCGTGTATGTGTATGTGTATGAACGCATGTATAGATAACACTTTTGCTGTGACCATCCGTGAAGCAATGCAGCTGTATATGTACACACAGGGACAAAGAACCAGAATAGCTTCCTTTAACCCTTCAAATAAGGGATATTTTGTACTAGTAAGCATTGTAAACCAGCTCTTCTGAATGCAATTTTACACCCTACTAGTTTTTCCAATAGTATGTTAAAAATTACCATGCCAAAAGTCATCAGATAGGGACAAAAAGACACTGGAATTTCTCTTATGGCCACAGCACATCTCCCTCCTCCCTTCCCGATACTCTCTCTCTCTCCCTCTCTCTATCTCTCTCCTTCCCTCTCTCTCTCTCTCTCTCTCCTACCTAACAAACCAGAAAATAATGCAAGAGTGCTGACAGTAGTGCTGAAACACACAATTACAGTGAAATGGAGCAGTTAAGTTGTGAGTTATAAAGGTGAACCAAAGTGGAAAAGAACAAACTGCTCGGGTAAGTTCCAGCCATTAGAGGGCAACAGCTTCAAGTTCAAAAATTCCAAGCAGGAAGAGATAAGGGAACAATGTATATGGACCCATTCACAGACACATTTATTTGTTCTGTGCAAATAAACAGAAAATCAACTATAGATAAATGATAGCCTCAAATGAAGTTCAGCAAATTTTAGCCTCAAAACGAATCAACAGATAATTTGCAGGGGACTTTAGTTTGCCTGAGTATTCACCTCCCTCCAGGTCCTCTAATGTTATATGCACAGCAACAACTGGACACAGGATGGGCCTTTTCACATACTGTGCAATTTGGTTGATATATTACTTCAAACTGGAAATTCACCCTAAATTGCACCCTAAATTGTAGTGAAGGTAACTGACTTTCATTCATAAATACCTGGTCACCAATAAAGCTTGGAGAACAGGAGGAGGCAGGGAAACCTGTATAAAATATAGATTCTGAGCTATTCTCCACCAAGTGATATTGATGATCCTGATGAAACTTTATCTCAAAATAGGTTTCAATATTGTTGCTAATAATTTGTAAGTGAGATAAATTCTAACATAGGGTAAGCATTAATTGATTTCTCAGGAATCTAGTATCAGGTTATGCCTCATTCCGACAAATGTCCTTAGGCAGTTTCAGAAGAATGTTCCTTTTACCTTCTATGTAGCAGCTTTTTTGTTTATACATATTAGAAAAGGGATTATTGATCTGCAAACTTCACTGGATATTCTTTTGTGCTTGAGTTTTTGCTTGAAGCACTCTAGTAAAGGAGAATTTGTCATAATATATGGCAGCCTGTTTTACTGTTAATAGCTCAAACAGTCAGCAAATGCTGAAATACCTTTCTTCTAGTTTTAATTCAATGTTTCTGACCCTATCCTCCATGGCAATGGAAAATAAATCATCGTCTGTGTGACAACCCTTCAATATTTGAAAACTGCTTTCATATTTCACCTTAGTTGTTCTTCTTATAAGATCCTTGGTTTGGTTTCCTTCACTATCTTGGTTGTGCTCTGCTGAACTTACTTGAATTGGTCATCATTCTTTCAGAGATGCAGTGCTCAGAACCAGACAGAATATTTCATGTGGGGTCTGACCCAGGCAAAGGAGAATTACTAATTAACAATTGTTTTCCATGTTCTGGACTCTCTGCTCCTTTTAAAGCTGCCCACAAAATATTGCTGCAAAAAAGACCAGAGTCCAGGCACAACTGACAGCAACAGCATGTTCAGTAACAGCTGACAACTATAGAGTGGTTTTATTGTCGTTTAAATAACTTTCTTACCTGCTTTCTTATAGTAGAACTGCGTCTGCTGTTGATCCAAGAATTCACATGAACCGTTATCAACAGATGAGGGAGAACAGGAAGAGAAAGCAAAAGCATGTTTCAAATAAATCATTTACAACCAAAGTATCAGTTTATTTTAAATATAAATAGTTCATCAGTGAGTGGTGATAGAGAAGAAACAAAGTCAAGAAATAGTTCCATTAATTTATTTCAAGTTTTAAAATCTAATTTAAAATAAAAGTACTATAATGGTCAAACAGGTACAGCAGGGTGTATTGCTAACAGAAGGCTATACTTAACCTTTTACTTCCAATCTTAGAGAGCTTCACTATAAAGCTCCTTCTTTCTGTAATGTCATTTAGAAATTATTTAAAGGCAGTACCATGCTAAGAAATGCATACTCTTCTGGGTAATTTACAACAAGGATGAAGAAAATTCAAATTATTTTCTCTGAAACAAATTCAAACTTAATGGCACTTTATTAAAACATGTCTTCAATAAAAAAGTAGCAGGATTGAAATAACAAGATCAAATACAAACCATCTCATAAATATGTTTGTGATTTCTTATATATTACTGGGAGACTCAGAAAGAGTAAAATGGTCATTAAAACATTTGTTTAGGTGTTCTTATGTGGAACACCTTGTCACTCGTTTTAAATATATTGGAGTACAATCATATCTGCTGAGACTGTCACTTGAAGCAGAGGATTAATGGGTTTCTCAATTTTCAATGACCAAGGAATGTAGTGATATTAGAAGTCAGCTAGAGATTTATGCAGTGTATCTATGGTGGCAGCTAACCTAATGATATTTCTCAGGAGTCCTTAAGACCCACAGAAGTTTAGTTTGTCTTTATAATTTATCTACAGATCCAAGGCACTTCAACTTAATCATTTAGATGGCTCTCCTGAGGACCTGTGGAACTACACCTTGAACTGATGTGATTGAAATCCTTCCTATGGGAAAACAGAGTTGGCGCTAGACTGACTTATGACTTCTAAAATAACTCTGAAGGAAAAAAACTGGAATGCATGACACACTCACTCCATACGTTTTTTTGGATGAGATAACAGTTAATACTAGTATTTGTTGTATATAGAAAGTCTAATTTCAGGTAATAACTTTTCTAGGTAAACTATCACAGAAAGAGTCACTACTTAGCTGAAGTAAACACCTCCAGATAAGATAGAGCAGGAGTGTCCAATCCTTGGTCTGTGGATCAGCCCCACTCCATGGAATGCCAGAAACCAGATTGCGCAAACAAGTGAAGCCCCATCCGTGGGATGCAGGCAGCACATGAAACCATGCCTCTCTGGTCCACGGAAAAACCTTTCTCCATGGAACCAGGCCCTGCTGCCCAAAAGATTGGGGGCCACTGATACACAGCAGTAGTCTGTCAAAAAATAAGGTAGTTTTCCATTTCCATTTCCTTCTTCTGTTTGTTTCCTGCTCTGGTGTCCTATCAACCTTAGTATATAAATACAATGCACACCTTTTAAAATCTTACATATTTACACCCAATTTTCTTATTTTGACAACAGTTCCATAATGGTTAACAATAAATAGTTAACCTAATGTTATTGCCCCAAATCAGAGATGAATGACATACACACAAAAAGATTGATCTTAATTACTGCCTATTTGTATATACTATTATATGCTTATTTGCACCTACAATGGACAAATAGATGCTTGCAATTACAATGTTTTTCATGAAGTTTATTTAGAAGCCCAGGATGCTCACTTTTCCCTATTATCCTTTAATTGAAAGCAACAGTTAATAGAAGCCCTTCTCTACTGTTTATGTTGTCAGATAAATAGTAATTTTGATAAAGAAGATTGACAGGGATGGACAAAAATGTATGGATTAAATCTTGTTTACTTCTTAGTCTCCTGTTTGAGATGTCAATGGAAAGTATCATTAGGGTGTGAGATAACATAAATGATAGAGTTTATATATTATGGCTAACCAGAATATGATTGATTTGCTTTGGTGTTAACTTCCTGTGTTGCTTGGCAAACAAACTAAGCTTTAAATATCATGGTCTAGTGGAAAGTGGGAACTCAGTCATTATAACAAATACAGAGAACACAAAGGACACTGTTCTTCCAATTCAATTCAGAACATTGGTCCTTAGAATGGTCTATGCTGGCTGGCAGAAGCCACCTATTCAGATTCAACCATTTTTTCCCCCAAATTCTCCTTAAAATGAAGCAATTTTCCTATAGCTGTGCACCATTGGTAGAAGGCAACACTTAGCAAGGATTAGTAGTCAACATACTTAATCTCAAACATATAATATAAATGGATTCTCTAAAAATGTTGACAACTTTCTCTTAGAATTCGGGGAACTTGAAATGACAAATATGGAGTATTGTGGCAATATACTATTGAGATAATTAGGCTAGATATGAACTATCAGCCTGCCATTCATTTGCCATCCTGCTCATTGTTCTTTGATTCTATAATTAAAATCTGTTTTCAGCTGTCCATGTTCAACTCAACTTGAAAGTAATGGAAGCAACTGGTGATAAGTCAAACTGACTGATGTGTTGTTTGCAGTGTTTTTCAGGGTATGGTTTTATTACTTTATGAGTGTAATTCACCTAGAATCATAAGGGGGTGGCATACGAATGGCTGCATCATTAAATAAATAATGGCAAAAAGGAGCACCCCATTTTATCTTTTTGGAAATCAGCTCTGATAGACTCCCCCCTGCTTTTGCTTCCAATTCAGTTATTCCTATTCTGACAAATGAATTGCTGGAAATAAAAGTTACTGGAAAAAATAGTATATAATTCAACTACTTGCCAAAACAGATGCATGATGAATTTGAAAGAAAAGCAACCTTTCTTGTGCTTAAGAAACATTTTTAATTTTGTGGTGTTTTTTTTTAAAATCAAGACTCAAGAAAAACTCCAGATGCTTCCTCTGTTGTTCTCTCATGTGCTGTTTTTATCTGTGTTTTTTTATTCTTTGTTTTTATACCTTTTGATAATTGTAAGTAATGAGAAGTTGCTGGTGTCTTGTTGTTGTTGTTGTTGTTGTTATTGTTGTTGTTATTGGATTGGAATAGCAATGGAATTCCAATACAGTCCCAATAATAGCTGAATTATTATTAATAATAAATGAAAATGGCGGTGATGCAGGTTCCCCTTACAGGCAATTTAAGGTATTTTCAAATGTTGATCTTACTACCACCATTATATTTAATACTGTACCACAATGAATTGTATTTCATTACTGCAAGTGTCAGTTCCCAATTAGGAACTATCAGCTGAGCTTGATTTTTTATTGTATTTATATACTTGATTTATATCCTATCTTTCTTTCCACAGGGATATATAAATCAAAGTAATTATTCCAGAACAGCTAACCTTTTTTAAAAAATACAAACATGTGCCATATGGACATACATCTTTGCTTCTAGGCCAACAATAATGGCAATTTGGAGATTTGTAACATTCCACAGAAGACCAATAAAAAGTCATTTTTTTCAATTATCATTTCCACATCTGAGGTGACATTTATGATAGAATGATTGATGTCGGGCCCAGTTATAACAAAACGTTTATTCTCTTCACTGATTTAATCCAATTCTCTGTCAGACCAGATGGGGTCAGTGGGGTAAAATGGAAGAAAACCTCTGTATGATTGATCTCTCCCCTCCTCTGTTAGGCAATCAAAAGCACTTCAATATTTTTTTTCAGGGCTTTTTATCCTACTGGATAGAGATGAATCTAGCAGAGCAGAGTGCTAGCCTGAGAAAATCTAGAGAACCTAAGATATATTATTGGCTAAATAAACAAATCATAGGCTGGGTTCACAATGAGCTAAACCAGAATTAAACCAATCAACCATTATGGTTTGTAAGGTTCATGGCTTAGCATGATGTGAGAACTCAACCAGTTAAAAAAATGCAGCACAGTAAAATGTTATTAATCTGAATCTCTTTTTCTTTCTCAAGTGCATTTGGTAATTGGAACATGATGTGGGACTCTCCCAAGTTAAATTTTGCTTTTCATTTAATTTGGAATTCTTTACCGATGTTTCCTTCTGAGAAGGCTACGGCATACTACTTCTATATCTTTGACAAGAAAATGTACAGACATATCTGTTACATATCTAAGTCAATCTGAAGAGGACTTTATCTTTTAACGATATGTCCCATTTTCTACCAGCAAAAAAGTTCTGAAGCAAAGGTGAGGAAACAAATAGTATTATGGTCTCAAAATACTTATACAACTATCACAATCTTTTGTGGCTAGGTGGACAATTGGATAGAGATATCCACTGCTAATGTAAAGCCATTATCAAATATAATAGCTCCTTCTGACCTTAGACTGACAGTCAAATGACATGATCAATACTATGCAAATTTCTGTAACAATCTAGTTATAATCCATCAAAATTCCAAATTCAACAATGCATACCAAAGGGAATACATGGCATGACAACAATTTTTCACTCTGAACCATAGCCAATTCTTTTGTTTCTGATGAATATTCTAGTTTACGAATGGCCTCATCGCCTAATATCATGGGGTTTTTTTTTTTGTTTTTTTTTTTGGGTGGGGGGGGGCGCTGCTCCAAAGATTTCTAAACGAAACCAACATTTCCATGAACATTTTATAAAAGAGAATTAAAAACCTGTGATGCCATTAAAGAAATGATTGTTTGGAGTTGAATTAGTTAACATTTGGTTTTCAGGAAACTCCTGTTCTGCCTGTTGGAAGATACTCAAACAAGGAAGCTGCCACACCTACCTCGCAAGAGAGCAGTCAGTCCTTTGACCTGTGATGAGAAAAATGAAAACAAATTATGTTTTTAAACAGAGGGGAAAATTTTTGCAGGAGAAAAAGGCATGTGAAAAAATTTGAAAGGGAACTGGAAGAAACTACAGTATTATGGGAGGGAGAAGACACACAGTGGCTGATTCCCCTCTAGATCAGTCATTTTTATCAAGAAGATAAGCAGCAAATTAGGTAATATGGAGTTCTTAGTGCTCTGACCTTGGTCTACTAGCTTTACTCTACTGTGGTAGAGTAAATAGGGCAAATTATTACATATAAATAGGCAGCAAATGTCACTCCCATTCATACTCATGTTACCTAGTTGAATAATGAAAGACAACAATAATGAAAGCTCAGGGAACACCAAAATCTCAAAAGTTCAAACTTAGTTACTGATATTTTTTTCTACTAGATCAGGAAATGTACAAAATAGTTCTTAGCTGTCTGAGGACTTGCCTTGCTCTTTAGACACTGACTTGCTATACCTGCTAGAATTGTTCAAGTGTAATAAGAAGACATGGCAGGAAGTATGACATTTCTTTCTCTTTCTCAGCAAGAGATTACTATTTTTCAGAAATCACTCAGAAAATGTGCACAACATTTTTAGATTTATTAGCATGGAATGTTCTGTCAAATCTGGTCACGCTGGCTGTGGATTAACTGATCTTTCACGCCATACCTCTGGAGAGCTGCTGGCTGCTCTACAAGGTACAATGTACTAGCAGACTAGCTAGTTCAGAAGTCCATAGTTTTATTATTTCCTGTCTTTTTATTTATTTATTTTTAAATCCACAACTATTTCAAATGAGGAAAAAGACACCAAACTTCAATGCACGGGGCATTATGGGCAATATTTAAAAGGATCTCAACTTACAGTGATAGAGAAGACACACATTATTTGACAGATAACAAAACTAAGATAGCTTTTTCTATTGCAATGGTATTGATTTATATCGGCTATAATATTTCCCCCAAGATCAGAAATGAAACTAATCAAATACGGCTAATTGTTAATCATGGACAATAAATAACACATTTTAAACAATCACTTTCCCACTCCCAGGGAAAAAACTTAATTATTCAAAGCAGTTCATATTTTATAATAACATTATATTAAACTAGAGTTTCTTACCGTTTGCCCCATTTCCATTACAGAATATTAATATGAATATAACTACATGGCTTTAACAACATCAAAAGGCTTTAGTATTAAATTAATAAATGCAGGTAAAAGATAGGAAATAATTATTCTGTACCAAAGAAATCTACTGATATTTTCTATTAATGGAAACTACCATGTCCAGAGTAAAATAATTTACGAGTCAGAAATAGAATGGGGCAGAGAAAACAAATCAATACTGTTTGCCCCAAAGCTAGATAACCAGTAGTATTTTGCAGTCTGTTGAGCAATCGCTAACAAAGAAACAATGCCAAAGATTTCAAGCAAGCAGTTTCTGGTCCTACAACATTTATCAATAATGGTTAAGATTAACATCTAAACCCACTTCAATTTATAGCATTTTGCTTCCAACATTCTTGCCAACCCAGATAATTCCATTTATCTCTTTTTAAATAGCTTAGATTCAGGACTGGGATCTTTGTGAGCAACGTGAATTCACAAAAGCTTTACTAAGGACCAGAAAAAGAGATTTTCTGATTTTATGAAATCAGGCAAAAAATACCTTCGGTGTTTTTGATGCTCTCCTGGCAGGGAGTCAGTTAAAAGGACAAGCAGGTTAAGAGAAGCAGTATGTTAGAATGCAGAAATCAGCAGTGATTCAAGAATGTGGTTTGTCACAGGGTCAGCTTGAGTATTATATGGTGATACTCAAAGGGAGGGAAAATGATCAAAGAAAATAACCTTTCTGACTTGTTTTACATGATAGCGGAATAATTCCTTTAACTGAAAAAATCTTTTTTAAAAAATATGCATACTGCTTCATTTGACTTCAAGTGGGATGAAGAAGAACAATTTTGGTTTATGTTTTTGGTTAAAAATAACAAATATTTTCATCCAATAATTTGTGTATTCAGGCCACAGAGTCCTTTCCAAGTCATCTGCATTACTTCTCCTAGACTTCTTCACAGTCTGAAGAAATAAAAATGTCAAGTTTCTATAATAATTCCCTAAATATAAAATATATACTTAAAGCTGCCTGTGCTAGGCCAGGGGAACCTAGCCATATGGCTCAGGGAAAGATTTTATAAAAATCAAAGAAAGTTCTGCAAAATATTGGTTCACTGCAATTTAGAATAAATTTTGTGATTTACATTTTTTCTCCAAAGACTTGAATGCTGTAAGTGGAACCAGATCAATATGAAGAGCTACTTTATTGTTTGGACTTGATTCTTGCAGTTAAATTAAAAGTGAATGCTATTCTGCCAACTTATTTAAATTATCTATCCTTGCTCTTCTCAGATTATGAAATGGCATCTTTGCTTCGGTCACTGGCACCAGACAATTAATTCCAACAATAACCATTGCTAATCTATTCATTTTATTAAAGTGCCAATAGGCTAGATGCATGCCAAAGTACTTTTTAATTCTACTTGAAAACACCCAATTTTCCTGTGTGGCTGAAAAATCCACACAGACATGGGAAGCAACCTAGTTCAACAATAAAAGTGCTTCCCTAATGATAGAATATTTGCACACCATGAGGAAAAAATGATTAATTGCAAGAATCTACCTAATTTGATTCTGTAGATATGCTGAAATGGGAGGGGAAGGGAGAGAAAATGGTTTCACTTAAACAAATAGATGTTGCACATTATTGGCTCATTAAGCACTTCCCTTTTGCCATTACTTAAGCAGCACTGCAGGGATGGAATAATAAATCCATAAAACATGACTTTGTCCACTTAGCATTGATAATCCAAGATTGTTATGCTCAGTCAGCTGCCTAATTTAGTAATTACAAAGGCTGGGCTGACACACTGACAAGCAATTCTCATGCTTACTTTCTCCCAAAGTCTTCTGGAGGAGATCATGCTTGGCCTGGAGCTTGGTGATGAGATTCCTCCCTTCCAGATATTCCTTCAATTTCTAAAAGAAAAAAAAAAAAGAAAGAAAAATATCTCTGAAGAATTTAAATTTATTTCACAAATATTTTAGAGCAATAAACCAAGGAATCAGAAAGACTTTAAAAGAGTCAATATTCTGCCATGTTCCATTTGAAAACTATTATGTGAGAAAGAATTTGGAACAAATTAACCACTGTGTTTGGTGTTACATAATTAAAACCAATATAATTACATTTTTTTCAATCAGAAATCCCTTGATGGCACAGTAATGTAAGCAAACTTTTGTGGATCAGATCAGAGATGGCAGTGTTGCTTCACGTAAGAAGAACCAATCAACACTAGTAACCTTAATGTCTGTCCTTCATTGAAATGATTTCATCTTTATTTCCTCTGCCTTGTTCTATGGCTTTTAAAATAGGATTAATAGTAATAATAGTAATTAATTCAGACTAAGAATGGTAAAGTGTACAGGTGTAACCCCGTTAATAATGAAGCAAAGATATCTGTATGCTGACTGAATTCCTTTTTCTTAAAAAAGAGTTCCATGTAATCCAAATTAAATATACAATGCTTTAAAAGAAAATATATATAATCCCTGGAATATCATATATCACATGGATACTTGAGACAAAGCCCTCTCAGATCATTGAGGATTCATCTAATCCAGCATTCAATTAGCACTCAATTGTTTCTGGAAGAACATAAACTGTAGCTGCTATTCAATAATGGAAGATATGCTGCCTATAAATATGAGGTTGCCCTGATACCCAAAGGTGCAGAGTTTCCAGTGTGATTTTTGTCATTTTGGTTAAAGTAGTGAGTTCCTATGGAACCTGCTGGATCTACCCTCTCTTTGCATTTTGTGTAATTTGTGTGATGATATTGTTAACAAGTAACATAAATGGACACAAATGATTTTATTTACTTATTATATATGTACATTTGCCAAAATTTGCTGTTCAAACAGATATTCAACAATAAAAACATAAAAGAACAAATTACAAGAAAAGAGAAAGCAATTCTGAATATAATAACCTCCGGCACCTTTACTGTAATGGACAATATTACTTCAACAGTTAATGAAATAGTTAATATGGAAAATATCTTTAATTTTACAATTTATTGAAGGATGTCTGGAGGAGGGAATTCCAGAAAATGAGGTCCATCACAGAGAAATATTGTCTACAGTTTACATCAATCTCACCTCTGATAAATATGGGATACTCAGCACCATAACTAAGACAAATATATTTGGCAGTTGTGTTATATGTACAGAATAAGATCTTTAAGATATGTAGAGCTTTAAAAACTAAAGCCAATACTTAAAATTGTAAATGTTGCTATAAATCAGAAAACTACAAAAAAGAGCGTGAGCATAAAATATGCATACATTAACACCACGTCAGAATTTGTAAAGCACTGAAGATTTGGATATGTTCCAACTCCTGGGAGATGTGAGGTTAGATAGCTTGTTGACAGATTTTTCCTCAATTGCTTTGTTTAGATTTATTCTTGGCAACCATTGTATGATTTTACCTTACTATTTTTAACATGTTGTTAGCTTCCCAGATTCAAATTTGTGAAATCCACAACCATATAAATTGTTTTAATACACACATACATACATTTAGGCCACACTGGTCAAATTGAAATTTCAATTAATCCCCCAGTGAAAAGAAGCTGACACAACCTCTGCATTTAGAGTTAATGCAGTATTTGTCAGTATTAAACAACAACTTCCTAATTTTGCTATGTGAACAATTTACACAAATACTTAAACCCATGACCCCACCTCTTTTAGTACAATTAAAGTAAATTATCATTTGAATAAAATGTGACACCTGATGATAATGTGGACACGTCAATGAATTTTTCTTGGCAGCAACATAGATTGCCACTGCTTTCTCCCCAGAAAGGTTTACTACCCTCCCCAATCTAGCCTGCAACTCTGGTTTTTTCAGGTGGCCTTCTATCAAGTACTAGACTGGTCCCATTTTACTTAGTTTATTTCCCCTTTTTTCAGAGATCAAGGGATATACATGGGGGTTTATTATATTTTATTCTTTCAACAACAATCTTATTAGATTGAGAAACAGTAACAGGACTAAAATTGTTCAGTGCTTTTTCACTGAATGAGTTTTCTCAGTCTTAATAACTTAACACCTATATAAAAATAATTATTTACAAACAAAATTTTATCCTACATGAGAACAAAATCACCATAGAATCCAGCTTGTCATTCCTTATGAACAGATATGCCAATTCAGATCACGAGAGAAGCATGAGGAAGTGCTAGAGTTGCCTCACCCAACAGATTTTCCATAGTAATAAGCTCCAGGGATTTATTTCTAGGGTTTTACTCAATCATTTTAATCCTTGGTAAGATCTTTTAGATCTACAGTATTCGGATTATACTTTGCATGTACCCATTTATATACTGATCTTCTTATAAAGAGCTCAAGGCAGCTTCACAACAACAACTCTATGACAATCTGAAAGTGGACTTAAACTTGGATGTCCCTGATTTAACCCTACATCTTAACTATAATATAGAAAAATATATTGTGATGACCATCTGAGACCATCTCTAAAGGACCCCATAAAACTGGGCTGGTTACAAATTTCATATGACTCACCTTAAATATTTGAAATTACTTTCCTAGAACTTCAAGGTTACAGTTCTTTTCTTCTTACAATATGTATGAAAAAGTTATATGAATTTCAAAAGAACATAAAAGGTTTATGCCCTATTCAAGTAAAGTGTTCTTGAAAAGTGCTCAATGGAAACTCCTTAATCTTCTTAGCTGACACAGACTTCATTAAATACTAGAGGTGTCTAAGTATCTACACTGTTGACATTTTGATGTGTGTATTCTTTATTCAATATTAGTTTAAATGTTTTATATTTCAGTGAACTGATTAATTACAGAATTACAGGTGATGGCTTTTCAAATTGATGGCTAAACAAATAGGGTTAATCCCACTGCTTTAAAGAGCAAATTGCCAAAAATCAGAGCAATTAGGTTTTTAAAAGGTAGTAGAAATAAATTTTTGAATAAAACAAAACAAAATTTGTATATTGTATAATGCAAAATTAAAACAATTCTCAAGATAAGGATAAATGAACACTAAAGCAATCTGCACTTCCCTGAGAGATTTAGGAAACAGTTTGCCAAAGCAGTGATTGGAGCACCTTTCAGCATTGATATGTTCACAGTTCAATGGCTTACTCCCTGCTGTCAGTCAAGACTCCATTAAAATAAATACCCACCTGATAATAAGGCAGGACAATTGCCTGCCTGGAGCCAATTTAAATTGAAAGTGATATTCTGAACCCTCAACTATTAGGCTAAACAAAATATCTTAGGAAGATATTTTTAAAAGCCCACAATGGACTCCTATTATTCCAAACATTTTGCTTCCAAATAATACATAAACCTGATGCTGGTTTATAAGTAAATGAGGCCTGAGAAAAAATAAATCATACTGTGTCCCATTTTGGGAAAGCAACAAATTAAGATTCACACCTAACTAGAACAATAGTGTTTTCTGATTCTTTCCCCACCCACAAAGAAAAACTTAAACCTATTTCCAATCTAAGATGTTACGTTCATCTGACATGCAACTTTGAAAAATATTTGGAACCCAACACTTCCTCCCCTTTAAAATGGGACTGATCAATGTTTCAAAATTAAAAGGTATATTATATTCACTTTGAAGGACAGGACAGGACAAGACAAGGGCTTGAAACTGGTCAGCAGGAATTTTTGTGTCTCTAGCCAAAGACAGAAATTTTATAAACAAGGGACAGAAAGCAGAAACAAGACTTGGAAATGAGTAACCAAATGGCTATTGATACAAAAAGAAAGAGTAGCAAGACTCACACATCAAAGAGGCTATCTATGTCAAAATTGAACAGCCCCTCACTCAACAGGGAGGAGGGGAGATATGGCATCATCTACCTCCAGTCTACAACACAGACCTTTCAATAGTTCCAAGAAGGCTCCACACCCATTTGCACTATTCAGGTGACATTGACAACACAGATAAACCTCCAGGTGGCCTTAATAACTTGCTAAAAGAATGCAAATGACCAGCTGTCTGCAAGGAGTATAAATAGGGCGTTGGTACTTACCTGACACGCCCATTCTCTTTGAGCTGTGAAGAGCATCCAGTAGTGTGAGGTGCTTCAGTCTCTGCATGTCTAGGCTGGCTTAATTTGTGGAATGCTCCTCCTCCCAGCGTTCCCCAATTTTGGCGAAGATGAGAGAAATAAACACCCTCGTCCTCAATGCCCTAACAATTCATTGGCCGAAACAGGACCCCACCAGATGGAAAAAGGGTGGGGCTGGATGCTCTTCACAGGCCAAAGAGAATGGGCGTGTCAGGTAAGTACCAACGCCCTTTCTCCCATGAGCTGTTCAGAGCATCCAGTAGTGGGACATACCAAAACTTGGCCTGTCCTACGGGAGGGACTCCGTCTGGCTTGGAATTCCTTCCTGATCCCTGTGGACCCGTTGCAGAACTCTTCTGCCAAAGGAGGCCAAAGTGGATGCAAACACATCTATTTTATAATGCCTGATGAAGGGCGATGGAGAGGCCCAGGTTGTGGCTCGACAAATTTCAGTTATTGGTGCCTGTGTGACCCATGCTGCCGATGTTGCGGCGCTCCTTGTTGAATGAGCTGTTATGCCCCTGGGCACCGGTAGTGATTGAGTCTGATACGTTCGCTATCGCGGCCCATAGCAAACGGCCTATTGTAGAAGATGAGACCTTGCATCCCTGAGTGTTGGGCTGAAACGACACAAATAAGGCTTCCGTTTTTCTGAAAGTCGCTGTGCAGTGAATATATAGTCGCAATGCTTGTCTCACATCAAGCCATTGTAGTTCCAACCCTTGGGATGGTTTGGGACAAAAATTAGGAAGTATCAGCTCTTGTGCCCTGTGAAAAGCCAAATTAATTTTGGGTATAAACGTAGGATCAGGATGAAGGACCACCTGGTCAGAATGGAAGACACAAAGATCTTGTCTGATCGACAAAGCTGCAAGTTCCGAAATACGACGAGCAGAAGTGATCGTTATGAGGAAAACTACTTTATACGTCAGAAATTGGACACTTCATGATTTCAAGGGTTCGAAAGGGCACTTAGTGAGTGTAAGAAGGACGTTGTTAAGCTCACATGTGGGATAACGGTGAACCGCTGGCGGGCATAAATTTGTGGCTCCTCGAAGGAAACTCCGTATGCGTGTGATGGGAAAGAGATAGTAGATCTTTGCAAGTGATAACTGACGCCAAGGCTGCCACCTGTCTTTTCAACGTATTAGGTGATAATCCCTTGTCAAGCCCCTCTTGTAAGAACTCTAGGATTTGAGCCACAGATGGATGGGATCAATTTGAGACTTGGTACACCATTTCCAGAAACTGGATCACGTGGCATTGTAAATGTGAGTTGTTGAGGGGCGTCTGGCGGCTTGGATGGTGGTGATAACTCTGTTGGAAAACTTTTAGCTCTTCAGACAACTCCGCTCAACCTCCAGACAGTGAGATGCAACCATTGAGGGTCCGGATGTTGAAGGAGTCCCTGGGTTAGCAAGACCCTGTCCGGCAGAATTCTCCATGGTGTTCAAATGGATAGACTGCGGAGGTTTGCAAACCAAGGCCATCTGGGCCAGTAAGGAGCTACTAGAAGCAGCTCCACCCCCCCTCTCATCTAGCAGCTTCTGGATGACCTTGGGAAGCAGTGGAAGTGACGGGAATGCGTACAGAAGTCCCGGGGGCCAACGGCAGTGGAGCGCATTGAAGTTCTCCACTCCTTGCAAGGGGTACCTGGAAAAAAATCTCAGGAGCTGAGTGCTGAGGGGGGAAGTGAACAGGTCTACCACTGGCTGTCCAAATGTCCTGACCGCCTCTTGAAACAGGGTCGGATGGAGGTGCTACTCCGATTGATCGATCATGGCCCTGCTTAGCCAGTCTGTCTGTGTATTCGACAGTCCCGAAATGTGCTCTGCTCTGATGGAAAGTAGGTTGCTCTCCGCCCAGAAACGCTCCGCTTCCCGCATGAGGTGTTTTGACTGTGTGTCCCCATTTGTTTATGTGAGCTTTTGCTGTTACGTTGTCAGTCAATATTAGTATGTGTTGATTGCCTACCTGTGGAAGGACGCTGCGGACAGCCAGGTGTACTGCTCGAAGCTCCAGCCAGTTTATGCTCCACGTCTGTTCTATGAAGGACCAGCGGCCCTGGGCTGTGAGCGACTGAAAGTGAGCTCCCCATCCAAACAGGCTGGTGGTGATGGTAAGTCTGTGGGGCTCTTTGAAGAGGCAACCTCTGTTTATGACTGGTCTGGTCTACCAGTGGAGAGATATGAGGACCTTTGATGGAACCTTGACCTTGTATTTGGAGTTGCTTCGGCCGGATTGCTGGTAAGGGAGCAGGAACCACTGGAGGGATCTAGTGTGGAGGCGGGCCCAAGGAATAATAGATATACATGAGATCATCTTGCCTAACAATTTTGATAGGTCAGCTAGGGTACCCTTTTTTGAACTCTGATCACCTTAACTAATTGAAGGATGCTGTTTTGTCTATCTGGTGAAAGGAAAACTTTGCCTTCCACTGTATCTATGATTGCCCCCAGATGGATTAAGCAAGTTGATGGTGTTAATTGACTCTTTTTCCAATTGATTGAGAACCCGTGTAGTTGTATGGATTGTAATGTGGTCTGAGTATCTCTGAGTGCTTGGTGAATGGAAGATGACAAAATTAATATATCATCAAGGTAACATTGGAGTCGTACAGGTACACCTCGGAGATGAGCAGTAAGAGCTGCAAGAAACTTTTGAAGGTCCTGGGGGCAGATGCTAGTCCGAAAGGAAGAGCCACATATTCGAAATGGTGGTTATTATAACAGAGTCGTAGAAATTTATAGTGGGAAGGCTGAATAGGAATATGTAAGTACGCCTCCGTCAGATCTATGGATATAAGGATGTCACCTTTTCTGATGCCGAGTAAGATGGATTGCAGGGTGTGCATTTTAAACTTGCGATATACTAAGAATTGATTAAGACGTTTCAAATCTAAAATTGCTCTCCACACCCCACACCCCCGAACTTTTGGAAACAAGAAAAAGATGTGAATAGAAACCTCGCCCTCGTTGTTCGGTAGCTACTGGTTGGATGGCTCGTATGTCCAGTAGATGTTGGATAGCTGTTTCCATAAGATTTCGTTTAACCAGATCTCTGGAAAGAGGGCAGGACATAAAGAAGTCTGGGGGAGTGGATTGAAACTCTAGCACAAGACCGAATCTGATTGTATCTCTGACCCAGGAATCAGACGTTGAGGAGTCCCATTGGTCCGTGAATAATTTAAGGCAGCCGCCAATGGGAGTCGGGTCCATGGAGTTATCTTGGATGCCAGAAAGGTCTATTTCCTGCTCCTTGAAAGGATCTCTTGGACTGGCCACCCCTTCGGTTCCTATCCCCGAAGTCGGACCTCTCTGGCTGCTGCCCTGGTCGGACAAGATGGGGATCTCTTATATCTGGTTGAGAATGGTCCCTGATAAAAGGGTCGAAAGGATCCCTTCCGAAAGGACTGAGGGCTTCTAGGATCTGACTTCCAAAAAAGGGAAGGTAGAATTTTCTTTTTGTTTTGAGTTTCGATGAGCAGCGGATCGAGGGAAGGGACAAACAGTCTGTCTCCCACAAGAGGAGATGAAGCCAGCTTGCACTTGTGCTTAATATCCGCTTGCCAATGTTTTAACCATAGTAAGTGTCGCGCTGTGACATATGAAGTAATGGCTTTGGCTGAAAACTTAACTGCATGAAAGGTTGCGTCAGCTGAGAATTCAGCGGCTGCAATAAGTTTTGCAATGTCTTGGTGTGCTCTAATGTTGGAATTGGGGACATGTTCCCGTAAGAGCCGGAGCCATCTGAGAAAAGAACGGGTAAGGAAGTGGCTGTGGCTGCTCTGATGGCCCATGCATCAGACTGATGGGCCCTGCATAGGGCCAGCTTGGCCCGTTTTTCCTCCAGCTTTAATGCCTCCAGCGCTTCACTGGGAATGGAGGACGAGGACGCTAATCCCACAATAGGTTCATGTACCTCGGGAGTATTCAACAATTTTAAGAAATCAGGGGCCAAATTAAAGTATTTCCTGTCATAACCCGTGGGGGAAGGGTACACTGCTGCAGAAGTTTCTGTACCAGGTCCACAAACATGTGAAGAACTGGAATTACATCCAGGTTGGCTGAAAATTAGATCTTCTGGTCCCTCTTCTGAAGGAGTTGGAGTGGTAGAAGGGGCCGGCTTGTCCAGGCACGCAATGTTTTGGGCCTTAAACAATAGTGATTTGAATAGTTGTGGGTGGGATAAGCCTGTAAATACAGGTTGGTCGGGCCCTCATCCTGACATCCCCCTTTCTAAGGGGTCTGCTTCTGAACGGGCTGGGTCACTGTCATGTATTGATCCCAATTCAATCTGTTGCATCGGATCAATATGCTCTACCTCTTCTGTCTCCTCCTCCTGCTCCTCCTCCTGCAGCCCTTGGAGGAGCATCCCCTTGAAACTGTACCTTGGTATAATGTTGCTCCGACCTGGCCAATGATCGAACTGATTGTGAATTATACTCAGCAGGTGCAGGCTGATCCCTGGTCAGAACTGCATGTTGTAGGTCTGCTGCGATTCCCTGATGGATAGCCATCTTCATCCAGGCCTTCATACTCTCTGGCACTTCATCTGGAAGAGTTGGTCCTGTCAAAGACCAGCAGCAGTTGGTGTGAACATCGCTTCAGGTACCCTTCGCATGGTTGGTGATCCAGTTGACTGGCGTGTTGACTCTGTGGAGCCACGCTGCGCCTGGATGAGAAGGAGAGATCTAGGGGAGGAGGAGGGTGGGAAGAGGAAGCGGCACTGGATTGGGGGACGAAGAATCTTGAGAGGTCCTGTGTGCCTCCCGTGGGCACTTATCTTTGTCTTTCCAATGCCTTGTGGCGCCTGTTGGAGTCTTTTTCTGAGGCCTTAGAATTCCCTTTTGTCTGTTTAGATTTGTGCTGAGATTTAGACTTGACCCTTGAGGTTGAGGTCTGGGAACCACTACCACCTGCCATTTCGATTAGAGATTTTACAGTATGCTTGTTATTTAGTACTAGGCTGTATAGGCGGTTGGCACGCCCAGGGGCCTGACCAAGGGTGGACAGGGTGCCCTGAAATCAAATCCCTTGTTGTAATCTCCTGGGTCGTTTGTGTTTTGATCTCTTTTTCATTAGCCTCCTGTGTAGGTAATGGGTTGTGTGATGACCTTGTGAGATTTATTGCTGTGGTATCCTTGGTCTTGTGCTGTGATATCCTTGGTCATTTGCTGTGTTGCAATTTCTTGAGTTCTTGTGGTGTAATTTCCTGAGTTTTCTGATGTGATGTCCTGAGCGGGTGGCTGTGATGTAGCATTCTGGGTTTTAGTCTGGCTTCGAGTTTGGGGTCTGGGTCTGTGTTCTTGGCATGTGTCAGCTTGTTTGGTTTTGGGGTCGGGGGGTGCGACAGCTGGTGAAGCAGCCATGGTCTGTTTTCTGGATGGTGGTTGTCCTTCGTTTATAGGATGGGCTTGGGCTTGGGTCTGAAGGGGATTGGCGGTGGTGTCCGGTGTTGTTTTGGGTCTGGTGTTGGTTTTCATGGCTGGGACTCATTTGTTGGTGAGGGCTAGCTTCCAGATGTCTGGTAGGCGGGAGGTATCGTCCCGTCTATTCATGTTATGGGGGTGTTTCTCTATCTCGATGGCTTCCCTGATTATTCTCTTGCTGGAGTGTTCAGTGTTGGATATTAATTTGGTTCCTTCAAAATTAATTTCATGTCCTGTGGCTTTAAGGTGCTGGAAGAGGGAGGAAGTATTTTCTTTTCTTCTGACTGCGTTTTTGTGTTCTGCGATGCGTGCATTTATTCTCCTGTTGGTTTGTCCAATGTATGTGGCTGGGCAATTGTTGCATGGTATTTCATAAACTCCTTGGTTTTCTAGCTGGATCTTGTCTTTGGGGTTTCTTAGGATGTTGGCTATTTTTTGGTCAGTGCCGAAGGCTGTCCTGATATTGTGTTTGTGGAGAATTTTGCTGATTTTGTCTGTGGTGCCTTTGATATAGGGAAGGAGTGCGATACCATTGTTGTCTTGTTCTGTGTTTGGCGGTATCTCTTTTCGGATTAGATTGGTGATAGTGTTTCTTTGGAATCCGTTGGAAATTAATACGTTAGTGAGGGTGTGTAGTTCTGTTCTCAGGTGGTCTTTGTCAGCTAGGCGTTTGGTTCTGGAGATGAGGGTCTTGGCTACGGAGTTGATCTGTGCAGGGTGGTGATGGGATTGTGCATTTAGGTAGCGGTTGGTGTGTGTTTTTTTCTGGTAGATGGTGTGCCCTAGGGAACCATTGGGTTTTTTGTAAATTAGGACGTCTAGGAAGGGAAGTTGGTTGTTGGTTTCTGTTTCCATGGTGAATTGTATAGAGGAACACTATACAGAAGCCTGATGATGGCAGATGAGATTCTACCGAAACGTTGCTACAACTTTAAAAGCACAACTATAATGACGTAGGAAAATACCTGAACAAAGCTGAATCCATATATCTATATATCTATATATCTATATATCATCTATATCTATATCTATATCTATATCTATATCTATCTATCTATCTATCTATCTATCTATCTATCTATGTTTCTAATATGAGTTGTATCTCAATAATAATAAATTTTTATTATTATTATTATTATTATTATTATTATTATTATTATTATTATTATTATTATATATGTACGTAAATATATATCAATATAACAGCTAATTTAATTGGATATCCCAATCAGCCAAATTGAGAATGCCTAGCAGGCCAAAGTATTAATCACAGGCCTTCAACAGTTTCCCTGCACAGGCGGACACTGGCCTAGGTGCTTGCTGTTGTGCCAATGGTTAGGGAGAACTGTGAGGGTTAAGCCAACAACAAGAATAACAGATGGCCTCAAATATGGTTTAAAACGAGGTTGCAATAATTCCTTGGGGTTTTTGAATAAAGACCCTCTGATCAGGAATAAGAAACTACCTCACACAGTCTACAGAAGATTCGCACTCAGCGTGGCCACACGGTCCGCCTACAACAAAATGGCGACCGGATATTATTTTTGGCACGTGCGCCAGCAGCAATCTCCCACCATGAGAAGGGATTAGCTCCAGCTTTCCCTTAGTACTAAATGGCTAGGAGGGATGAAAATAACCAGGCGTTTAAGCCCTTCACCCCAAGGTGGCGTTCTGGGGGAAAAACAGCGATACAACTTGGTTGTGAGCGAGAGAAACAAAATGCCGTTTGTTAAAACAGCACGGCTATCGCTATGGCAAGGGCAGGGCTAGCGGTTGTGGGGGCGTGGAATGAAGCCCAAGCCTCCCTCCGCTTTGGGGCGTGAGAAGCACTTCCCAATACAGCGATCACTGATGGCCAGATGGAAAAGGCAGCGTGGGTAGATCGTTAAGCAATTTGTTGAGAGAACCTGAAAGACGAATTGACTGTCTCCAAACCTGAAAAGAAAAACTTTCCTGTTTCGGCTAAGGAGTAATGAAAAAGCACTGCCTATCCCTCATGAGGCTGAGCCAAAACTGGTGAACGCTGGGGAGGAGTCCCATGGAGGAGGAGGAGCGTTCCACAAATTAAGCCCAGCCTAGACATGCAGAGACTGAAGCACCTCCCACTACTGGATGCTCTGAACAGCTCATGGGAGAACTTTCCATTCCCCAGTCAGAGCAGAAGTTTCTTGGATGAGAAGTGAAACATCTTCAAAGAAAAGCCAACAAGTCCGGTTGCCTTTTGGAAAAAATAAAGTAAAAAAGCATCTTTTGGGATTCACACCTTAAGACTTGCAATATACAAAGTGTTGTAATGAAATATAAGAATGACTTTGGAAGATTGGGGGGTGGGAGATGCTTCCTAGGAAACAATGAGAGGGAGGAGCCCACTACTAGATAATGTGCAGAGAAAGACATTTAGATTCACCCAAACTGTTCAGGCAATAAAAAGATGGTGGGAAAATTATGCTTTGAGACTTGCAAGATTCTATTACAGTAGTCTTACAATAAAGTAGATGTCATCTCACCTCCTCCCCTGTTTAGTCTATCTGGGAGTCTGACAAATACAGAATTCCTGGGTCTGGTTAGACATCAAATTACCTGAATATATGGCTTCCTAATGTTCTGCAATAAATCTACTTACCTAACATTTTAAGTCTGCTTTATAATGTAAATAATGTGGAGCAGGGAGGGAAGCTAACTGGCATGCCTGCTATGAAGTCTTGCAATAAGTTTTGCCTTCCTGGCCCCTGACTGGAGAAGGACAGCCTGTCCTCCACTCCAAAGATTAAAAAATGGCTACAGAATCTCTTACAAACTCAGAGACTATGGTTTAGCTCACCAGTCCTTATTCCAATATAAGAATGAAGTTGCAATGCAAATGGACCAGTTAACCCAGACAATGAACAAGAGATAGAACATAATTTGCCATTAATATTGGTTCAAGGCTTTCAGTTTCTACTTTTGAAATCCTCCAATGCCTTCTTTTCCTGACTATTCTATTCTATTGTGTAATAGACATCTATACAAATTTATTAACTTCCTGACTTATTTTTGAATTATACATCTCTCCCTAAGACTTGAGGATTTTCTCACCAATTTCCCTTTTATAGGATTTATAATCGGTCTGATGACCACAACAGCTGCAGAATGAACAGTTTGCTTTCTGAGATAGAATGCACTGGATTTGGACAACAATTTCATGACCTTGTTTAGGACTAACATTTGACAATTCTATTAAACAGGTGACTACCAACTGTGAAATTTGCTGCCTACAACAGGACAGATATTCTCAGTGCAGCAATACTCTAAAGAGTTTGGCTGCATTAATTCAATCTGTTTGAAGTTGACGGAAAACTTGTACAGGAGGGAGAGGAAGATTCCACTAATCTCTTTCGTTCTTATCTTCCTCCCTTACACCCTGACTTCAGAATCTTCAGAAGCAGAACCAGTTTAGCAAAGCTATATTTTCTGCCATGAAAAACTGAACCAATATTTTAGCCCTAAATATCACACTTGTGAAGGAAGGGGATATTTTGCAAGCAGGTGCCCAAATTGCTCCAAATCTAATCTATAAGCCTGTCCTATCAGTGGAATTCAAATTTTTTTTACTACCGGTTTTGTGGGCGTGGCTTATTTGGTGGGCGTGGCTTGTGGTCATGTGACTGACTGGGTGTGGCTTAGTGGTCATGTGACTGGGTGGGCATGGCTTGGTGGTCATGTGACTGGGTGGGCATGGCCAACTCAATGTCACTCACATCAAGGGGTGCCTCACCTGGCCCCTCCCCTCCCAGCCATTCCTTGTCACCCAGACTCAACTTATCTATAGTTCTGTAAAAATGTTGTTCACCTTTTTTGACTTTATTATCTACATACTATAGATGTAATTTCATGGACCACTGAAAGGAGGAAATGGCTCACATGCTTTACCCAAGAGTGTGATAGGCAACAGGCTTTTAAGGGGCTGCCACAAAGAAAGGGGGACAATGTATTTTCCAAAGAAGCAGAATGCAAACAAGAAGCAATGGATAGAAAGTGAACAGAGAGAAGCAACCTAAGACTAAGGAGAAACTTCCTGACAGTGAAAACAATTAACCAGTGGAACTGCCTGTCTCCAGAAGTTCTGGGTGCTCAATCACTGGACGTTTTTAAGAAAAGACTGGACAGCCATTTCTCTGAAATGATATAGGGTTCATCCCAAGGTCCCTTCTAAGTATTATTCTGACACCTTTCCCAGGATTTCTACTCAGAGTTTGGCATCTTGCCCGAGCTGGGGGTTGGACTAGAAGACCTCCAAGGTCCCTTTCAACTCTTGTTAAACACATCTGTATTTTATGCTCTGGACTATTGACATTGAATGCATGTAAACCCTGAAAAATATGTGGTAGCCCTGGGCAAAAGAAAGGCAGAAAAATCACTCTAGGTGTAGGGGACTGTGTAAAATATTAACAAATGATAAATAATGGAACAATTAAAAATAATAGCACAGGGTTTTATCTCTCTCTCTCTTCCTATTTTTTTATTTCTTTCTCTACCTTCCTCTTTCTTTCTTTCTTTCTTTCTTTCTTTCTTTCTTTCTTTCTTTCTTTCTTTCTTTCTCTCTCTCTCTCTCTCTCTCTCTCTCTCTCTCTCTCTCTCACACACACACACACACACACACAGAGAGAGAGAGAGAGAGAGAGAGAGAGAGAGAGAGACAGAGAGCACTGAACAGACAAGCATTTTGGAAGCAGCTCCTTTAAATTTCTCCAAGGCTTGAGTGGATTCGCCCACCCTCTGTCAGACCACACTCCTTCTCACTCCAGCACTTTAACTCACAAGGGGAAAGAGATACTTGCAGAGTCCATGGGGAATCCTTGGAGAAGTTTTTAAAGGACCTGCTTCCAAAATGCATTTCTTTTATGTTGCAAAAGTGCTCCAAGGCTCGATTCACCCCCACACCCTCTGTCAGTCCGCACTCTTTCTCACTCCAGACACTTTAACTCACACGGGGAAAGAGGTACTTGCAGCGTCCATCCCTCTCTTCCTTTCCCTGGGGAGAAAGAGGACATGGGGAACGGAAAGCTAGGAGAGTGATCGCAAGTGAGTGACTGGGCGACCGGGTTGGGGGCGTAGCCAGACATGGATTGCCACCGGTTTGGCGACCCATGCCAAATAACTGCTACCGGTTCGCCCGAATAGGTGCGAACCGGTTGAATAGCACCTCTGTGTCCTATCCTTTAAGTCAGTGGCCCCCAACATTTTCCGAACCAGGGACCGGTTTCACAATTATTTATTCTTCCACGGACCGGTACCTGAGTAACGTGAGACTCCACCGCCATCGGGATGGCTCTTCATTCGAAGCCGCCCCCCCTTCGACGAAACTAAGGCGCAAGCACCCAAACGCCGCTTTCCAACTGAAAAACCGGAAGCACTTTCCAACCAAAAACCCGGAAGCAACCGAAAACCCAGAAGCGCTGTCGAAACAAGATGGCGGCGCCCAAGCTTTGCGGCCCGGTAAGAAATGATCCACGGACTGGTACCGGTCCGGGGACCGGTGGTTGGGGACCCCTGCTTTAAGTGTTTAGAGGCTTGAGCTTCAGGAATTAATTAAGCCTATATGTGTGATTCAGTCACTTAATCATTCCTGTAATGCTACTGACCTAGAAGGGCTCAGAAATAAAACTACAAGTCCTAATAGCAGTACCAATCTGGTGCCAGTCTGTTATAGAATCCTCTACTGAAGGAAATATGCTCTTGGTATGTAACCTGGTGGATTGCCCACTTTCAGTAATGCTATCAATGCCTAGCTTTAATGCTTAGGACTTATATTTGAGAACAGTATACTTGCTATCAGCAATCATCAACAGTCCACACAATTTTATTTAGCAGTGCTATTGCGTTTTTTTTAAAGAATCCTGGGAATTAACTAATGTTATCTCCCAACAAATTCACTGAGATGAGAATAAACATCTGTTTCTCCAGCTTGCAAACTCACAACCTACAGGACCTCTTCCGTTCCCCAAGCTTCCTCTCTTGCCTGCAAAATACATAAGCTATGCTGATAGTTTGGAAAGTAGACAGATAGCATGGATCTGCCCTGCCATCAATTATGTGACTATACAATCAACCTCATTTAGATCCCCATAAAAGTCAGCACTGACCTACCTAAAGGACTGTTGATGAAAACTTGCAGGAAGATTTTATCTGCCCATAATCTTACCCTGCAAGTGTTGCTATCTTTTAGGGAGGTCTCTCTCCATTTGGTCCATGATTCATTCTTAGCGAATTAAGATGTGTGGACATCTCAACTCCCATAATTCTCCACCCATTATTAAATTAAACTCAAAACTTACACACTTATTTCCATAAAGAACAAGCATGAATATTATTGAAGTGTTCCAGCTTCAATATCTATCAGTAAAATTGATTCTTAAGAGTGGGAGATGTTTGGGAGTATGGGGATGGGAAATGATGATAGAAGAAGATAGAAACAATTGTGAGAATTTTCCACTTCAACTAAAAAAAATGGAAATCCTCTCCTCTCCTGAAATCTCTACTGAAAATGAGGAAGAGGTTGAGAAAGCAGAAAGGGAAGCGAAGATAGGGGAAAGAGAGATACGACTTAACCTTGAGACTAGCATATATACAGGATGGGATTCTTGGTTAGTAGATGACTCTCTTATTCCTCTACTTCTTAATTAACTTTGTTGAGCTTGCTTGGGAATTGAAGTAGGGAGATCATCTAACCCGGTATAAAGCTTGTCAATATTAGATAGTAACACTGTCTCCCAGCTGCAGCATTACAGATAAAATTGTATATGAAGCTAGGCATTAAAATGCTGATACAGGAGGTAACAAAATTGAGATGTATGCCATTTATTAAAAATGTACCGGATGAAGCATTAATCTCAATTGGATGCCAATTTAATATCGATTAAATTTTATGTCCTTCTTATGCTGGTATATAGAAGCAACATTTTGAAATATGTATTTTGAACTGTAAATGGTAACAGTGCTAATCCAGCTACAACCTGTTCAAAGTCAAATAAAAGGACTTGAAATTATAGTGCAGTTTTCTGCTAGCAAGTTCTCTGATTAAAAAAGTGTCATTCTATACTATGGGAATCTTGTAATGGTCTTCCTCTATAGTTGCAGAGCTATGAATATCATTCCCCTACTTTAATATTCACTTGTAGGAAGCAGCTGTCAGGAAGAATAAATAAAAGGTTAATGTGTAAACCAACATAGGTCTTCCTGCTGCGCTTTTAAAACTAAATGGAAATACTGCCATATGTCCTATATTCCTCTCATTTTGGTCTGCAAACATGTATGCATAACATATATTTCTGGAATCAAGAAAGCCACTTCTTTTTTTTTAAAGCAGCATGAACACTAAAGCAGGTATTCTGCTTCAGCAGAGGTATTCCCAGAATGCAATGGGAGAAGACTAGAGTATTACAAAGCTGCACAGTTGTCAGTGAGTAAAAAAGGGAAAGATAATTGCATTCTGATAAAAAGCAGCACGACACTGATTACAATCATGGTTACAAATAGTTCCATAAATCTTCTGGCTCTCATCAAGACTAACAAAATAAATTAATTGTGTTAATTAATGCATTAGTTATTTCAAGTGCTTTAAAAGATTCTCGATTTATTTCATTTTACTTTTTCCACTATTCTGTAAGAATATTGAATAAAGGCTTGGGGCACACTGCTTTTAAAAAAAAACACGTTTATTAAGGTTTATAGCATAAAGTACAGTGAAAATGCAGATTAAGTAAAGGGACTATGCAGGATGAAAAATAAAGGAGAGAGGAAAAATGGGATTGACTTGACTCTTTAATTATGACCTCATTTTTTATAGTACCTATAATTATTACACACCTAACTACATAATTCAAACTAAATTCTGAATTCATTTTTTTCTATCAAGCATAAAAACCAGAAGCAATATTCCAACAGAAACAAGAGCAAATCATATCTCTGTTTAAAACAGTTTACATCATCCAAAAATCCATTTTTTCTTTTTTCCCCTCCCTCATGGGAAGTGATATATATTTCTATTTACACTACTTAATCTTTCTAAGTTTTCTTCATTTATTCTAACAAAAATCATGATATGCTTTCAAATTCTTTAATCTTAAAGGGAAAACTCTTTTATATTCATTTTAAGACTCTAAATAATTCTTTAAAAGTTTCATCTTTATAATTTAAAACAATTAACTCTAATGCAACTTTTTAAACTTCCCTTTAACATACATACTTTCAAATTCACTTTCAATAATATCTTGTAAACTATAGGAATTAATGATATAGGTGATAGATGACACATGGAAGGGTGATATAGAAACAATTTTCAAACACACTTTATAAGCACAAACAACACATTGGGAATATCAGACATAAAGAATTAGAACCACACATTAAGTTTCAGCTAAACTGATTTATTGCTTATATCTATACACAAAAATCTAGTCGATTAATGGCCGGCACTAAATTGGCACTAGATAAGAGTTAACAGAATTCAAGGGTTGGATTTGGATTGCTTGTGGGAATGTAACAGCTCTCTTGACTTCTCTCTTGACTCTGTCCACAGACTCTTCCCCTCTCCTACAGGAGCTTCCTTTTAATTAGATATGTCAAATCAACAGAAAATTCATCCTAACTCCAATTAGTTTATCAAATTTAAGTTCACAACCTCCAGCTTGTCCTCATAAAATAAAATCTTTTCTTCTTTGGAAGCCTATTAAATAAATATCAAGCTCTCTTTTTCTCAAGAGATTCTCCAATATGATTTTTTTTTTTTAAAAAAAATAGGGGTTTGGTGCCATTTTGAATAGCTGTTATTAAAGTATAAAGAAAGAAGTACTCTTCTTTGTCCTTATAGTTAAAAGCAGAAGTTGTTTACATTATGCAGTTTCAAAAAACTGCCTGTCCATTTCAGGTTCATTTGTAAATCTATATTTTATGCTACTTCAACTGGCAAGTTTATTTCTATTAATACATCTGAACATTATACAGTTCAGATGATTAAAAATAATATTTAAAAGATCTCTTAAAATTCAATAACACCCATAACTGTAACTATCTGCCTCATAATCAATATTCAAGATATGATGCTGACTTCATGAACAGATCCAAGGCACACATTGGAAAAAAATGGCTGCAGCTGCATGTTAAAACAGATCCCAATCTCATACATCTAGAAATAAATCCTGCTGGCTTCAAAAAGAAACCCAAGTCTCAAGTACATCTGTTTTGGATTATATCTTAAACTTGGAATCTACAATATAGACTCATTACCAGAAACATTAATGCAAACCAAATTAAGAAGGTATGTATTTCCAAGATGGCACGTGCTATACTTTGATTTATTTATTAAACTTGCTTATAATGCCCCAATCTAATAATTCTAGGCAATTTGCACAATACATTATCAAAAATATTATGGTAACCACATTAGCTGTCATACTCTGCACCCGTCATAGTCTTCAAGACAACTCATATAATGTTTTGTGGAGCAATCCTATGCAGAATGTCAACTAAAAACAATGTTCTAATGAGTGGAAGATATATATGAATGAATAGCAGCTCCACAATGCAGGAATTTAGTCTGAGCTTTCTTTGTTCCCTGTGAACTCCTGACACCAATTCAAAACTTCCATAGCATCTCTGGTCTGGCTGGGGGTTATGATATACAGCTGAGTATCATAAACATACTGATGATACCTTATCCCAAAATAACAGATTACCTTTCTTAGAAGCTTAGTTCATATAGATATTAAATAACATCAGAAAGAGAACTGAGCCCCATGGTGGAACATTTCCCCTATGACTACAGACTATCTATGACTCAGATAAAAGTGGCCCACCATAAAATCTGCCTTTAACCCCAGATGGTTCAAAAGAATATCATTGTTATATTAAATGCTACCTAACTATGGTGGTTTGACATTGAAATGAGACACAGGGAACTGTCTCTGAGAAAAATGCCAACCCTGAGAGAACTCAGGTAGCAGTATTTATTGAGAAAAACACAAGCAAAATATACAGTATGCATATTCAGAAAACAATGACCTCAACAGGAGATTACTTCACCAGCATGAGAACACACAATCTTGGAAAGTCCCAGATGTTACCTTGCTAGGATGAGATCATGCAGCCACGGAAAGTCTCATGGGAAAGTTTGGAAAGTCCCATGAGAAAGCACAACTGTGTATCTTGTACCTTGAACTTTCACCCATTTTCCTATTCCTTCTAAACTGGCAGAATCAAAACAGAATGAGGCACTCTGAGCAAAGATACTCCTACCCCCACCAAGAATGCCCACATCTCCTAGACTTACTGCTAGTTATACAAAGGCCTTACAGAAAATGATAAAATGATTAATAAAATATATTACCACATTCCCTCCTTTTTTATTTATTCAAAGATAGGGGTGTTTTAGTGGCATAGTACACAGTTCCCTCATGACCTGATCCCACACGCCGGAAGACTGAGGTACACATTTGTAATAGATTAGGAATACATTGAATAAAACAACATAATAAGATACATATAGCAATAATAATAACAACCCCTTGCAATAAGGAGCGAAACCATGATCCATCAGGAAGCCAGGACCACAGACTGTCCCAGAATGAGGCATTAAACCCATCGGCTCCAGATTGATGCTGAGCAATACGATCTTCCATGTCCTGAACAGTCTTTGTAATGTTTGGCTCATAATTATGTATAAAAACACAACAATGTGAATGAATTAAAGCACAAACTCCTCCTTGAGCAGCTAACATAATATCTAAAGCATATCGATTTTGCAAAGTAACTGTACGAATTTCAGACATTTCTACATTAATCATCTTAATATTCTTTATAGTATCATTAAACATAGCAACAGTAAAATTATTTAAAATATGAATATCTCTATAGTTCATAGCAATTCCCAAAGGCGGGATAAGACCTCGAGAAATTTGTGTCCACAGATTACCTCCCATGGTTAGACCCGAATCCAATTCCCGACGATTTCGGATCCGAACCTCAGGAGGTAATGTATCTAACTTATAGATAACCGGAATGACAAACCCCAAAGTACATGTCCCTGACCAATTTGCAGGATTTGTCGATAAGCCCACAGTCCGCATAAAAACCAAAACCCTTCCAGCTGTACATAACCTTGTTGACTTGCCGCTTGCATCAGCTGTTTCATGTCTAGATATTGATACTGGCCAAATGCGTCAGACTCATTTTTCCCATTTACCCAAGTTATGTTGTTCTCTGAACCATTTGTCCACTTAATAGTGTAATTGCAGACACTATGATTCCCCAAGAATTGTGAGTTTGTAATGTTTTGGAAACATAAATGTGCTGGAGACTGCAGTGCAGTCTTCACCTTGACCGTGAAGTTCATGGCATATGAAATGTTATGCTTTCCGGTCTGCAAAGTAGACCGATTAAATGGAACTCCATGTAGAGTCAGTCCTTCTCCCACTCTCCCAGGAAGGTGCATACACAACCAACAATTGGTGATGTTCAAGTTTTTGGCAGTTGTGCGCAAATCTTTAATGTAATTATTATCGGTCCACAAATCATCACCCAAATCTCCGCACGCTGAACATGCTGTCGCTGCTCTCTCCGCACCCGAGCAGCCCAGGACAGATTAGGCAGAATCAACAGGATCAGGAACCACAGATGCGCCATCCTGCTGTTCGAAACTTCCTTCACAGGTGCCTGCGAATGATCAGGCCGAACACACCGACCAGGAACCCAACGAATTTGACCAAGATGTTCAACTGCTGCATAACCACGTCCCCACGTTATCAGCTCAGCAGGAACCCATGCCGGATCTGGAAGGAACCGCACCAACACCCGAGGTCTCACCGCATCTGTAGAAGGAGAAGAAAAATGCCTGCTGGCCGCGCTGTAGAGGGGGTTACCAGACAAATTTAAAAATTTAAAGTATACAAAGCTAGATTTAATTGATCTTGAATCGCCGGAAGCCCCAGGAGCTTCCCTCCTTTTTTATTTAATTTAGTCAACATGGTCTTGAGCGTGGAATTATGACGTTCTACAATAGCCTGCCCAGTAGAATTGTATGGAATGCCAAATTTATGTTCCACGGACCATTGTTTGCAAAACTGATCAAAACCGGTGCTCCGATAAGCCGCACCATTATCAGTTTTTAAAGTTTTAGGTGTTCCAGCAACTGAAAAAGTCTTAATGCAATGATTGATGACATGTTTAACCATCTCACCTCTTTGAGGGGTAGCCATTAAAAATCCTGAGTAAGTATCCACAGTCACATGTATATACTTCCAGGGCGCAAATGACGGATATTGAGTAACATCCATTTGCCAAATCATTGAAGGTTTCAACCCTCTGGGGTTAACTCCCATAGGGATATTCGTGCCCTGCTTTGAACAAGTTGGACATTGTTGAATTATGGCAGCAGCTTCTGCAGTAGTAAGTTTAAATTGCTGTGCCAATGCTTTAGCGTTTTGATGAAAATAACTATGACTATCCCATGGCTGGACAGTGAGGACTGAAGTTACAGCACTGTCAGCTTTGGCATTACCTTGTGATAAAATTCCAGGCAAATTACTATGACTACGAATATGAGCAACAAAACACACATTCACACGCTGCTCCAAACATCCTTGTAACAACAAAAGCAATCTTAAAATATCAGGTGATATTCCAGGAGACAAATAAGAACCTGCTACAAAGGGTAACAAATTATACACATACAATGAATCCACTATTAAATTAAAATCCTGATTGTGAAAATTTTGAAAAGCCAAAACTACAGCAGCAAGTTCTGCCTGCTGGGCAGACTTCTGCTCTGAAGTCACTTTTGTATGCCAAATTCCAGATTTATCTTTCCAAACACAAGCACCAAAAACTTTCCCTCCATCAGTAAAAATTGTAGGAGCATCTGATATGCCCAATGGTATCCTTTCTTACATTTTGGGCACACTGATTTAGGACGAACACCCTGTCCCATTGATCTCTTATTTTGCTGACTTTGACCTCCTCCAGGAGCCCGACATTGCGCTTTAAAATGTCCAGGCTTCCCACAATTGAAACAATTCCCCTTTTGAGCATGTCCTGTTTGTAAAGCCAGAGCTAAAGTTTCCATGTTAAAAGACTGACTCCCAACCTTCCTACATGCATTAATCAAATCTGCGATTTCTCGCTCCCCACTTGCTACCAGTGGATTTAAAATCTTTTTGCAATCTGTGTTAGCTTGTTCTACTGCTAACTTAAAAAGCAACTCTTTCTGGGCGAATTGATTATCAATTTGTCTTTCAATAGCCAATTTCAGTCTGCTAATGAAATTTTCATAGGGTTCATTGTTCCCTTGTTTGATGTTAGTAAAGGTCTTCTCACCACCTTCGCCGTCAGGGAGAGACCCTATGGCTTGAAAAATTATTTGTGGGAGAAGAATGAACCCTTCCTCAGGCATACCATCTCTCTGTTGTTCCACTGTTGTAAAATTACCAGCTCCATAAAGCTGATCTGGGGTAACATTTGCTGTTCCCCTCTGGACTGCCAGCTGTCTCCATTTCTGATCTAACACCAAATATTGAGCTGGAGTTAAAATCATATTCAACAGAGCTTTCCAGTCAGCCGGAATCATTTTATTTCCATAACCAACTGCTTCTAACAATGCCTGAGTATATGGCGTTCTAACACCATATTCTTTTGCTGCTTGCTTAACTTCCCTCAAAATTCTGAGCTGTAAAGGCTTCCACTCCCGCTGCGGATTTAATGCAGCATCCATGACAATTTCCACTGGATTAAGTTGAACTTCTACTCCAAACTCCACCAAATCATCTCCTGATAATTCCCCTCTATTCTTTGCTTCTTGAATAGCTGCAGTAACAGCATCCACCTGAACCCTTAAAGGTAAACTCTTATCTTCTGACAAAGTATTTCTAGCGCCGGACAGTCCCCAGATTTATCTGGAGGTGCCGTCGGCAACAAACGTACCGCATGGTAAAGCGGCAAACCTTCTTGGGGGTGATAGGAGCGGTTGTTCATAAGTAGCTAATGCATCCAGAATCACTCTCCAGGTTAACAAAATTGAAGAAGGGGCACGAGGTTCCTCGTGCAAAAATTTCCCTATCTTTTTCCAGGACTCTACTTTAATACTACCTCCCTCTGGATATGACTTAATATTTTTCCAAACATACTGTAGTAAGTCCTCAATTTCTTTCTTTCCTACAGCACAACCCCTACTGCCAATTCCAAACCCAAAACTATTCCCAATGATCCCTCTCAATTCCCTGATGTGCTCTTTCTGAGCCTTCGAGAGATCTCCCCCATACTCACGAAAAGAATCTATCTTCGTCCAGCGAAGAAGATGAGGGCCAGTCGACGTCCGCGACGATGAGTATAGGATGCGGGAAACGTATAGCCTTCCAAGCTATCACGTCGGGTCACCATTTATGGTGGTTTGACATTGAAATGAGACACAGGGAACTGTCTCTGAGAAAAATGCCAACCCTGAGAGAACTCAGGTAGCAGTATTTATTGAGAAAAACACAAGCAAAATATACAGTATGCATATTCAGAAAACAATGACCTCAACAGGAGATTACTTCACCAGCATGAGAACACACAATCTTGGAAAGTCCCAGATGTTACCTTGCTAGGATGAGATCATGCAGCCACGGAAAGTCTCATGGGAAAGTTTGGAAAGTCCCATGAGAAAGCACAACTGTGTATCTTGTACCTTGAACTTTCACCCATTTTCCTATTCCTTCTAAACTGGCAGAATCAAAACAGAATGAGGCACTCTGAGCAAAGATACTCCTACCCCCACCAAGAATGCCCACATCTCCTAGACTTACTGCTAGTTATACAAAGGCCTTACAGAAAATGATAAAATGATTAATAAAATATATTACCACACCTAACCTAACAGGAACAGGAGAGACAAATTTTCACAATCCAGAACCTGCTGAAGTTCAGCCACCAGAGTGAACAATCCTGTGTCAGAGGACTCGGGTACTTCTATACTCTGTGTTGTACTATATATAATTCCTCAACAATAATTCCCCAAAAAGGAGTAACTGGAGATTAGGTGGAAGCCCTAAAGACAGCTAAAAAGAAGACATACCAGTATCTCTTTCAAGAATGGTAGCATTCCACTCTCTCAGGATGATTAGGGGACTGGAGATTAAAACATATGAAGAACGGTTACAGGAACTGGGCATGGCTAGTCTAGTAAAGAGAAGGACCAGGGGAGACATGATAGCAGTCTTCCAATATTTGAGGGGCTGCCATAGAGAGGAAGGGGTCAATCTATTTTCTAAAGCCCCTGTAGGCCAGACATTGAAGAATGGATGGAAACTGAACAAGGAGAGATTTAACCTGGAAATAAGGAGAAACTTTCTGACAGTGAGAACAATCAACCAATGGAAACAGCTTGCCCTCAGAAATTGTGGGAGCACCATCATTTGAGACCTTCAAGAAGAGATTGGACCGCCATTTGTCAGAAATGGTGTAGGGTTTCCCACTTGGGTGGGGGGTTGGACTAGATGACCTATAAGGTTCCTTCCAACTCTGATTATCTGTTATCTGTTAGTAATTAATTCAGCCGCTCAAAAGTGCCAGGGTGAACATGGGTCCAGACCAGAGTTTATACTTATTTATTTAGCATATGGCATTGGTACTTGAAAGCTAGGAGTCTATAATGTTATTACAGGGTAGATGTTTGGCTTCCTAAGACTGCTAGTTCATTCAGTTCATGCTCATGTGCTATCCAGGGTGAACCACAAGAGGCAAACTTGTTCCACACACGAACCAATTAATGGTGTTCTGTGGGAATGTTAGTCATCTGGGGATTTTTCTCCACCAGTTTTCGCCTCACATTTGAGCTGGTCCGCCACTGGTTGGTTATTTGCTTCCACTATTAGTTCCACCAAAGTAATAACTATTTATTTGCTTGCATCTGAATACTTTCAAACTGCTTGGTTGGCAGAAGCTCAGGCAAATGATGGAAGCTCACTCTATCACATGGTGCTAAGACTTGAACTGCTGGAATGCAGAGAACCCTCTGGCTGACACATCCAGCTTTTACAAGCTGCTGAGCCACCATGCCTCTTACAAAGTTTATACTATACAGGATTTTATTAATTTCCCCAGATTCCATGAGCTCAAAAGAATATTAGCTGATATCAGAAGATGTTACTCTTGTCCCCTGGCATGGTTCTGTCATCTAATCCAGAGCAAATATTAGTGTCTTTATCTGTAAAGAAACCTGCAAAAGCTTCACAACTGTCTGTAGGTGTCTTGTCTTCTACATCTGTCCTCAATTCATCAGGCAGGAATCCAAAGGAGCAAAGAAATATACATATGTTGATATTTTATTGCCATTATGTAAGCTGAAACTCAAGCATGCATCAGTGCTTGGTTGTGTTTGTTTATGGTTTTTCAATATTGTATTTTATTTATTAATATAAAAATATTAAATTTGTTTGCCACCCATCTTGCTACAATTTTACTTTATTCCTTATATTTCCTTGGAGGACCAATCATCCAGCTGGTATTCTGAAGTAGAAAGTAGCCAGTGAGAAAAAGATCACTGGTTGCCCCCACAATCATTGGGCAACACCCAAAGTGCCCTCTAGAAAACCTCAGGATCAATTAGGCTCTGGTGTGGATCATCCTAATAGGTCTCTTGCCCCAAGGAGTCCTGTTTGCTCATGATCTGTCATTCAATAAAGGTGATTCCGAGCTTTAAAGGACTTTTTGAAATGTTTACTAAAAGCCTTCTAAGCCTTCCAATTCTGACAGATTCCCCAAAGTATAGAAAAATGATTATGGGCCAGTTCAGCTAATCTGATGAGCTGACAGAACAGGCTTGTATAATAATGCAGTACCTTTCTTCTTCAGATCTAATATAAAACTCACCTAGGAACACTGCAAACCTAGTCAGATGTCTTTTAACTTGGTTCACAAAAGTGTTATATTAAAATGCACAGTAATGTAACGAGTTGACAGTAATAGATCATGTTCTTGCTTCCTTGCATTTATTTTCTCCCACCATTAATGCTCAGTCACAACTATTTTCAGGTTGCACAAATCATATAATACTTTTAACTAAAGCCTGAAATTCATATTAAGGATATCTGTACACTCTTCATTTGGAAGATCAATCAAGTTTATTTATCCTGGATATATGAATGTGACATGACTAATGGCCCATCTATTTCCTAGAGGCAGAAGGTTAATGCTACTGCCATTGGTTGAGAGCAAGATTGTTTATACAATGTGAAGAAAAAAATTGCATTGATAAAATTAATATTTGTTCATTTGAAAAGGGTTGAGTTTTTCCTAAAACAACAACACGGAAGCTCAATTAAATAAGCACTGACATTCATGAGACCCCAACTGCTTGTTAATTGAATCAATGCCCTCACCCACATTTTTTGAGGGAGGGTTTACATTCACCTTCCATTCAAATCTTTTAATTTAATAAGGCCTTTGAAGCATTTTTATTTCTTATCTAAAAGAATACTCTGCAATACATCTATTACTAAGCCAAATCCAGGATAAACCACTTTTATCTACTTAAGTAATTGGCAGAGTATGCAGCACTTTTGAAAAGTCCCATTATCCCTTTAAGAGAAACATAGCAATATTCATTTTAAAACACGCAGCCACAAAGCAATGAAGCAAAGCTTCTTTACATATATGCCAATTTGCATGGGGCCACATTCCACCAGTTGGCTGTTTGGAGAAAATTAAGAAGGGAGAAGAAACAAGGCCAAACAATAGGCCACAGTCCACATCACAGAGGCAACAACTGTGGGAGTGTCAGTTTCTGTCTTGCTGACTGAATGAAATGTATACAAGAAATAAAACACATCAAGGATTAGAAGCTGTATATCCAGAATGAATAAGCAGAATGACAAGATTGATACTGACAGTATTCTAATCACACTCTGTTCTCAAATGAAGGTTTTCCTAATGTTACCTCCAGGAGTTTCAGCGCAACACCAGCTGTTGCTTAAAAATTGGCTGTAAATTAATCAATTATTTCCAAGGATCCTTTCCTAGCAACATCTTCTGCCTGTCTCTGAATCTTGAGACATCAGCATTCTCAGGGATTTGGTTAATATTTGGCTGCCTGAATCCAAATTGTCTTAGAAGATGGGGCCAGCACAGCCTCCCTGCAGGTCCTGAGTTTTGGGCTTGTGGAACTCTACCTTGTCCTTGAATGCAGACAATTCCAGTGGAATATGATAGCCTTACATTTTCATTCGTAAACATCCAATCATACGAACTTTAAGAACAGAATTAAGAAGGAAAGTTTCCATTATATTCAGCTACATGTGCAATCTTTTTCTAGAAGTCTGCTAATGATTACTTTCATTTGCTCTGTTGTACTATTTAAATTAGGCATGGGATTTTACCAGTTTTCAGTAAAGTTTTAAGAAAATATGTATCAACACAATCTTTGAATATATTGATTTTAGCAAAATTAGTTGGAAAATTCAATATTACCAGCTTTAGATTTTTTTTTCCTCACCAGCAAAATTTATCAGACTGAACTTTGAATATATTCCATCTCTAAAATATTATTGTTTTAACACATGAAAGAAGATGAAAATTCAAGGTTCTTACTGTGAAGTAGAACTGTTCAGTCTCCTGTTGATTGGCTCGTCTCTTGGCAATGCTTGGCTTGCTCATGAAGGTCTCAGAAACTGTTGATTTTACAGACTCCATAGAATTGCTATACTGGAAGCAATCGGATACATCAAAATCTTCAATAGTGACAATATCCTGAATAGTCTGTAGTGTGGCTTCCATTGTTTTTTTAACCTGACATAGAAATTGAAGAAGGAAAAAAATATAAAAAGTGAGGCTAAAGCATAATCAATAATATACTATTGCAATACAAAGACCTTCTGTAGAGATGCCGAGAAATAACAAATCTAATTATGTATCCTATATGCCATGAGAGTGATCTCGTTCTATTTCTAGGACATGATAGTTTTTACATTTGAGTAACTTCCTTTTAAGAGTGATTTCAATACATCATCTTTAGGGCAGGTGACGTATGCCTACCCTCACCTCAAAGAAGCATTGGCAATTTCCAGTTTCCAGTCACTTGTGACTGACTTGGCAGCCCACAGAAGACAGGAAGAGATTGCATTAAAAAGGTTGTTAGAGATCTTATCCTGCCCACCAATGTGGATGTTGGTCCACTAATGTCTAACCCAGAATGGCATTATATGCATGCTATCAGGCTTTGGACTAAATGCCATGAAAAAACAGGAATATGGAGACATATCAATGAAAAGAGGGAAATTCTTATCAGGTGTGGAGTTTGGGTTCTTACCTCTTCATTTTCGATCTTCAGAGTGGATAGCCTAGATTGCAGCTGCTGACATCTTTGTACCAACTCACTTTGCACTGGTTGCTGGGCACATAGCTGGAATACCTAGAAAAGAATAGGCAGTTTTGCAACTTTCCAGACACTTGCTTCTAGTTCTTCACTTGTGTTAAAACTCATGATCAAGTATGAATGAGATATCTGCACTGGGCCATAGGATTATGAAACAAACCAGGAAACAAATTATTTTTAAATAAAATTCAATAAACAACAATTGCCTGAATGTTCACAAATACAGTCATACAGTTTACTTTATACAATGGTGAGGCTCACCCACTGGAATAAACCAAAAGGGCAGAGGACAGAGGGGAGATAAGTGGGTTCAAGAAAAGGAAGTCCCTTCCCTTACAGAAGCTTGGGACTAGAATGGACCAAACCAGGAATGACGCTGGTTCATTCCTTGCCTAATGTTCAGTGGGATTTGGTTAATTGTGGCAATTTGTCACAATTTTGGGGACTTGCCATTGCAAAAACAATGCAGTCAGGTGACATTGTGTTTTATGACTTCATCACTTAGTGACAGAAATTTTGGGCCCAATTATAGTCGTTAATAAAGGGCTACCTGTATATATACAGAAGTGTCACCAGTGAATATGGAATAGCTGTTTGTTTGAAAACTGGAACAACACTGCATCACGATGAGCACACTAAGTTATTTGGGCTTATAGCATGCGTTCAGTACTAAAGGACTATTCACATTGCTGTAAGAGTCCTTGGTCAAACATGACTATAGTTTTTTCTGCTTCCTATATAGAGTTTTAAATTATGTCTAGAGTGAATATTGCAATGAAAATATATTCAGAGAAGGGTGGAGGGGGAACTAACCATGTCACCCATGTGGGGCTGAAACTCAAACTTCATGGGTGGGCAGAAGACACTGTTACACATTTCCATCAGACGTTGCTTGTCACTGTTGGCATCCAGATTTTCAACAGCATTCTCAATGGCATCCAGGCCTTCGTGCTTTGATTGTTCTAGATTCAGCTCTGCAGATAGGAATGTCCTAAGTGCCCTACCAAGGCTGGCATGATATCCTAGGTCACAGCACTGCTGGAAAAAAACAACAACAGGAAAGTAAAAACCAAAATAAAACTCAAAATGTTGAAGGAAAATTTATAAATGATACAATATACAGATAAATAAAATAGACAAATGATCTTCTCAAAAGATTTATTGTTCTCTGGAAGTCAGTGGTTTTTACACTAAAACGTAACTTTATTTAATAAAGATAGAGGCTCCCCAGATTGTATGAGACCTGATTTATATAAATTCAACTTTACACAAATGTTTTTATAAGCCACATTTAAGGTCAGGAAAAAATGGTTATACTGGCAGTGCAAAGTAGTACAGCTCACAGCTGAATATCTTATTTACACGGTTTGAATTTGTAAAGCTTTCCACAACTGATATGAGAGCACGTGTAATAAGTATTTTCCCTTAAAAAAAAAACGCATCACAGAAACAATTTGTATTGTGCCAGATTACGACAACGAATTGCTTAAATTGAAAACATATAGCAATTTGTTTTAGGTGGTGGAATTATAAAACACAGCTCAATCTGACATAACAGAATCACTACTGATTTATCCACTGATTTATCCACTGATCCAGCCCACAATAACTTATCTTCTTAGATAACTTCAATCTTCTGAACTGGGACTATTCTCTGCTCTTCTGCTCCCAGAAGTCTCTCACCTCTTTCCTCCTGTTCTTTTACCAAAAACCTGACTGGATTGGCACCGATTACTTTACCTAGCTAAGATCCTATAACTAAAATCTCAGGAAAACTTCGCACAGTAGACAAGTCATCTTTAAGACACAGAGCTAAATGTTAGGCAAGGACTGTGTTCCTGTTTTGGCATTCATATACTGACTAGAACACCAGACATTAAGAACTTTTACAAAAAGCACAGAGAAAATGTGCATCTGACATCTAGTTGAGGGAAAACCCTAATTAGTTTGTAGAGGAGAAGATAAACAAGTAGCTTGAAAATAAAGTTAAACATCATTTAGCAATTGCACACTTTATCTAGAATAAGTCTTCATTCAAAAACTAGGAAACTAATGCTTTTCTAAAATATACATATTCAGTAAATGTTTGTCATTGTATGGCATTGTATGAATAAATGGATGTGAGCAGGTTATCAAAATAAATGTGTTCTATCCCATGGGCATGTGGCCCTTGCTCATGCTGGCTAATCATATCAAGAACCTGCTGATTGGGTCTATGAAATAATATGAAATAATAAATACACCTCTGCAAAGGTGGCTTTAAGGTACTTCAAAAGAGGAAACTACAAAGCCTCTCTTGAAGAAATCAGTCCTGCAACTCAAAGATTCTTTCCCTACTATGAATGAAATTCAAGTACTCTTCTGCCTGCTTCCAGAGAAAGATGCCTATTATAGGATGCTTGGATGCTAATGTAGGAGCATGTAAAAGAAAGAGCAAAAACTTGTTAAGTAAGATATGTAATCAAGTAGCATCTGATAAAGAAACAGATATTTACCACAATATCCAAAATAGAAATCTGAAGTATTTCCACACTTATTATATTGTTACTAACAACAAATCTGTTATTTTTCAAGGCAAATTATATGAAAATAAACTCCTGCCCTCACTTGATGAGAAAAAAAAACCTATGTATCAGTAGAAGAGGGACAATAGTTTCAACTGGTGAGAGGGAGGGAGGGAGGGAGGGAGGGAGGGAGGGAAGGAAGGAAGGAAGGAAGGAAGGAAGGAAGGAAGGAAGGAAGGAAGGAAGGAAGGAAGGAAGGAAGGAAGGAAGGAAGGAAGGAAGGAAGGAAATCTGCTAAATGGATAAGTATCTACTTGTTTGGTAGAAGTCACAAGCTTACATCTGCCCATACTAGACAAGTATTGCACATAAATGGTGAAACAGAAATGCCATGAATGAAATGAACATGTGCAAAAGAGGAATCAGAAAGATGGGAGAGAATGTGGTTAAACTGAGTCCTCCAATAACCTGTTCACTGTCACATGCTTGGGTACAGTGCCAAAAGTCTGGGGCAGGTGTTGAGAGTCTACTTGTAAAGCAGCAATTGTTGGCTTTACTGGAAGCAGGCAATAAATTTAGGCAATACACAATAAATTTAGTCAAGAAGCATAAAAACTAAATAAGGGTTTAAACAAAAAACGGTTGATTGAGAATCTGCACGTCGAGGCTATTTTCATTCATAAATATTCAGCAGTATCAGCTTTGCAACCAAATTAACATTCCGTGTTTTTCACAGATCAAGGAAGAGAAATCGTGGGAATCTTGCCAATGAGGGAAGTCACCAAAAATTTCAAAAAGACTAATATTAATGTTAATATATGATTTACTCTATCGGAGTTAGAGCCTTGTGAATAAAGCTTTCTCAGGTGCAGGTTTCTATTTCATAGAATAGCTTCTCACCATTGGATTCCTTTCTATAAAACCAGATTAAGTAATCTGTGTGGGAGTGGATGGGAACAGAGTAGATGATTCTATTTTTATATCTCCATTCATGAAGTCTGAACTTGAAATTATAATTTATAATCCCCATTGGAAATCAGAAGAAGAAAATTAATTCACCTAGGTTTTCCAGCTCATTTCTCAGCACTCCTTCCTCATTCTTTGCATTTTACAATATCCTTAAATTACATTTGCAAGTGTATCAGTCTCATCTTTCTTTCTTGGTTATATAAATACTTGATGGAAAAAATTTTCCAAAGATTTTTTTAAAAAATAAGAATTCAAACAAATTAAATTCTCAACATGACAGATTAACCCTTCATCCACTAAAACTACCTTGAAATACAAATCTTGTAGGATAGAGGACAAGAAAATGTCCAACATTCCAAAATTCAGTACAAAAAAATATGTCTGACCACACTTTTATAGGTTGCACATCTATTGTGTAAAAGTACATTGATTAATATATAGATACAAATTCAGTAAATGAAGTTTACTGCCTACAAGAGGGTCAAGATATTTAAATTTATAACTGGAACAGTGGGGGTTGTGTAAAGAGAATAGACAATTTTAGATGATTGATTAAAGAGAGCTGGCTACCTGCATGAAGCAATCTAAGCTGTGACTGGTTGCTTTGACTAAAAAGGGAGAGTCTCCTTATTTTCCGCCTTTTTGGCTTGTGTCCTATATATGGTCTCTGTTGATTTAGCTGATGATGTTCCTGTTGTGTTGATTTACTGTCTATGCTCCTTGTTTGCCTCTCTTATTTACTGTAAGTATATTTATTTATATAAAATCACAACTTCTTGTCAGCGTCTCTCCATTTGGACACCGGCTGCACAATTCCCTAACCAAGAGATTCCTCCTTTTTTTGTTTTGATTGTTCCTTATAATTAATCTTGAATTATTTTCTTCTTTCTTTTACCATATAGATCAGGAGTGTCAAACTAGATTTCTTTGAGGGCTGGATCAGCATTGTAGTTCTCCTCCGTGGGCTGGGGGAGAGAAGGGATGGACGCCTCCAGCAGCACCCTGCTGGCCAAAATGGGGGCCGGGGGGCACATATGGCCCCCCTGCACTCCATTTTGGCCAGTAAAGTGCTGTAGGAGGCCATCCAGGCCAAAAATAGGGTGCAGGGGGCTGCCAGAGGCACCGTAGACTGCTCCTTTGCTATTTCCAGGCTGGCCCCAGGGGCCAGATTTAAGCACCCCATGGGCTAGATTCGGCCCATGGGCCTTGAGTTTGACACCCCTGATATAGATGGTGTAAAGTAAACTATTCTAATGTAGTAATTTATACTTTTGGCAATGCAAAAATAAAACACATATCAAAATTCTGGGATGCTTAAATACTTGTGTGATGACCCGGGGCGTGGCACAATGACAACACAGTCAAATCAGCAATAACAGTCCCTTTATTATCTGCAACTTTGCCCCCAATGTCTAGGTTACCTTCGGCTGGAGAAAAACTGTCCCAGGAACAGCCTTTAACTATAGAAAATTCAGTCCAAAACAAGGTACACACAAACTGTAACTTAAAATCCAAACAAACCAAACTGAAGTAATTAGCTTGACAGGGCAGGAGAAGGAATTTCAGACTTGAAAGCAGGGCAAAACTCACACAGTTGGAAGACGCCAGGAACACAGATAAGCCACAACGATACAAGATAATTTCACGTTTGCTCCCAACAGCTTTTTTATACACTGCGTTCCCAACTGCAGCTAATGAAGGGAATCAGGGCCCTTTCCTCTCCCGTAAGCCATGCAACTCACGTTGCTCCCTTCTCCGTTCCTCCCTGCATGCCCTAGGATGAAGAGGGGATGGGCCTGGGTCTTCGTCTGAATTCCCTCTCCCTTGCTCTACTTCTCCCCTGCTCTTGCCCAGCTGGACTGTGCCCTTCCCCAGTTTCTTCCACAGCCAACGAAGCCACACTCCCACTCCCTGTCAGCTATTCGGCCTCTCCCTCCAAGTCGTATTCTGACAGGGGCTTGATACAAAAATGGATAAAGCAGTTAATAAAAAATTTCAAATTAGAAAAAGTTGTATATGAAGTACATTTGGATTTTTATGAATCATGTGGATTTTATCAATATAGATTTAGACCAACCGAGATTTAAATTCAGTATAGATTAGCCTGACAAAACTAGAAAAGATGGACTTGTCTATCCCTACTACTAAGCAGTGTACTGAAAGAGGAAGCCAATGATTTACTTGTTTGAACATTTATTTCACATATCTTCCTTAATCTGTTGCACTGGGACTGAAAAGACCAATTACACTTATGAATATTTTCTGTTTCTCAGCCCAATCTCATAGGGTTGACTGCTGTAGTGAAAAACCAAGTAAGACATGTTAAATATGCCAGCACATGTATCCTAAAGGAAAGACCAGCTGTAGATCCATTGAACGAGGAGAAATGTTGATATATTCTTTGTGTAATCTTAATGCATTCCTATATAACCTTAAAAAAATTCACCATTCCTCTCAACAAATTGGGTTGGTTTCAAGATCATTTGGATAAATGAGGTTGTTTGAATCTTTCAGACATTTAAGATGAATTGCAACCCATTTTAAGCATTTTGTTGTAATTCCTGGAAATCATTCAACCAGTAAGTCAATATACAAAATAAGAAGAAAACATAAGGTATTCATAAAAAAAAACTATGAGATAAAGACATGGCTATTTTATAGTACGTCTCACTGATGTATGTAAGTTAAGATTGTTCCTAAAGCTTTCTATAAAGGTTGAGGAATATGCAAACTCAAAAAAATGATATTAAAATAAGGGAAGTACCTGACAATTGCAGAATTTGGTTTGGCTAATTAATTAGCGCCATGTTTAAATACTGTTGTCCTTCGATAATTGAATGAAACACAGATGGAACACAGATAAAAGATAAAATCTCCATATGGACTTCGGCCATTGAAGAAATTAACTGAGGAGAACAACATAATGAGGCTTGAAGCAGAAACATTCAGGAAATACACCACCAAAGTACACTTACATCAATGAGGTCTGACAGGTCATGGATATAATACTTGAATACAGATGCATTGGTGGCTTCCAGAGCCAGCAGATATTCATTCCTTGCCTTAATAGCCTTCAGTTTATTTTCTGTGTATTTTGCTTGGCGCTGAAAAATATACAAATGGATTTTTATAACAAAATAATTAAGACGAGGAAAGCAATTGCCTTGAAAGCAGGAAAAAAATTCTGCAAAATCAAGGAATTATTTTACTTTCTTTTTAACCCAGACTAAGAAACCTTAACACTTTTAGGAAAAACAAATGCATCATATAACAATGACTCAAATAAATGTTGAATCATGAAGAGACAGGAAGGTAATCTAATCCATAGATGGCCAGAAAGTGGCTCATAGGAACACATAAAGTTAATATATCCAATGCTAGAAGCATTTTTGCATCCTGAAGATCCCTGCAAAATTTTATTTGGCTTTGATATGAACACGGAGGACTGACATCAGCAGGAGGTACTAAAGAGCCAAGTGTGAACCATGGTCTGATACCCAAATCATCCAAATTGCAGGGACCGATCATGTATCACTAGAATTTAATATACCAACTGCACTAAACAGCTGGAAACTTAGACCCGCACACATATTTACATTCCTTTGCCCATAAGAATAGGAAACAGCCCTTCCTGACCTAGCCCAATCAATATGTGAATATCGTATTTATGGAACATTAATAATTTAAACCTTCATCATAAAGTTAAAGCTAATTCAAGATTGATTGATTTCATTATTTGAAAAAAATCCAAAGTGGGTGACATTTAGAAATATTTTACAATAAATTAGAATAATTAGAATTAAGTTGTTACGACTTTATTTATTAACAATTGAAATCCTAAATACAACGCAGTATAATTCTGAACCAGATGGGAAGGCACAGCAGCATCTGTCTACCCAAATATTTGGTGAAGAAGTCTTAAACTGTCATCAAATTACGTTTATGATGGTAGCTGTCAACAGCATCTGAAGCAAAAGGAAATCCCATAGCTAAGACTGTGGAATCCAGGAAATCTTCCTATAAGGGCAAATTACATATAGTCCTTGAGTCATTGGGACCAGGACTGCTATTGTTAAGTGATGAGGTTGTAACATGTGATGTCTTGTGACCGTATCGTTTAGTGATGATGATCCAGGCAATCCCAGAAGCTGCCATAATCCCAAGATGTGTGGGTCATTAAGCAGGAATTAACAGGACCCATAGGTAATGAGAGTGTCAGTGCCACATAGGTATGGGGAAAATCCTAGAAGACCCTGGACAAGCTGCGCACAAGTTGGAGAGGGGGGTGCTGCAGTGTGGCACAAGTGAAGGGAAACTGGAAAATAAGGGCACAGAGTGAAATGTGAGAATAGAGAGGCTTAGGGAAGGACAATGTAGGGAAGCCCACGGAAGGTGAATGCCGAAGGTGAATGCCCATTGCTTGCAAGATGAGGGAGGACTGGGAAAGGAAGATGCCTCTGTGTGTGTGTGTGTGTGTGTGTGTGTGTGTGCGCGCGCGCGTGCGTAAGCAGGTAGGGAAGGAGGATGCTGGTGGGCGTGCAGAGAGGAAGGTGGTATACTGTGTGTGAATGAACAAAGGGGAAAGAAAGATGTTATGTGTATATGAAAAGGAAGATGGGAAGGAGACCACAGTGCATGCAAACAAAGAAAAGCAGGGGTGCATGAGATTTACTCAACAACTTGTGATCTTCCCTGTAGGCTTCCCCATTGACTCTGGTCTTGGTAAGTCAGCAGGGAAGGCCACAAATGGCAATCAAGTGACCATGGAACACTGAAATTGGTCCTAAGTGCAAGCTAGTTTTCAAGTGCTCTAATTTTGTTCATGTAACTGTGGGGTTGCTACAATGGCTGAAACTTGGAGGGTCAGTTGTAAGTCTCTTTGTTCAGTACTGTTCTAATTTTGAAAGCCAAGGAAAGGTCAGTCACTCAATGAATGGTTGTAACTTGAGGACTATCTGAATACTGCATTGAGGAACAAGGTGGGGGGGAATCCATTGGCTACGCGTATTTATTTTACTTGCTTCATGCTTACTTCTATAAAGGTTGAAAAAGAAAGAAAAGAAAAGAGTGCTTGTATTTCTGTATCTCAATACAATGAACTTTTCCAATTAAAAATATTACTTCTTAATACAATACATCCAAGATAGTCTACTGCAAATCTTAAGCCTTTTTTTCAACCTTTTAAATACAGCCTCTCTGCCTATGGCACTATATTACATGAACTCTGCAAGTTAAAACATTTAAATATCCAATTGCTAACTGCTTGATACGTAGTATCTTTATGTACATGTCTTTATGTACCATGCTAATTAGTTTCAGTTCGAATGCATTTACATAGCTGACTAGGGATAAGAAGAAATGGATGAGTGGCAAAATGACCTTCTTATGCTTTTGGTTCCTGTAGCTCCTCATTCCATCTCATGAATGTGCATGCCTAAATATAGTTTCTAGATCTCAGAATAATCCCTGAGCCATTAGGCTAGTATTTCTGCTATTTCCCCATTAAATAGCTCTTCCCCCTTAATGCCCTGATAGATATTCTATTGTGTATTAGATTCACAGTGAACACTCAGCAGCTGCTCTTGGTGAAGAGAGCTTTGCAATTATCCAGCATTTAACCCTGTTGTGCACTCACCTTCTCTTTCATTTTCTCAATCTTCTTGACTGAGCTCCTTCGGACATGCTTTTCTTCAAACTTGACACTGGAGGCTGAATCAGGGGAGCGCGGAGTTTGCTTTTCCTCCTGCTTCACAGACTTACCAATCTGTTTTTCTTCTTGCTTCTCTGCCTCTTTCAGCTTGCTTTGGGCACTGATGCTGTCAGCATTGTACATATGATAGGTCTTCATTACCTGCAAAGGCAATTCTCACTTAGGAAGCACCTTACTGTTTTTTGTTTTTTTTTTATTTCACTTGCAAACACCTAAACCAAACAGTCAACCAATGCCTTCAATGCGAACTTAAAATTCAAACAGAAAAATACCTATAACTATTCTACAAGCCTACCGTATAGGCAGTCTCTAATTTATGATGGCAACTGGGACCAGAATTTCCATTACTAAGTGATGCAGACGTAAAGTATGTCTGCATTGCTTAGCAACAGCAACCCCTGCAGTCCCAATTGTCATCCTTAATCAAATCCCATCATTGTTAGGCAAGGCAACTTCCTGACAATTTCCACAATCAAGTCAATGGTGGGAAGTTGTAAGTCCCAGGTGACTCACGAGCAGGCTGGCAAGCAGATTAAATGGCTGCTACAGGGTGAGAGAAGGCACGAGGGGGTACACAGAGGTGTGAAGAAGATGTGGTAAGGCTCGGGGAGGTGGAAAGGAGGCATAGCACGGCTCAGGGACAGTGTGCAAAAGTGCAAGGGAGGGAGGCATAGCAAGGGTTAATGAGCATCCATAGGGGTGCAATGAGGATACAAGGAGGTGAATAAGGAGGTGTGGTGAGGGTCAGGAAAGGTATGAAAGAGATGCAGCAAGGATCAGGGAAGATGTGCAAAGGAGGCACGGTGAGGCTCAGGAAGGGGTTATGTAGGTGGGGAAGACTTATCCCAGCAAATTTGATCATGGGGTGCTGCAACTAATCTTAAGTGCAAGCTGGTTGCCAAGCATCAGATCATGATCATGTGGCCATGGGGGTTATGGGATGGCGTGAACTCTCAAGAACAGGTTCATTCAGCACCATTATAGCTTTGAATGGTTGCTGAAAGAATGGTCATAAGAACCACTTATAGAACTCAAAAGGATCAGCAAAAATATGGAACATTTTAAAACTCTCATGTGATTCTAATGGCTAAACCAGCGCCTCTATTATTTCATTCTAACTCTGCTTGTCAAGATTTGCTGGGAGTTTTTCTTTCTTCTTATTAACAAATAATTTTTATTAAAGAAATTTTTAAAAGAACAATATCAATTTTGAAAGAAAAAACTATAGTAGTAAGTGAAAAAGTGCAAAGAAATAGAGAAGGAAAGAAAATAAAAGTTATAAAGAAGCAGCTTTTGATACTGAAAACAGTTAGAAGTACATTTATATTTCACCCTCTCTAAAGTTACAACAATCTTTTCTATAATCTACCTTTTTAAATAATCAAACCCATAAATCACAAGTTCATTTTTTTATTTTTTAGCAAAAAAAAAAATCCATTAAGAGGCTTCTAGTCATTAACAAATGTGGGTTTTGTCCTTTCTCTAGTCAGACAAGTCAACTTTGCATCTTTGCTGATTGCGTCATCTTCACCAGCTGTTCCTTCATTGTGGTATTTCAGATTCTTTCCATTTTTGTGCATGAAATAATCTTCCAGAAGTTATCATATATATATAAAAACAGCTTTCCATAATGCTTTTCTAATTGTTTATCCATTACTTCTGATAAGAAAATGTCTGCTTTCAAATGAATATGAATATTTAAAATTCTTTATTTTTAACCCACTATATTTGAAACCCATTCCCCCTTTTTTTTCTTTTTTGCAACTTCACCAGCCATAATGAACTGATCTTTCACATTTTCCTCATTTCCAACATAAACTGAAAATATTTTTATACATTCTAAATAATTTCTCTGGAGACTGTACCATTTTATAAAATTCTCTTTTAAAGTATAACATAATGTAAATTTCAGTCCTTTCAGCTATGTATTTCCTATTGTTCCTTAATACATTATGTCCAAAATTCTTCAGAGTTTTTCTTATATTTGTGTGAATGACAAAGTTAAGGACTTAGCTTTAGCAGAGCCCTTAAACATGTGAGACTCTCTACTTGGGTTCAAGATCATTTATTTAAAAATTCTATTACAGGCCCCGCCATTTGACCAGGCCAATCGGATGGAGAGTTTGCCTACTGGGACTGGTGTAGCTAAAGACATCTACTTTGGTCATTGTGCATAGTGGAAATCTCTATTGTAGTCCATACAACAGAGCTCCAATGATTTAAACTTCTACTGCATGAAGTGATACACCCTATTAGCACAAGGCTATAAAAGGCCAGATGAAAGTAGGAAAGAGAGAGGAACAACTAAGAAAGAAGTACAAGAATAATTCTATTTCCAGCTGAAATTTGACTATATAGGATGAGGAGAAAAGGGTCATTAAATAGTATTCCTTTGTTTACCTCAGGAAGTTGTTATCTTTATTTTAAAAAGCAATTACTAGAAGAGAGACCATTTTTTAACTGACTGCATGCTCCACCAGTGCTAATCCTGCTCAGCAATACAAAAGGCAACACAGACAGCAGAGGCTGACTCTGCTAACAAGCAGCCTTTCTTTTTGTTTCTCTACAGTCCCTCCATTGTTTTGGATCAATACTGACTTTTCCCTTTCTCACTGGAGTTTGTTACAAAAAAGTGAGCTCTAATAGTTGAACCACATATTTTGATTCCTGCCCTTCTTTGCATTTTTGGCCCTCTCTGTAACCTTTTGTACTGGGCAAAGATCAAATATCAAAAAATTTAAAAATCTCCAATTTATCTCCTTAGGATAATTAACACATCATTTAGATAGGTTTAAAACAACTTCTGATGGATGAATGGACCGAGAAACGGAGGGACAGACAGGTTTATTTATTGAAAATCAGCTTTATCCTCTCTTTCCCACAGATTCTGATCGAAGTAGCTTACATAATAAATTTTAAAAACTGATTTGAAAAAATGGTATGCAGTCCTCCAATTACATCACAGACCTTCATGAAATATTAATAACTAATAATAACTGCTTTGTAAATGTGTGCTCAAACAGAGAAGAGATGTATGTTCCAATTTTAAAAACCTGCTGCAAGCCAACTCTGGCCTCAAATCCTTCCAGTTTCCAAGCATTAAGCCCCTGAGTCTTCTTTCACCTCAATTTGAACTTGACCGTAATTTTTGTTAGGTGGAATATATGCTCTCACTTTGTTACTCCTTCTGGAGCAATTAAAGCAACACTCCTTAGTTACAGGAAGAAGTAACAGTTAAAAATGCTAACCCACTCAGTATTAAAGAAAGCATAATTTATGTGTACGGTAATTCTGAATCATTATCAGTGAACAGAATTAAAGGTGGCATTTAGAATTGCCTTAAACAGGAAGGAGGGGTATTGTTTCCATGTACTCCTATTCCCATTACTTCTAGTGAAAGACATCAGGCGCAAGGGATCAAAACCATGTAAGTCCCAGTTTTAATGGTTTCAGACATTTAAGGATGTGTCAATATGGTCGATCCATATCTTTCTGCCAAGATTGACATCAAGGTCGAGGGTCAAAGCAATAACATAAGGATTCAATCCTGGAGTCTAGGTATTATTATGAATACCACATGCTATTCTCATAAAGGGATTATATTAAGATGTTAGACGAGCATCTATTTTGCCAGGTCCTGCCTTGTCCTTCTTCCTCTGTCTCTTTTTTAATTAGAACTCTCACACCTACCTACAGGGGCCTTCAGTGAAAGGCACACACATAGGAATGAGCAAAGGAGTTTGTTTTGAGTAGCCCAACTAAATAGAGAAAATAAAACTCATATTTTTTTAAAAAAAATCATACTCTTCATTATTCTATGCTTAATACTATTTACAAAACAGGAACTTGATCATCTTGATCAAACCTTAAAAGAAAAAAAAGGAGAATAATTTGCCTCTGACCATGACACAGCCTTGCCTACTTTGCAATACTGTACCACTTCAGACTTTGTGTTTGAAAGGTTGCTCATGTAAGACCAGATGTAAGACCAGATTCACGGAGGAATCTCACTTTGTTGGTATTTCAAGAAAATAACTGCTAAGAATTTGTACACAGATTTGGAGATATTGGAGGTACGACCTTCTCAGTATGACATTCAGATAGAAGGATTATCTGAAGGAGGCTCTTGAAAACATGTTGAAGAAGAATGCACAAAATAATACCAACATTTTGGAATGGGTTGCTTCCATTTATTTATTTTTTCTTCTGTTCAGTCATGTCTGATTCTCAGAGATTGCCTGGACAAGCTTTCTTGGCAAGTTTTTCATAAGTGGCTTTCCACTCTCTCCTTTCTAGGGCTGAGAGAAAGCCCCAAGATCACTCAGCTAGTTTTGTAACTAAAAAGAACTAACAAGTTTCCTGGTTTCAAGCCTAATGCCTTCACCACTACACTCTAATTGGCTTTACTTCCCTATATATTATTTGCCTATAGAGAAGTGCCATAGGCATTTAGGGGATTCAATCCTTTTGATTTGCTACATGGGAAAAGCTAAGAGGAGTTCCAGGATCAAAGATTATGACTATGTTCTTACACAAGGAAAAAAAAAGGCAAAAAACCTCAGTGGCATTATTTCAGGAACACCTGCACAACTGATATCATGCTCTCAAGAGGTGGAAGGAAAAGTGTTTTTTTGTTGCCTCATCAAATGCAAGCTTAAACTAGGTGGCAAAGCATATTTGTGATGATCAGAAAATGGACGCATATGTCACAAAATAGATTTGGAAATGAAAAAAACCACCGAGTTCATACAATTTTAAGAAAGTAGATTGATTCATTAAAAACATATAGATCGATATAGCAAAACAAATATATAGCTATTTACCAGATGCACAGTAAGTATGAAGAGACACATATCTTATCTTTGCAACAAAAAGCAGACCTTAGAACCACTCTTAGAATAAGTCAAGAGTTAAGTTTTATTGACCTTTCATACTGTGAATTCAGTGAATATAACCATAGTGATTTCTCCTAAATTAAATGGAAAATGTTTTTTTTATGCAGACCTAAGATATTTTAACCAAGTTTGATTGGTACTTTATGATAAGAAAAAATGACCAACTAGAACAGTTAAGTAAGGCAAAATACTTATCTACTTTAGACTAAAGTAAGGACTATTAGCAAATGCCTTTCTTGGAAATCTTCAAAGAGAAAATAAGCTTTATTATAGTTCAAGGACTGTCCCAATTTTTGAGAATGTTTTTCATCTGAAATGGAGCTCTAATAACCTGACTAATAAGCAAAATTCTTCCAGACTGAGGGAAAAGTATCCGAAATAAATCTGAACAACATTATTATTTCAACAGTATCTGGGAAGAATACACGTAATATTTAAATGATGTTATTTTCACTTCACATTCATAACCATCAATGCAGCAGAATGTTACCAAGGATTTTTTCAATTATCTTGTATCTTTCAGGTCAAAAAGAAGTTAAGCCATAGTTAAGAGAAAGAAGTAAAGAGAAGAAGGGTGGTGGAAACCTTTAACAACAAAAAATGAAAAAAATCTGGGTTTTTAAAAAACTTGTTTTTAATAGGGATTGCCATTAGGGGAGGAGAGGGAGGTCTATAACGCCTTTTTTCTTAAATCATAGCTAAAGTCTTAATCAACAAGAACTTGCCTAACAAAGCTTACTTTGTATAATCTTCCCATATATAAGAGTAACAGATTTCAGTCTTCTCTCTGCTTTAAAAATAAATGCGTTTGATGTATAATTGAAAGTGATAACGCAAAACTCTGAAAAGAGAAAACATATAATTCTTTATATTTCCCAAAAACTCTTATCAATAAATAAAATCAACTGAACATTGGGAATCTGAATGGGAGAAAATCTACTCAAGACAAATAGCCTCTGATGGACTTGAAGGGATGATAATTCAAGATTTTACAGCATAGAGAGAAACCAACTGCTAACCTGACTGAGAGAAAATTGACACCGAACTCTATAACCTCTTCCTTAAATCTTAATTTAGGAAATAGGTAGACTTAGAAATAGATCATAAATCAAATTCACATCATGACCCTAAAATATGCAGGCTTAGATTTGTTTTATGCTGTCTTCAATACAGCAAAAAATATTCCTTGGCTGTTTAAAATTGCTAATCAACCAAGGTTTGAAAAGGAAGGAGTAATTCATGGAGGAATGCAGTGCAATTAGTTTGCTTGCCAACTAAGGCTTAAAAAAAACACCCAAACTGCTTATGCAGCTTACTTTAATAAGCTTCTTAATTAGAGAAAAAAAAATTTTTTAAAAGCCGTCTGTGCAATGTGTCATCCTCAACTCCTAAAAATCCAGAAATCAGTCTTTGTCCTTGAAAAGTTTCTCAGATCCAATTTAGGACATGTCTGTGTGGATGGGTTTCTCTAATTTTGCTTCTGGCAGGTTAAAAGTAGTACTCAGAAATCCTTGCTCATCCCCTGTAAATAAGCCAGAGATCAATTGGTAGAATGAGATATACATTCTGCCTATTCCATTTTTTCTTGTTCTCACACACAAGGATGAGCAATGTAGATCTTATTTGAACCTTCATTCCCAACACATAGTCATTCCTAATTGATGCTGTGAGGTATAATCCAGCAACACCTAGAAAACCACAGACTGATGGAACTCAAGATAAATTAGTCTTACTGCTGGAAAATTAAATTAATGTTTCTAATCCAACCCTTATCATATTTAATTTGCTGTTAAAATATAGATAAATAAGGATATTGCAAATGTTTTCAAATCCATCAAGTAGATGGATGTAGCAATATTCTTCCTGCATATATTGACTAAGACTCTGAGTGATCAAGACTCAGAGTTATCTGTCTCTTGAATTTGTAACTGGTATGTTTTTCTAGTGTTGATCACCAGGATGCTGCTCCATGACTGTAATGAAGATTGAATTGAACTGATCACCAGGATACTATTAACAATAATTCTAACAATCATGACATTTTCATACTGATTAATTATTTTAAGCTTTTGTAGGATAATCACTACTTTATCAGAGGGATGTTAAATATAAAAGTAGTGAATTAATAAAAGGGTAAATGTATAGTTGTAACATACATATAAGAGTAATAGCTTATTTTGGGGTGGGCCTACATTTGCTATCCTAGAATGGCAGAGAACGTGAAATGAGTATTTTGGACAAAGCTAAAAAATACAAAACAATTCTGAAATGGATTTCAAATATATAAATTATTTCCATCACTATACCTTGTATAAACTGAAAAAGAAGTATTTTTTTTCTTTGAGCAAATTGATAAATATCTTTGATTATTCAATTTCATACTACTCTATCCTTCTCGCCTTCCAGAATGTGGTTAACGTTCAGCCCCTTCTCGGAGCATAGCATGAGAGTTGAGCCCAGCACATGTAGATTTGCAGTAGCAATGTAACAGCAACTTGGTGGTGTGAAATGGTTTTATTTCTTTGAGTTTTGTTATTTTTGTACAATTTTGTTAATTTTGTACAGTTTTATTATTTTTGTTCAGCTAATGATGGTCATTGGGAATGGAATTTCCATAGCTAAGGAATCCGGTTGTATGGTAGAGTATCATCTGACTGCACCGTTTAGAGATGGGAGTTCTGGCATTTCTGATTACTATTATTAAACAAATCGCACAACGTTACTGAGTGCAATGTCATGTGGTCACCATTTGCGACCTCCCGCCAGCTTTCCCATTTGCTTGTTGAAAGTCAGTAATGAAGGTCACAAATGATGATCCTGTGAGTGTGGAGATGCTACAATAGCCACAACTACTAGGATCTGCTAAGCTAAAGTACCACTCATTCAGCAACATTGTAGTTCAAATTTATGAATGAATGGTCATTAAGCAAGGACTACCTATATATTGTTGGCCAGAGTTATTCTGCATAAGGTGGTGAGCATACACAGCTAATCAATAAATAATGAATGAATTAAAGCTATTCTCATCCAGGTTAATAAATCTGTGCCATATCTTCTTCACTGTTTCAACTCATTTTGGAATTAATCTTCTTATTCCCAAAAGGCAATAACTAAGTAATTTTTTCTATTTGGTCGAGGGTCATTATTTTTTCACATTAAAAATCTAGATTTCCTTTTAAAGGTCATTTGTAATGGAATGTGTAGATGACTTAGTGGAAAGAGATAAAGAGATGCTGCCTGGGAAACAATCAGGTAAGAGGGGCATAAGCTTAGTGATCAGAGAAAGAAACTTAGGAAGGACCTGCCCTAATGAATCAAGCCGTTAAAAGTGGCACTGGGAAGTTTTTACTTTCAGACTTGTAAGACTGGTGTTAGCCTTCTAGGTAAATCAGACAGGGTTATATTACGTGAACTAATTCTACTTTATTATACTGCTACATTAACAGAAACTTGCAACCCTGAAAGTACAAATTTCCAGTCACTCATTGAAAAATATAATTGACTTCTTTACCTTCAGAGGTTTAACTCAAGGTTTCTTTCTCCCATCCTTCCAAATGTACTTAGCCTGGCACCTTTATGTAAAGTTATCTCTGCCTTTGATACACCACGAAAATTTGGCAATCCCCTGCCCCAGTTTACTATTATTTTCAAAAATTGGCATACAGTAGCTTTTTCCCAGAAGTTCAATAGCATTACTCACTCTCATGTAAAAGTATCTGGCAGTTAAAATGGCTAGGTGATATGCTTAGTAGCCACTAACTATGTAGTGTATCTATGTAGATTCATAAAGGGAAGAAACAAATCAATATTCTCAAATTCCTTGCAGTCACGCCGCACTGGACTCTAGTAATTACATTCCTTCAATGAATTTGTTACAAACCAGTATAAGATCCTTCCTATAGGAATATTATTAGGTCTCCTTTTTTCTAAAAAGCAAGGTTAAAAGCCACAAACAAGACACATCCTCTATTCATTTTTAAAAGCACTTCTGCAATGTCACCAAACCAGTTGTATGTTCAAAATGCCGAACATCTGTAGCTGGAATTCAATTTAATAATAAGAAACACCATAGAAAGATTTTAGGCTTCGCAGCTGCCAGAAGACAGTTTCCAATTTGCCTATAATAAGATACAATCTTTATCCCTGTGTGATTTGCTGATTTATATAAATTAGACAAAATTGCAAAATCAGCCTATATCCAGGCCATCATGATTACTAGTTGTACTTCATTTCAGGGTCTCGTTGCTTTTGCCTCAAGAGTTTCTATGAAACATCTTTTCATGTGGCAACAGGGTGTGGAGAAAAGTATTTGCCAACGCAATCACCCTAGCTGACCAACAAAATCCAGAAACTGTCTGGTGTTTGGGGAAAAAAGCCTGAAAGAAAACATTCAAAGGGCCCAAATTTCAAAATAGAAGTAATTTGCTCTCAGCTGCTAAGTTTAACAAACCTGAAACAGGTTTAGTAAACATTAAATATTTCCCATTCAAGCATGAAAGAAGAGACGGCCAGAATTTTTATCAGCACACTTTTGTGCCAATCAGATTCTTCCTTGGTGTTTGGGTCATCTCAATTAGAATTAGAATTCTTTATTGGCCAAGTGTGATTGGACACAGGAAGTCTTCACAACTGAAAATGAGCAGAACATCTAAGAACTGCTTTCCTCAAGCTAGTGATCTCAAGAGAGGATGGAAATAAGCCACCACAATTTCCAATTAGCAGGAGGAAAGCTAGCTGTAACCTGAAAAAAAAAAACCACAATTAGAATCTTACCTTAATTATTATCTCACTAGAAGGTGACTTTAAACAACTAGCAAGGAAAGAGAGGTTTGCTCATTTAACCAACAATTGCTAAAAGAAAATAATATGAGTGAGTCTAGATCAGGGGTGACAAACTTGCACCGTCACAGCAGCATCACGTGACGTATCGTGACTTTTTCCCCCTTCGCTAAACTGGGCATGATCGTAGCCAGTGATGCATCTGGTCTGTGGGCTGTGAGTTTGATAGCCCTGCTCTAGATGATGGACAAACAAGTAAACTTGTAGATAATATGACTGATATGTGGAGCATGCAAAGATCATATTAGATTTGAAATTTCAGAGGAAGGACGCAAAAAGGACAGCAATGGAAAACAAATGGAATATTGTGAAATGTTTTTATGCAGCAGTGCATTATTATAATTAGTATAATAAATAAACTAATGTTTCATGTCACTTCATATAGTTTCCTTTGCCATTTTCTTTAATGCTTCATTCAATGATACTTACCAATTAGTAAAGGGGCATCTTTGATCCAAAATGTTACTCTGAGAATGTTTCAGCAACAGAGTGGTCAATGCCTGGAACGCCCTACCCAACTTCATTATTACAGCCTCAAACCCTCGCACCTTCAATCTCAAACTGTCTACCATGGATTTCACCCCATTCCTAAGAGGTCCATAAAGGGGGTGTGCATAAGCGCACCAGCATACCTACCACCCCTGTCTTACTGTCCCCATTTATCTGATTTTACTTCCTTTGTTCATGTTGATGTTCATACCTATACTTGTTATCTTGTACATGTTTGACAAATAAATTAATTAATTAAAAATGGCACAACACTTGTGTAACTTGTAATCCTCCTCTTTATTTATGATGCAGTCATCATGCTCAGTAAAAATAAGCCACCTTTTTACTGGCTTTGTACTAGCATTTTAAGGATGGAGCATTTCTGAATATTTATTTGTACTCAATTGACAAAAGGCTAGGTCTCAACAGACTCTCTTTCTTCCCTGGGGACCAGGGCTGGGCTGTAGATAATATAGCATGTGGTTTACTAAATCAAAACCTACTGCTACCAATCTTCTAAAAATCCAAATCAAATATATATATATATATATACAAGCATCTAACGCAAATAATAATTTAGATAAAAGTGTATTGCATGACAAAAGCTTGTGCTTCATGCATTCTTACATTTAGGATGAAAGAACCCATTGTGTTTGATCCGTTTGCAGCCAAAACTGACCTCAAAGCTGATACTATCATCCAACCAAGAGCCCAGTGATTTAACTAAACACTTACCAATGTTCACTCAATGCAGAAAGTAATCCCACAACAGCAGCAAAGGCAACAAGGATTGAAACCAGAGAATTAAAATGAAACCATAGAAGAAAAAGAAAATAATTTCACAGAGGGAGGTAAACGTTTTAATTTGTCACGACTTTCTAAAAGGAGCAAAAAAAAAAAAAAGCAAACTGGATTTACCGTGTAGAGCTCATTCAGAACTTTCATCAGGTCTTCTTGGAGCTGCTGTCCAACTTCTTTGCTCTGCAAAGCAAAGGAACAACAAGTTAGTTGGAAAAAATGGTATGGTGGATGCATGCATGTTAACAATGCACACAAATATGTCAGTCACAATTAACTGCCATTCAAATTAGCACACTCACTTATCTCCTATTATATCCAAATGAAAGAAATATTTTTAATAAAGTGAAAGGGGCTGTGCCCAAAGCCAGCCAAATATTGGTACGATTTTGGCAAAGGAAAGCAATCATTTCTATAAAAAACTAGTTCTACTGTTTCTTGAATGTTCAACCATGGTAATTGAATTTTACCAGGCAGGAAGAAAGGAGTTTGTGGAACTGAGTAATGTGTATCTAGAGAATACAGTGACGTTCACAGATATCAACTAATCTGAAACAACCTTATGTGTTCCCAAAATATCAGTGGTGCCTCTGTAATTCTAGTATATTTTAGCACAAGGCAGTCCCTATAAGTCATAGCTTTACAGCATAAATGGGAGCCCTAAAGCTAGGAACATATTTAGTCCTGCTTCTATTAGTCACACAGTAAGAACAAGTATATTAGAACATATTCACATATCTTGTAGAGTCCTCCTTTACTTCTTAGAGCTAAAAGAACAGTTTTATTACTTGATTTGGCCAGAGGAGATTGCCCAGATGGGATGACATTTATATTGCTGTGAGCAAACAGTTCAGAGTCTGTAATTTGATAAACTTTTGCTCTATAAGTATTCATTATATATAAAAAAAAACCCTAACTTTGAAGGAACCAAATACATAATGTGATCTTTTAATGCATGGCTAATTCTAAATGCAAAGTTTTGCAATAAAGTCAGTTTATCAACCCAACTAAGTAAAATAAAAAAGTTTTATAAGATAAATGTTCTTCTGGTTACTCCATATCCAATAGGCATTAGTATTTCATTGCCTTCTTCCAGAATGGTTTTCTATTTCCCAATCTAGCTTATTCTTCTGAAATGTCCTAATATAGTCCCCCCTGTTTGAGATCAAATAGGTAATGTAGATGCTGTCACCAGTTGGGGATCCATTCAACCACAATCATCAAATTGTGAGTCAGTGTACATCAACTCTTCACTTTGGAATAAAAGAGGGTTATAATGAGGTGAAATCCATACAATTTAAGACAAAATCTGTCTGGTTCTGCAGTCCTGCTGTAGGAGATATTGGGGAGGGGGGAAGGCTTCAGTTAAATATGGGTGGAATTCACAATATGAAATCACGCTAGCAGTTAAAAATTTGGGCATGCTTTATATGTATGGATGCAGAATTCTTGAAAAACTATGGGATCTGAAATCTATATTTTAAAAGGATACTTAAATTAGGAAAAGTGGTTTAGATTAATGTCAGCATGCAGCCCTGTGGTCCCAGATTCCCTATTGTTCTACTTGTTAGCAGTAACTCTATCAAAGAAATGCATTCCATTCAAGGTTATGGGATTGACAAGGAATAAATTTAAATGTTTCCTGTTTTTCAAAAAAAAATGTTTTACATATGAAAGAGAAATTATGATAAATTACATTTTTATGGCTTGATTAATACCCATAGAGATATTTTTAACTCTAAACTCTTCTGATTATGTCTATTAGAACCTGGAGAGGAGGTCTTGCTTTTTTACAATCCTTGCTGAGTGTACATTGTGCAGTTTACAAAACCTGCTACTTTGCCTTACTTTAGACTTCAGTTTCCATGCCAAAATTCAGCACAAAAGAAACCCCACCCAGTGTACTTCATATTCATACAGTCAGCGCTCAGCACGCCTTCCAAGACTCAGATGTGTCATTGTCTTCACTTCACAATACTGTCATCTATTTTTATCAGCAAACAATCATAATACACTTAGGGTTGTACAAATATACAACATTCCATAGTTAGGAGAGCCTGGATTTCTGAACTGCCATGTTAAATTCAAGGCATCATGACTCATGCATATGTTTGCTTTAGTAAGAATTATTAATATAATAAACTAATCAAAGATAATCCTCTCCAATATGGATTTTACATTTAATTTTTACATGGACTTTAAAACAGACTGCCTGAAATTTACTTTAAGAATGATTTTTCAACTTAATCAGGTACTAATAAACTATTCTTTATTTGTGGTAATTGGTGAAAAAAAATCTACACTCAGAACTGCTAAATAAAAGAACAAATCAATCCATTTTTTACAGCAGCAGCAATACATTCAGAATCAACATTACTAAAACTATTCAGAACCTTCCTTCTACATAAAAAGCTAAATCCAGGGGCCGAGACATGACAACTTCTGAAGCCTACATATTAATCATGGGGATGTTTCTTTATGAAATGTACAAACTGCTTTAACTGTGAATAAGAGGAACAGCAATGCAGACAGTGCAAAATAGTGCAGTAAAAGCACTATAAAGCACCATATAAAAACTAATAATAATAATAATAATAATAATAATAATAATAATAATAATAATAATAATAATAATAATAATAATAATAATAATAATAATAATAATAATTAGACAAAGTTAAGAATAGAAGACACATGGCATGGCAAAGTATTGCATGGCTAGTTATCTTTAAAAAGTATCAGGCAAATCAGATTATAAGACCCAGCAGTGGCTAAGAAGAGGGAAGCTGATGAAATAGAGGGACTAATTCTGGCTGCACAAGGCCAAGCATTAAAAACAAATGCATACAAAGCCAGTATTGAGAAGAGAGCAACAGACAACAAATGCCGCCTCTGCAAATAAGCTGAAGAAACAGTGGACCACCTAGTTAGCTGCTACAAGAAGATCAGTTAGTTGCTGCAAGATCACGCAGATTGACTACAAACACTGGCATGACAAAGTAATAACAATGGTGCATTGAAAGATCTACAAGAAATGCCATTTGCCTGCAAGCAAGAATGGTGGGACCCCAAAATAGATGAAGTACTAGAAAATGAAGCTAAAGTTGCTGCTCTGGGACTTTAGAATTCAAAGGAAAGCACCCGCTACACAATACTTCAGCCTTAACAATAAGAAAGACAGAAAAGTCTGAACAATGAATGTGGCATTACCTGGAGACAGCAGAAGAGAAGAGAAAGAACTATGGAAAAAAATTCACAAAAATACCAAGACCTGCAAATAGAAGTAGAACGACTGTGGCAAAAGCAAAGATAGTAGCAATAGTAATAGGTGCCTTGGGTACCATCCAAAAACATCTGGAGTAGCACTTGAACACTACTGGAATTGACAAAATCATCACCAATCACAAAAGGCAGCTTTATTTGGACCATCTTTCATCCTGGAACAATACTTTTAACACCATCCAACAACATCTGTTGTATGGTGTTGGGATGTTGGGAAGGACTTGTTAGGTTGCTAACAATGTCAAATCCAGTCTAAACATCTGGTTAACTATGCAACAAACCATAATATTAGTTGCATCTGGAATCATTAGGTCTACAACAACCAGATCTTATAAACAGACTAGAATTATATATTATATTTCCACTGTAGTTACTGTTTCTATAATCTATTCTATATGGAAGAAATAATATGAATAAACTCTAGGTACATATCTTCTCTTCCTATATGATTTTTAGCAATCTTTGCCTTATTTGCAGCTATATGTTCACCTAATAGAGAACAATGCAGATGTATATACACATATGTGCAGTATATCAATGTGTATCCATCAGCATGCACACAAGGCTTCAAATGCAATTTTTAACGATTTTTTTTACCATGTTTTCACTTTCTAAAGCACAAAAGTAGCTGTATCAACAAAGACCAAGAGAAATCTCTTCATATTTACAGAATAGTTTATAATACTTGCGCAATGATGCGACCCCACCATTGAATGAATGACACTGGGAAGACAATGAAACCAATTAAAAAAAACCATTAATGCAAGCAGATGTTTCCTTTCCTCTTAACAACAGTTCTGAGAAGGGATGTAACATATATATCCACCTCAAAGCATGCCAGAGAAGGAAACAAGGTATATTATAAAGATGAATCCCTAAGAACAAAGAGACAATTATTGACCATGTGAAACCTGGTAAGGCCTGACTCTTATTCCTTTCTCCTTAAAAAAGTGGGAGTTTTCCTTAGAATATTACAATGGAGGGCAAATTAAGGCAGGGAAAGATATTGGAACCAAAGCAAAATAAGAAAATGCTAATGCCCACCAGCCAGAAAAGAAATCCAGGAAGAATGCTAAATAGGTTAATAACAATGAACTCAAATGTGGACAAAAATATAAAAAAGCAACTCCTACGACATAGATTGTTAGAAAAGAGACTGAAAATAATGATCACATCAAAACAAAACAAAATACAAACATACAATTTTGAAAAGATCTTTTAGAACTGGAAAGAGAGCACATTGGATCAACCACTATAAGTAAAGGTTGAAAATATTTCCAATGTTTTTGTTTTAAGAAATTAAGCAGAAGATAGAAGCAACAAAAATCTAAAATTTATGAAATGCATTTAACAAATCTGGAATAGTTGGGTCATTCAACAAAAATGATTAGTATGACATACAGAGCAGAAAATACTTGAATCTGCGATTCTGTTAATTTTTTGGAATTCATTGACTATAAAATATGCTCTTGTTTATGGAGAACTGAATATTCAGCTCACTGCAATGAAAAGTTGCTACAGCTAGCATGACTTCTGAGAGATCTGTTTTCCATAAATAAGAGATTAAAGCTATTTAATCATTAGATGTCAAAGAAGGAAAAAGGGATGCTCAAAGGAAATTGCATAATGAACTCTTTGCCTAAGTCTTCTCTGACTTGCAACAACTAAAGCAGGGCTGTCAAACTGGATTTGTTCAAGGGCTGGATCAGCATTGTAGTTCTCTTCCACGGGCTGGCCGGGGATGAGAGGGGAAATGGGATGTCTTCCTCCTGCAGCACCCTGACAGCCAAAACGGGGCATGGGAGACTGCATGCGGCCACCCTGTGGCCCATTTTGGCTGGCAGGGTGCTGCCGGAGGCCATGCAGGCCAATAATGGGCCACGGAGGCTACAAGTGTCCCCTGGGCCCCCATTTTTCATTAGCAGAGGCACTGTGGGCTGATCCTTTGCTATTTCCAGGCTTTCCCCACAAGCCAGATTTAAGCACCCCGTGGGCTGGATCTGGCCCACGGGCCTTGAGTTTGACACCCCTGATCTAAAGCAAAGGGCGGAACAACAGAACACATTATAGGATATCTTCAGAAAAATACAAAGTTAACAAATCTCTGGATCCTGATGTATCCACCTGAGAATTCTTAAATTCTCAAATAGAAAAATGATGACCACAAAAATATCTAATTTCTGAGGCATTGGTGCTAATAGATTGGAAAGGAAAATTTAGTCAGACCCAGCGTTTAATATATAATTGTATTTCAGGTTACTGATCACTACTTTTCATACTTTTGTAGATAAGGCTGTGTCATGTTTTTAAGACAATATCTGTCAGCCTTCAAGATTTTCTTCCTTTGCTTTGCATCTTTCGGCTGTCATAAGTAACGGGGGAGGAGGGGGGACATGGTTATGGGAAGTGAGCTGGAGGTGTTACAAAACAGAACTGTATAAGTTGGGGGGGGGAGATTCTTGCTTAGGCTTCTATCCTATGCTATGCGCAGCCGCAACTCTTTATCAAAATATGTCAAGGTCAATGGACAGAGGCCTCATCACCACCTGAAGATGCCCACATGATGCTATACACAACTTCTGATTGGATGAGCCAGTTGAACTATTGGGGGTGGGAACATTGCCATCACTTTGTATATGTGATTTACGCGCTCATTTTCTCAGATTCAGAATTCTTTTGTTGCTATCACTTGATTTCCAGCAAAAGATATCTTTTCTCTAATTAATGGAGTCTAAGTATTTCTTTCTTGGCTTTTGAATGGAGCACCAGCTGACAATATCCAATTTCTAGACTAATATACAGTATTTTATTTACACTTTAAAACTACAAGTTGGAAGCTGAGAAGCATTTTCTACTTGAAACTGACCAACTTAACAAGTTATTAAGAAAAGATATTACTCTATATTAGAGCCTAATATTTGTCACCATGAAGAATATAAATATTTCCTCCTAGTAATCAACTCAGAAGTCTAAATCTCTGGCATTGAATTGAGACAGTTCTGTGAGCTACCTAGGAATGCTTTATCTTTTATATTTGTTAGTTACAAGTATTATCATACAGCTTTCAAGACTCACAGAATGTTGATAATTAAATAGATTTTTTTAAATAATCCCTTTGGCAGTAAATGGAACGTTATGTTTATTGATGTTTTTCTGGGCCTAAAATGCACTGCAGCACTCATGTATAAGCTAAAGCCTTGATTTTCCTTTAAAAAGGGAAATATTGGGTGGCAGCCCGGGTGGGGTGGATTTAAAGTAACCACATAAAAAACAAATAACTCCAAAAGTACATGGTTGGTAGAAAGGAGGTGAAAGAGAGATTAAAGGCAGGGAGGTTTAAGGAATTTACCTGCCCAAGGGTCTTACAAATTATACTGAAATTTTTGGGAAAGATTGACTGTTGCTAGCCTTTTCTGTCTGCAGACTAGAGAAGGCTTCCTTATTTGATATTACTATGGATTGATAACTATGATTACGCACCACTCTTAGTTAGGGAAAACAAACAGTACAGGTATATTTTTTGAATTGCTGATGACGCCTAGGAGATGAGACTGCATCATATCTACCCAGTGAAAATGTGGACACAATGCATAATTCTTTAGAATCAAAACACCATGTGGGCGGGGCAGAATATCCTTACAGCACAATTTAGCTCAGGTTAATAATACTGAGGAACAATGGAGAAAGAAAACATAATATAACTGTAAATATTGATCATCTATTTATAAAAGAGGCAGGAGAAAAAATGTCTATGAAATTGGCTACTTTTGTTTCAAAAGTATAATCTTAACAAAAATAGTAATCCTGCTGTTTATTAATCTGTATTTAACAAAAGCTAGTCTTAGTCACACAAAGAAATGTGCAATAGTCAATTCTTTTATGTACAGTAATGAGGTTTATTTTATTTCACTTTGTTTTGCTGTCATACAAGATTGATAACTCATCCAATCACTGTAAAATTATCTTATTATTGGACACCGGACTATCATTTAGTAAATGACCAAATAATGAGTATGCCTAAAGAAACTAATATTGAAAACAGAATGGGTTGGGAGGTCATTCACTAGGTCATGCTTTCCTCTTTCAATGAGCCTATTAATTATGATTTTGCTCTAAGTCTTCATTCCAAAAGATATACAGCTTTTTGAAAAATATGTGTGTAATCTGTGATCTGTTACCTGTGTCCTGATAAATTATAAACTATTCACAGTTTATGATTAGCTGAATTGACTCTCTAAACTCTTCACCAAATATAAAAATAAGAACATCAGAATATTCAAAGGATTTGAATTTTCACTCTATTTTAATATATGCCCTAAATTCCTACATAACCATCCACAGGTGGCCAGATTAATTGCTAAGTAAATAAATCAAAGCTGGAAATTGACAAAGGAAAACCTTTTATGAATGCTGGAGTTTGTTAAAAAGCAAAATAGAGTAAAAAAGCTGCAGTGCCCCAGTAATTAAGGAATTCTGCAACTGTATTCAGTCCTCTTTCAACAAAAACAGGGAAATTAGAACTGTTTTAACCATTGCTACTATGAAAGGCGCCCAAAAGATGTCATAGATGTAATTTCCTTAATAGGGACTATTTTTAAAAAGAAATTACATTCAAACTATCCCAGAGCTTTAATTTTTTTAACCAAAATATTCAGTACTGCTGCTCAGTTTTATGACTATATGATCATTTACTGTCCAAGCTATTCATTTTAAGAATGTGGTTGATTTTGCACTCTTTTATTCCACATTAACAGATTATGCACTCATGCAAAAATGCTCAAGTGGAACTGTTTGAGTAACTGTGGATAAGATGCTTTTGAAATGCTGAAGTATGCTGGTTCAGAGAAAAGAGGAAAGACATGCACAAAAGGAAATCAGCTAGGGTTAGGGTTAGTTAGTTCCGTGATGTGATGTGATATCCTGAGCTCAGGAGGTTACACCACAAAACCTCAGGAAACCTACCCATGAAAACCTACAAAATGTATGTATGTGTGTGTGTGTGTGTGTATGTATGTATGTATGTACATATATGTATGGTATTCAGCTTTGTTTGGGTATTTTCCCATGTCATTATAGTTGCGCTTTTAAAGTTGTAGCAACGTTTCAGCAGAATCTCATCTGCCATCATCAGGCTTCTGTATAGTGTTCGTCTGTGAGTCAGAAGTCAGAAAATACCCGAACAAAGCTGAATACCATATATATAAATACCCGGGAAAACTTAAGAAAACACACACACACACACACACACACACACACACACACACACACACACGGTATTCAGCTTTGTTCGGGTATTTTCCCACGTCATTATGGTTGTGCTTTTAAAATTGTAGTGACATTTTGACAGAATCTCATCTGCCATCATCAGGCTTCTGTATTGTGTCAATACACAAGCCTGATGATGGCAGATGAGATTCTGCCGAAACATCGCTACAACTTTAAAAGCACAACCACAATTATGTGGGAAAATACCCGAACAAAGCTGAATACCATACATATAAATACCCATGAAAACTTAAGAAAATGTATGTATGTATGTATGTATGTATGTATGTATGTATAACACATACTCGCACTCAGTCTTCTTCTACTGCCTCAAAGCTTTAATCTATACATGATTCATGCACAGAATTGTAGATCATTACCACAACTGGCTGGAACGTTAACTCTCAGAAGCTAGTCAAGGCTCTCTTTGTTCCCCCAACCCGGCCTGCATTTAATTCAATCATTATTTGGGGGGAAGTAGGGAATCCTGGGCAATGGTTATTTGACTGTTCCACATTCCATTGAAAATTACAGCAGCAGCTTCAAAATATTTAGAGGAATGAAGAAGGCAAGTTAGATTATATTGCCCAGATTTTACAGCCTAAATAAAACATTCCTTTGAAGCACTGTCAGAAAGCATAGTAGAAAAACAAGCGTAAAGCTTCAGTAGCCTTTACTCCATTTCAAAAATCAAAAGGATTTTGCCACACTATTATTTTGTAATTATGAGGACAATTCAGTATCCCGTTAACTGAAGCTCTGAATGCTTTCAGTTGTTTGATTTTTAAAAAGATAAATATTCCCATGTTACCAACCAAGTTATATTACATAGACAATTAGAATTAGACTTTAGGATCCTAGGCAACTTGTGAAAGTTTAAATAACAGAATAAAAATCAAATGGACAATGAAACAGAAGCAAAATAATATCTACTGATCAATATGCATTTTTCTCCATTGTTAAAAAATATCTACAGCTTCTTATTACCATTTTCTATTAGAATATTTTCTTAGCCCCTTTAGCATGAAATACTGCTCATATATCCTATACCTTTATAATATATCACAACATCGAGACATCATAGGATTGAGAACCATTTAGATTACTTTGGCAAGTGAGATGTCATATCAGTTGAGGAATCAATAAAGGAATTCATCTCCATTTTCCAGGCAACAATAAAGTATTTTTCCCTGTATGTGATTCTACCTCTTGCATGAGTCTACCTCTTTCTTCTCTGCTACTTATTCTGTCTCCGTCCTCCCCTGCCAATATCTGCATGTTTATATCTATTCCTGCATACTCCATGCATATATAGAAACAAAACTACCTTCTACAATGAGTGTCTAGCTAAGATTGCCAAACAAGCAACTTCCTTTATTTGTGAAGCCCGCTTATGAGTCTCAACCATGCACAGGTCAATTTAATTTTTTATATTGTTCTTTGAGAAATATAATTAAGGGCCATTTCTTAATTATGTTCATTGAAGATGGGGTAAACCACTGAGAGTCAATGAAAACCACTGGTATAATAAATAAATATTGTCTCCACAGTTTCATTAGTTTTAATTTAAACATTGCACAACAGTGAGATGAATGCATTATTGATTCTGACAATTTAATTCACCTCTATAAAAAGTTAATTCAGTATAAAATAATCATAGCCTTGCTGTTTAGTTCTTTGATTCATAAAGTTGGCTCCAAATATTGCCTTAAATGCTGTGAAACATCCAGTGTTTCATCATCCATATAAATGAAATGAACCATGAAGACAGTTTCAAGAGGTGTCAAACTTTACCAGCTGCCTGGAATGCCAGCAGAACATCAGATATCATGCCCTGTAATTTATCTTGCACAATTCCAATTCTCCTTACAAGATACCCTTGTGCTCTACCTCCACTGATGCCCTTTTTCGAAGTGCTAAGCAGAATCTATATTGACTGATTTGTCACTTACTGAGTGCTGCTGCCAACTCTTTAGCTGATCTGAAACTAAACCAGGCAAAAGCAAATTGCTCCAAAAAGGTCAGTACAGATTCTCAATAAGTACATAAGTTTTTTTTTGCCTCTAAATAAATTATACAATATATTTCTGCTGTTCATAGTTTTGCAGCAACTATTCTCAAACTAATTTCTTTCTCATCTATGTCCCCTTTCATATTATTTCACAAAGCAATCTTGGAACTCCACAAATTCTGTGGTACTTCATAAAATTATTTTCTCATTCTAAAGATTTTCCGCAACCACTTTTCATTCATTCTGTTGATGAGATTAATCAATTTCTCTTGCTGCAGTAATTTTCCTTATATTCCATTTGCTTTTCAACACACATTTTAGCCCTTTCATTCATAGTAAAACTTACACTTTCATTTTTCTGCATGTATTCATGAATGGCATCCTCCAAAATCAGACCACCTTCATTCAGCATTATTTCAGTCTTCTCCTTTCTCTTAGTTTCACAGACAGACAACACATTCTATTTTGATGGCTCTTTGGTGCTCTCTGAGCTTGGTTGCTTTCTTGCAGATGTTTTCATTACCCAAACTAGATAACATCATACATAAGTTTGGGTTATGAAATGTCTGCAAGAAAACAACCAAGCTCAGAGAGCACCAAAGACCTCTCATTTCATCCCTGAGCTATAAATATTTTCCTTGGCATTCTATTTTTCTTACTTTCAACTTTATTTTGTAAAAAAATTACCTTACGCTGGGTGGCTTTTTTTAATGAAGCAATCATTGGTTAATTGATTGTTAGGAAAAGTCTCTTCGACTTCCTGATTTACAGTTTTATATAACTATTCATGGTCATATCGCTATACTCTAGTAATCAAGCGAGAAAGGACTTCTACATATCAACTTAAGTACATGAATGTAGGTATTTTTTAAAAATGAACAAATTTTAAAGCAGAGATTAGGCTTAGAAAAATATGTAAAAATGTTTATGAACAGGATTCTAAATGTATCAGTTCATACATGTATATCATACACGTAATATCTTGATAATATATTTTCAATCTTTTACTGTTACATAACATCAAAAAGATTTTAAAGTACAGTAAGGGAAAGAAAATAAACAGATGCAATTTTAGCTTAGAGTTGTGATATTTTTGATTGCAAACTTAAAATGACCCATATAGCAACCTTCTTGCTACCAAGAGAACCATAATATGTCAACTTATCTGAGAAGGAAACTCCATATTTGGTTTCTCTTTTCTCATCCTGAAATCTGGGAAAAGATTATGAGGATAATTTTAGGATCCAGATAGAAATTTTTGGAGAAAAAAAGCACATTAATTTAACTTGGTCTCAATTTATTTATTTATTTATTTGATTTGTCAATTGCTTACAAGATAATAGGTATAAGTATATACATAGCTATGAATACATGAAATAGGTACACATAAGAAAAATAAAAGAAACAATAGGACAGGGACGGTAGGCACGTTGGTGCGCTTATGCGCGCCCCCTACAGACCTCTTAGGAAAGGGGTGAGGTCAATAGTAGACAGTCGAAGGTTAAAGTTTTTGGGGTTTGGGGAAGAAACTATAGAGTCAGGTAGAGTATTCCAGACATTGACCACTCTGTTGCTGAAGTTGTATTTCCTGCAATCAAGTTTGGTGCAGTTAACCTTGAGTTTGTATCTATTGTGTGCTCTTGTGTTGTTATGGTTGAAGCTGAAGTATTCATTGACAGGTAGGACATTGCAATGTATGATTTTATATACCATACTTAGATCAGACCGAAGACGGCGTAATTCAAGGTTTTCTAGGTCTAGAATTTCAAGTCTGGTGGCATAAGGTATTCTACAACGAGTAGAGGACTGTAGAACTCTTCTTGTGAAATATTTCTGGACTTTCTCAATTGTGCTAATATCAGATACGTAATGTGGGTTCCAGACCGATGAGCCATATTCGAGTATTGGTCTAGCAAATGTTTTGTATGCTCTAGTTAGTAGTGTGATATTACCAGAGAAAAAGCTACATAGGATTGGGTTAACAACTCTGAATGCCTTTTTGGCTATGTAGTTACAATGGGCTCTAGCACTTAGATCATTAGAGATGAGTATTCCAAGGTCCTTTACAGGCTTGGATCATCAACAAGATCCTGACTATTCAGCTTGTATTTTATTTTCTGATTTTTTTTTGCCAATATGTAAGACAGAACATTTATTTTTTGAGATTTGAAGTTGCCATTTGTTTGACCATTCTGATACATAGTCAAGATCTTTTTGAAGGGTAGCAGTATTGTCTGTGGTATTGAACAGCTTTACATTTACTTAGAGTATTATAAAAACAGCATGCTGAATTGAATTTAAAAATAAATTGGCAACAAATGCAGATTAATAGTCACAGAGTTTTACAACTTATTTATTTATTTACTGAACTGAAATAACTGGTCTCAGTGAACAACTTTGCTGAACTATTTTGGACCAGGAGAAATTTCCAGGTTGTTTGAAAGGATAACTGCACAAACAATGAGCTGCAGTGATTCAATCTCAAAGTTACTGGAGCATAAAATATTTCTGCCCAGATTCTGCTGCAACTGGTAGAACTACTCAAACTAATGAAAATAGCTTTATATACCATTAAAGCCACTTGCTGTTTCCAGTCAGAAAGATCCTAAAACTATAAAAGTGACTTTTTAGTTTGAGTGCAAATTGCATCGGAATAGAATGAAAATTATTCCATGATGGAGCTGGAGATTTTTTTCATCCAGACTGTATGAGACTCTAACTCTCCTCTATTTCCTCTGGGGTGTGTTCATATATACAGTATATCTATATATACCCACACATGGGAAGACTTTATAATTTTAACCTTGTATGAGGAAAATATGTAACTGTAAATTCCATAACATAATTATCAAGCAACAATGTAATAGTTCACTACCATCACCACATCTCTAGGGAATTTCTACATAAAAATGAGTCTGTATCACAATTCAGATTATTAGTCAAGAGGCATGCCGTGATTTATGAGATGGAAGGCCAACTGTATCAATAAAGTTGCACTCTCCACTTCCCTTCCTTGAGGACAGGCAGCTTCCATTCTCACCAGCCTTAAAGCTAGACTGAAAGTGATCTAGAAAATTTATTTCATCTAAGAATGTAATTGGATGTAACAATAACTGATTGTGAGCCCCAGCACTACAAGGCTGTGCATCTAATCATGCTGACAGTAAATAAAATAAGAGGTGATCCAGTGATTTTTGTCTTTACCAAGTACTAAGTAGCATAGGTTGATAGGCTTGAGGCAAAGACAATATTTTGAATTAGAGCTTTGGAACTGTATGTAATTGCCTGATAATAAAGGAGTCTAGTCTTGTATCATAGACAAGAATGCCACAGTCTCACAGATTTCATGCAACAGAAGGAATAAGAGATTGCAGCAAACTTTTATAATATAATTGGAACTCAGCCACTAACTGAGCATATGGAGGAAACAGTGTTATGGGAAGCAAGATTCTGGTGACCCAGAAGACTCCAGTGGAGAAACAGAAGTAAAGCCAGACATGCTGAGAAGATTATCCCCGCTTCCTTCTAGATATAGTATCGCTGAGATGGTAGTTACATGTTAATGTACCTTTTAGTTGTTTCTGAGCAAAACTAAAACGTACATGTTCAAGAAGTGGGGAAATTAAACAGATGTCAGTTTTCAATTTTTCTATGTTATATTGCATGTTATAGCTGATCAAAAAAATCTACAGAAGATGTGTCTCATCAGTAAGAAGAAAGAATAGAAAAAAAGAGAAAAGATACAGGCCCTCAATGGTTCTGTAATGCAAATTGTTGACAGTTTAAACACAAACTGCTGTCCTTCAACAAGACCTTAAAAACCCTCCAGGAGAAGAATTATTGTATCACCTGGATTGTCTATTATTTTGTGTTTCTCATACTCCACATTGAGTTGTATGGCAATTAAAAATCTGGTAAGTTGATTAAAAAGACTAAAAGCATAATAGTTCTTTCTTAAAAAGCCAATGTGTAAAAAAAGAAAAACAAACAGCAGAAGAACTCACTCAACATCCAATTTTGGACCCATGTAGAGCAGGGATGTCAAACTTAAGGCCCGTGGGCCAGATTCACTCTGAGGAGTGCTTAGATCTGGCCCACAGGGCTGCCTTGGAAACAATGAAGGACTGGCCCGCAGTGTCTTTGCCAGTGAAAACTGAGCTTGGGAGGGCTGTGTGTGGCCCTCCTGAGCTCCATTTTCGACTGTAATGGCCTCCTGCAACCTTCTGCCAGCGAAAACGGAGCTTGGGAGTCCATTTTCACTGGCAGAGCACTTGGGCACCACAGGCATCGACTTTAGTGACATTGAGTTGGCCACACTCACCCTGGGCACACACCCCTGCCCCACTCCCCCAAGGTCAAATACAACCGTGATGCAGCCCTCAATGAAATCGAGTTTGACACTTCTGATGTAGAGATATTGTAGGCCCACATTAAAAAAGACAGGAAAGTTGAAATGAGAAGTGAGGTTGGAATGAAGGAATTTATTGTTCTTTTCCAAACTTTAAATGCCTTGCTTTCAAATTTTACAGTTTTAAAAAGAGCACTTACTTCATTTACAAAAGAAAAAAAAATACTGATGCTTGAAAAGAAAAAATGGAAACAATATAAAAGTAATGTATCCCCCAAAGATTTATAGAATAGAATAGAATAGAATAGAATAGAATAGAATAGAATAGAATAGAATAGAATAGAATAGAATAGAATAGAATAGAATTCTTTATTGGCCAAGTGTGATTGGACACACAAGGAATTTGTCTTGGTGCAGATGCTCTCAGTGAATATAAAAGAAAAGATACATTCATCAAGAGTCAAGAATCATAAGATACAACACTTAATAATAGCCATAGGGTACAATAAGCCCTATGATTATAATTCCCTATATTATAGATAGGGAATTAAAATCTAGTGTGAGGAAAGAGGAAGTTCATACACAACAGAAGAATAAAATTCTTCTCCCTAAGTAGAAACAATCTATGCTTTATTAGAACAGTGATTTCACCTATTGTACAGTAGGTGTGTGTGTGTGTGTGTGTGTGTGCAGTGCGTGCATGCACACACATAAACTGAAAGAAGCAACAGCCCTGTTCAAAGTTAACACGTAAAGAATGCCGACCCTACATTTATTATAATTTGAACACAGATACAAAACAGAATTATCAAAACACATTCTGACTGCAGAATTTATACGGGTTTATATTCAATTAGTGTACCATACAGTTAGTCCTCAACTTACCACTGATAGTTTAGGGACCATTTTAAATTATAATGGACCCCCCAGGGCTACTTTTGACCCAGATTTGAAGTCCTCATGGCTGCCCCACTCCATGGTCACGTGAACATATTGTTGTGACCCACTTAACAACCGGCATGATTTACTACCACAATTCTAAGCTCAATTCGGGTCATATGTCAAGGACTATCTGTATTTGGAACCATCTCTTTGCTGGAAAAAACTGAATAATGGAATTTTATCCCTATAAAACCTTTCATTTTCTTCTTTACTCATTGCTTTTCTCTGTTATACTATTCCAAGACCAGTTCAACGTTCAACAGCAAACATTAGTGTTCCAATTAATTGAATGGAAAATGCTATGATGGAAAAATCTTAACCAGCAAACAACATTTTGAGTAAATTAAAAGCATTGATAATACATTCTACATACCATCCAATTTTTAGCTTTGGCAGACAACCTGACTTCTCTTATCTCTAGAGATACTTTTGAAGTGGTTGGCAGCCTTCCATCCATAGCTCAAATAAATGAGGCCCTTCTTCAAATCATACTCTTAAAAAGAATCTCTTCATCATGTTTTTCAAAGATAATTCCTTAATCAAATTATATTACACCATCTTGCAAGTGTTTCTAATGGCAAACAAATTTAACAGTGGAGACTGAAAACAGACTTCTGAAAAGCTTCATAAGACCTAAATATATAAATTGCTTCTGGAACTTTGGAAGTTAATCGTGTAAAAGGAAACTGATGACAAAAGGATCACAGGCAAAATGCATGAACTATCTTTGTAACATCTTCATTTTAAAACAAGAAAGATCTTGCAGTAAATGACAAGAGAAATTGTTGTGGCCTGCAAACTGCTCAATGAAAGGCTAAGTTATCCATTTGTTTTGCATTTGTTTTACAGGAAATTTAAACTATTATTTGACGCACTGTTGAAAGAATCAAGAAGCAGCCACCTTTCCTCATGGAATCCATGACTATGTTCAGCAACTGTCAATAACTGTGACAGGATGCATCTTTCCTTCTCAGTGATAAGGGCTAAGGCACAAACTGTGTCTCATACAGACCTTATCACATTCACAGGCCCATATAGCCGGAAGGCTGGATTATAGTGGCAGGCATGCCTTAGAATTATCCTTGAAAAGGAGTTGCTTTATCTGGCACAGAAGCAGTTCATCTCTTGAGCTTCTCAGTTTATCATGGTCATGCTTCACATTTAGTATTATCAATTCACTAAACATTTTGGTGGAATCTCAATCAAAATGAACTTTTGGAACTTGTAAATCAGGCATAATTGTAAACTTCTTTTTTCAGGCTTTATTAGGCACCAGTTTTAAACACTTATTCATGTTTATTTGTTTATTCATACGGATTTGAATAAATGTACATTAAGTATCTTTCATTTATTAATGTTTGTGCTTATTGGATGCAAGCTCTACATTACATATGCATTTATCCTCCAGATGAAAACTCTCATAATTTTTTTCATAAACGAAGCACAGCACAGAGGCAATAAAATTTGTGTCTTGATGCTTACATTGTCTCTTTATTTTTATTGTCCCTACTTTTTAAATGTAAGCAGTTCAGAGTCACATAAAGTTGAATGACCTCTAAATTGTACTAAATAAATAAATAGGAACAGAAAACTACAAGGAAACAAAAAAAAAAAAAAAAACCCAGTTATTCTCTTTCTAGCTCTGAGAAGTTATTTAGCAATGTTATAAACATTCTTATAATGGTCTTAGGCAAAATAGCTTTAAAGCTTATTCAAAATAAAACATGGATAAAAACAGAAGATGAAAGGCCAATTACTGTACAGCAATAGCAATAGCACTTAGACTTACATACTGCTTCATAGTGCTTTACAGCCCTCTCTAAGTGATTTACAGTGTCAGCACATTGCTTCCAACAACCTGGTTCCTCATTTTACCGACCTCAGAAGAATGGAAGGCTGAGTCAACCCTGAGCTGGTGAGAATCAAACTGCTAAAATGCACCCAGCCAGCAGCCAGCAAAATTAGCCTGCAATACTGCATTCTAACCACTGTGCCACCACGGCTCATAAATGTTCAAAATGTTTTCTAGTAGTTGGATTTTTTTCATTCAGCACAGATAGACTAGACAAATGCACATGCAAAACTGACTTTAATTTATACAACATGAGATTTCACATATCTTCCCTTAAGGACAAGATTAATAGAAAAGGACTATCCTTCATGAACAAATCAATTTCAGTTACCTACATACTGTATAACATATCTGCATTTAAATCAGATATAAAAATTAATGCAATTGGAAACTATCCAAACAAGACAGTATTATAAAACTACATGAAATCATGAACAAGCATCAGAAACTAACATTATCAAAGAATGAACCAAAAAATCTACAATTAAAATTCATAAAAGATACACGGCATTAAAATCCAACAGCAAATTAAGCACTATGTGAGAAGGCTAAGGAATAAAAATATGTCTTAAGGTTTTCTTGTAAAGCTTGTCAGATTTAACAGATAATCAGAGTTGGAAGGGATCTTGTAGGTCATCTAGTCCAACCCCCCACCCAAGCGGGAGACCCTACACTATTTCTGACAAATGGCAGTCCAATCTCTTCTTGAAAGTCTCAAGTGATGGTGTTCCCACAACTTCCGAGGGCAAGCTGTTCCATTGGTTGATTGTTCTCACTGTCAGAAAGTTTCTCCTTATTTCCAGGTTAAATTTCTCCTTGTTCAGTTTCCATCCATTATTCCTTGTCTGGCCTATAGGAGCTTTAGAAAATAGCTTGACCCCTTCCTCCCTGTGGCAGCCCCTCAAATATTGGAAGACCGCTATCATGTCTCCTCTGGTCCTTCTCTTTACTAGACTAGCCCAGTTCCTGCAACCGTTCGTTGTGTGTTTTAGCCTCCAGTCCCCTAATCATTCTGGTTGCTCTTCTCTGTACTTTTTCTAGAGTCTCAACATCTTTTTTATAATGTGGTGAACAAAACTGGATGCAGTACTCTAGGTATGGTCTTACTAAGGCTTTATAGAGTGGTATTAGTACTTCCCTTGATCTTGATTGTATCCCTCTGTTAATACAATTTAGGATTGCATTAGCTTTTTTGGCTGCTGCTGCACACTGCTGACTCATATTTAGCTGGTTGTCCACTAAGACTCCAAGATCCCTCTCACAGTTACTGCTATTGAGCCTGGTTTCACCCAGTCTATATGTGTACTTTTGGTTTTTCTTGCCTAAGTGTAGGACTTTACTTTTCTCTACATTGAATTTCATTTTGTTAAATATGGCCCAGTGTTCTAGTCTGTCAAGATCCATTTGGATCTTGAGCCTATCTTCTTGGGTGTTAGCTATTCCTGCCAGCTTAGTATCATCTGCAAATTTGGTAAGTTCCCCTTCTATTCCCTCATCTAAGTCATTAATGAAGATATTGAAGAGTACTGTGCCTAAGACGGAACCTTGTGGCACCCCACTGCTTACTTCCCTCCATGTAGACTTAGACCCATCTCGTTGAGTATGGTTTGTCAGCCAGTTGCAAGTCCATCTTGTGGTGGTGCTATCTATTCCACTTTTTTCTAGCTTACTAAGAAGTAGGTTGTGGTCTACTTTGTTGAATGCCTTGTGAAATCTAAATATATTATGTCCACAGTATTTTGCTGGTCTACTAATTTAGTCACTGTGTTGAAGAATGAAATAAGATTGGTTTGGCATGATCTGTTCTTAACAAACCCGTGCTGAGTGCTTGTTTCTAGATGTTGGCAGATCTGTTTTTTTATTATCTTTTCCAGTATCTTCCCGGGTATTGATGTTAGGCTGATTGGTCTATAGTTTCCTGAGTCTGCTTTTTCCCCCTTTTTTAAATATGGGAATCATATCAGCTCTTTTCCAGTCCTCTGGTAGTTCCCCGGTGCTCCAGGATTTTTGAAAGATATGGTGCAGTGGTTCTGAGATGACCTCTGCCAGCTCCTTTAAAACTCTGGGATATAATCCATCAGGCCCCGGTGATTTGTTTTTATCAAGATCAGACAGGTGGTCTCTTACTATTTTTTTTGCTTATTTTAACTTTTATTTCTGATCTGTCTTTTACAGTTATGTTTTTGGTGGGTTGAGCTATAGTTTCTTTTTGCATGAAGACGGATGCAAAGAATGAGTTAAGCAGTTCTGCTTTCTCTCTGTTGCCTGTTACTTCCTTGCCATCTTCTCTCTTTAGTGGACCGACTGTTTCCTTGATTTTTTTTTCTTGTTATTTATATGTTGGAAGAAACTTTTTTTATTATCTTTGACTTTTGTTGAAAGTCTTCGTTCGTTCTGAGCCTTTGCTATCCTGACTTCGTCTTTGCAGATTCTGGCTATCTGCTGATATTCTGCCTTAGTTGTATGTCCTTCTTTCCATTTTTTGTACTTGTCCTTTTTTTCTTTCAGTTTGCCAGAGATCTTTGTGCAGCCATGCTGGTTTCTTCTTGGATTTCTTGTTTTTCTTTCTCAGTGGTATTGTGCTGGTCTGGGCTTCTATGATCATACTTCTCCGAATTAATGATCAATTGCATATTTCATTCAGCAGAGCAGGACTTCATGCATAGAAGATCTAAAGACACCCTAGAGTCAAGCTCAGTTTCTGGTAATTGTATTCAAGCTGTTTTCTTGGCAGCGTTGCCTTGTTTTGTCCAAAACACAAAGTGGGGACCAATCTTATCTCTGTGGGAATGATGTTCCACTAAAAAGGAGCCACCCTAGAGAAGCTTCTTCCTCCTGGTTTTGCTAAATGGACTTCCTTAAAAAGAGGGGATCTTTAGCATACCTACCTCTTGGTCTGGTGGGTTGAGTAGATGTAATTGGGAAAAAGACAGTCCTTCAAATAACCTCCCCCCAAACCCCTTCCCTACCTTTATCATTATGAGAACTAGGTAGGTCTGTGTCTGAGATAGTTACTCAAATTATGTTTTTGCATTAGCCTCACTTGTCTTTTATCAGATAATTTCTTTGGTTACAGTTCTTCCTCTTGATCCTGCCCATCATACACAGAGCCTTGCAACTGACCTGAATGAACCTTCCCATCCCAATTTTTAAAGAACCAATAACTCATTATTCATGGTTTCTTTATTCTGGGTGTTACATTAGAACAAAATCCCCACGTATGCCAAGAACTGCTTCCATATATTCTTGCATGTCTGTATTCATCAAATTAAAGTACAGATGATTACAGTGTTGAAAAAAGTTATTATTTGATTGGTAAGTGCTAATTTATTCTTACACAAGTAACCAATGTTAATTTGCAGCCCAAACTCCAAGGAAAATTTCAACAATTTTCACTGCAACAACAAATTTCTTATTTTATAAAATTATACTGGTAATATGTTTTAAATGAAAATTATTAGCAAAAAGCAAATAAACTGATGAAACTCAAATCTTCTCAATTGTTGAATCACTTGTAAAAGAATTATATATCAACTAGATATGATATAGGTAGACAGAGTTGCTTCAAAGAGCTTTCATCTAATTTTTACACAGGTAATGTTTGTTATCACTATTATCTTCCCAAATCAATCCAATGCAGGATGAAGATTATTTCACTAAAGCTTATGGATCGTAACCTACTATGCTGTTCCAGTGAGATTAGTAAATAGACGCTTTTCAACTTTCCAGTCTCGGGCTGAGAGAAAATGAGGTCAAAATCACCCAGTCAGGTTTCCTACATAACACCTGGGTCTCCAGGATCTCTAGTGTTGCTTCATTTTATGATTTGGTTTGTAGTTAAACATTTTAGCTACTTGCTTGTTAACAAATCTGCCACTTATGAGCTTTGATACTCAGCCTTTATCAGTTGCTTGTGCTAGTTCACACTTTTCAGTTTGATCGTAACACTAAAGGAGGTTTCTAGCGAAGAAGACAATCAAGAGAGGTTCTGGGTACAGTCACATAGTATTTCCATTTCACATATCACATGTCACTTGAAGAAAGATTCCCCAGCAGGGACAGATACAAAGAGCTATAGACTAGTGACACACAACAAGCCAAAAGCGAGTTAATATATGAAACTGACTTGGCATTTGACCAAGTTGGCAGGGTTGTTACTTAGATACTAAAATCATGCTTTTTGTTTCCTGACAAGTAACAGCTCCTGCCTAGGCACATTTGAGCAAGGAGAGGGAAGAGAGAAAGAAAATTTATTATTTGGGTAGAAAATAAATAATGGAATACTTATACTTATATTTAAAATTACAGTGTAGCTATTCTAAAATTTAATGAAGGTAGCAAACCTATTTTAAATCCCCATGATAAGTTACTGTACTTTTATGTTTTTATAGCAATTTCATTTTAGGTTACCAGCCACCCTACTATATACTTTTCTTTCTTTCTTTCTTTCTTTCTTTCTTTCTTTCTTTCTTTCTTTCTTTCTTTCTTTCTTTCTTTCTTTCTTTCTTTCTTTCTTTCTTTCCTTCCTTCCTTCCTTCCTTCCTTCCTTCCTTCCTTCCCTCCCTCCCTCCCTCCCTCCCTCTCTGTCTCTGTCTCTGTCTCTCTCTCTCTCTTTCTCTAGCAGAGCTATACTCATTTTCCTTTCTGAGAAAATTCTAAATTATGTTGAGAGGCACTAAATTAGGCAGTTGCTATCATGATGCACTTTTTAAAAATAACAGAAACATGAGCCCAAGAGTAGCTTTCTCTACCGTAGTTCAACAGATCATTTTAATTTAATTTAATTTATTAAACTTATATGCCACTTGACTCTCAAAGATTCTGGGAGGCTCACAAATACCAAACAAAATAGATAAAATATAAAATATAAGATAACAAACATGATGAAGTGAGAGGTCTCCTTCTCCCAAGGCCTGGGTGAAGAGCTAGGCATTCACAACTCTTCCAAACAAGAACCATCCGGATCTGGAGAAGTGACTTCATTCCAGAGGGCAGGCGCTACTACAGATTAACAATTTAAGGTCCTATGATCCTCTGGGTTTTACTGAACTCTGACACTGGCCAGCTGAGCCCAGAAAAACTGACAATTTTAGTAAAGATTTTTTTTAAAAAAAATCCAACCATCAGTTACTGCATATTTACTTATAAGCAAAGTGACTTATTCTTAAAAGCAAACATATTAGATTTCAGCCTCCTTTGGATCTTCTCTCAATGCCTAGTAGAATCAGATTTTAAAATAGCATCTTATTCTCCTAAATAGATTCTTTGAAAAGCACTCTCTGTGCCAGATGTTGTTGCTATCCCTACATTTGTTAAGGCTACTGCTGATTATAGCAAAAATGAACTGTTTTGCTTATACATAAACAAGGTTACTTCAGATCTGAACACAAGTATGTTCAATTCTTCATTTATCTGTTTTTATTAAATAAAAAATGAAATTAAGGCATAAAAGAATAAAGAGAGAATGAAAAGTCTCATTAAAAGAAAACAAGCAGTGCAACTTGCTAAATCATCAACAACATGCTCAAAATTTTATCTGTTCCTTGGAACAATTATAAATAGCTCAGACTACTAATAATTAGCTCAGAACAGTGAAAATATCCTTCTAATGCTTCTCTGAAAAAAATATGTTTCCACCAACCACTGAATAGCAAGCATAGAAAGAGCCAATGGACCTTCTCTAGGAAGTTATTCCACAACCTTGATACCAGGATGCAAAAGACTTCCAAAGACATTCCCCTGGTTATACAGATAGAGAAAAAGAAGGGCAGACTCCATGTTAAAAGATAGTAACTTTTAAAATATCTAATCCTGCCACATTATGAGTTTAACATTCTTCAAATCAACACAATAAATTGAGCCAGAAGCAAATTGGCAGCTAAATGAAAATAACATGACATCAGAGTGACATGTTCCAACCTGCATGCTCCGATCAGCAGCCAGGCAGCTGCCTTTTGAACCAAGTTATGCATTAACACAACTAGGCAAGAAACAATAGTGGCCAGGTGCCCATCTACATTTGCTACAACTATGTCTGGAGCCATAAAGACGTGCATATCACAATAAAAGTGTTACCTTTTTGAAAAGTCGTCCAGAGTCTTCACTGACTTGAACAAACCGAGGGATTATATTGTTCAGATAGATGTCACTCAAAGTAGTGTGGTCCCTGCTCTCTCTCTTCACCTGATTTAAGAGGAGATTCCAGCAATTGACCGGAGAAAGAACATTCTGATCCTTCCTAGAGGAGAAACAAAACCATAATATGACTTTTCTCCCAGTGTATTATTTGACACACTGAAGTTTTCAAATACAGTTGATGCAGTTATCAGGGAAGGGAGGGACAATGTTGGTAAAATATCATTCTGTAATCAAGACATGAATACACAAACAATCTACAAGAACTGTAAAAAAAAACTGTAGTTCCCTTCGTATTCATTATTTTTACCCCAAACATATCAAATTAGCTCCTTCCTAGCTTATGTGAAGCCATAACAAAAAAACTGCTAGCCACTGAGCTTTTGCAAATAAAATAATAAAACTGCAATGTAAGAAAGAATATGATTTAAATACTGGCAAGTCTCAAAGGATAATGACCTTTACACATAAGTATCATCAGAGTTTTGTTTGGTTTTCAATATGGAAAATCAAAAGGTTTATCACTCAGTGAAGAAACACCGAATGACATGCAGGGAGGAAGTTAAAAACCAGCCAGCTGATGACCTTGTGAACTGCAGTTTTCCAGAAAGTGAACACTCAGGGAACAGAAAGTAATATTGTACTCTTCTCAGAATAGAACCATGCCCCATTCCTATCATAGCGACCATGAGAATTATCCCATGACAGGATATTACACATATACTCAATCATCATTTATCTCAACAGCAAAGAAACAATATTGATAAGAAACTTTTAAATAGAGGCCAGTTTCCAGCATAACCATCTCTGACCAGCATAAACAATTGTCCTGTCAGCTTTTAGGGCATATGTCAATGGATTATTATTATTTTGGCCATGGGGGTAAAGTATTTATACGGATTTATATGGCAACATCTGAAGAATTTCAGATGCAATACTGTCCAGAATAGCTTCACTCAACCTGATGTCCTCCTATTATAATGGACTTTAATTCTCATAATTCCAGGCCTACATAACCTTTAGCTAACAGTTGTAAGAGTTGGAGCTCCATTTTCTCTGGCAGAGGGCTGAAGGAGGTCGTCACGGCCAAAAATGTGGCCTGGGAGGGCCATATGCAGCCCTCCCAACCTCCGTTTTCACTGGCAGAGGCACCATGGGCTGATCCTTCGCTGTTTCCAGGGCAGCACAGCGGGCCAGATCTGACCCCTGGCTTGAGTTTGACACCCCTGCCCTAGACCAAACTGGATCTTGGTACTTTTTATCTGGATTACCTCAAAGGGCTAACAAATAGCCATTACTGTGTAGAAAAAGGTTACATGTGTTCTATTTCCAGGACAGATCATAAGCAAATCTAATGTATTCACCAATATTATATGCCAGAAGTGCCCAACTTGAAATCTAGATTGTCTTTGAATGTCTTGTACAATATACATCCCCAAATATTTAATTTTAAGTTCATCAATTTAAATCCAATTTTTGTCCTCTCCCATTTATTTCCTTGTTCTGATACCATATGATTCAAAGATCAAGAAAGTCTTTTACTATCTTCCAAAACTGCATAATACTGCTATAAAGAATAATAAAAGTTTTCAAGTCTTCAGAATATACTCCAGAAATCAATCTCTCTCTCTCTCTCCCCCCTTTCTCTCCCCCCCCCCCATACACTTACTTCCTGAAGCACCAATTATTCTGCCTTCATGACTAACATTCAATATCTTACTACTTAGGTATACTTTATATCACATTTCAGTTCACATGGTTTTTCCACTGGAGTGCAAATTGAATCCCACTCTCCTAAACAAGTAAAACACATTCACAAACACATATCCGCCGGGTTGCCTCCTTCAGGGTAAGCAATACAATCCCAATAAATAAATGCCACTGTACAGTGAATAAATAACAGAGGTTTCCTACCACAATGCTCCTAGAAATATCAGAAATACAAATGAGCTTTGATTTCCACAGTTATTTCCACAGCAACTTAACACAAAGCAAGATTGGATCTACAGTAAGGTGCAGGTTAATTTTATTTAAACGAAACTGCAAAATACAAGAATCCCATTTTCAAAGCAGCTGATCTGATCTGGCAGAGTTTACTGATGAAAAATGCCCCAGGAAGTTTGCAATCTGGATTGCTTCAGGAATTCATATACTGTATAAAGGAAGTGAGACAGTTTGATTCAAAGCAACCATTAGTTCTGATTGCCAAAAAGAAGTAGCACATTCAAGAAGGAGAAATACATTTATGCTGTGGTCTTGTGTTTGTATGCTGCTACTGCACAGAGAAGCTGAGACAAAGATCAAAAGGCAGCACCACGGAATGTAACAATGAGCTGGCCACGGAACAAACACTCTCTCTTGCATTCAAGTATAAAAATAGTAAAAGGTCTGCCGAACTGTATTTATGCTTTTCCATAAAGCATCTGCTAACCCTAACCTGGGGCTCTCTAGATGCATCAATACACCATACTTCATCTCAAGTCAGTGCAATCAGGAGAAGGAATGGTGTGGGATGTAGTCCTATTACATCTGCTGAGATTCAGTTTTGATTAGTTGATCCTACGGGCTTTGCAATTCTTAAAGCATCAGTCTACAAAATTTCAAATGACATTGCACCGGTACAAAAAGACACAATGTTGCTTCTTAGGGCAAGTGATTGATCGATTTCTCCATAGCAAGGATCTATTTTAGTTGCTGTAATAGCACAGGATTAGGCAGCCTAGGGCAATACAACAGTCAAATACTAAGGGGCACTGTGGGGACCTTAAAAATTGCCTACAGGCTATGGTTTTCAAACACTAGCCTTCTTGTTACAAAGACTAGGTTCAGCCCTTTGTTTATGAATAGCAGGCAATATGTGCTTGCTCATTTGTGACCAAGTAATTCTTTTCAGCATTCCAAATATAATCAAATTGGCCACACAGTAAAAAAAATCCAACCACAGCATAAAGTCAAAAACTATACGCCGAATGGAAAAATAGAATGAAGTGCTTCCGTAACATATCTAAACATTATAGAATTGTAGGATTACAGAACTGTACCCCTGAACATTAAAGAGAATGCATGTTCTGCATGTTGCCACCATTTCCTCTTCCTCCTTCTGAAAGGGCAGAATTAGAGTAGTATGCACATTTTTCTAGCTAGTCAATTGAAGTAATAAATTGAATAAGGTAATGATTTTAACTCCAGGGGACTGAGATTGTGAATAGCTTATTTATACTCCTGGACTATTATTGCATACATTTCCTATTAGAATTACCTAACACTTAGCATTCCCCAACTTCACAACAAATCTTGTTGTGCTAACTCATTGTGGCAGGGGAAGGGAGATGTTCCTGGGAGGGATATACAAAAAATATTGGAAGTGTGTGCCAAGATTCCCAGCACAGTGATCCAAGTTGTGGAAGCCATCCCAACTGCCCAGTTAAAGCAAGCAGGCACCTATATTGGGCAGCAATGATATAAAAGATGCTGGAGGCATATGATCACTTTATGGCATTGGCATCAATTCATAGTGTGTAGGAAAAAGCAGTAGTAAATCACGCCTATATTTTTACCAAGAAAATCACACAGATAGAAAATATGAAATGATTGATGATATAGTATTGGATGATGACTCCTAAGTTGGGATGGCCTTCAGCATTCCAGGATTACAGCCTTCAGAATATCTAGTTGCCGATATTGCCATATAGAACAAGAAAATGCAAAACTGCAAAGACAGAATTTACAATGAGAACCAGGAACATGAGAAGATGAACATAGGAAAGCTCAACACCATGGAAGATGATGTGAAATGATTAGAGATTAACTCTCTAAGCAGTGGCAAAGCAAGGTAGATTGAAACTGGACACTTTCAGTCAGAAGTTTGTACTGTTTACTATTCACAACATAAAACCCAAAAAGGAATGGCACTTGTTTCTATACTTGGGAAGAATGTAGCAGGAACAGTACTTGGCTACAATGAAATCAATGACCAAATAATATCAACTAGACTTCATGGACCTGACCCTTTAATATGATGATCATCCATGGTTTATGCTCCAACTACTGAAGCAGAAGAAGACCAAGCTGATGAGTATTATGATTGTGTTGATTTTGAAATCAACAAAGCATTTGTCAGAATATTCATGAACTGGCAGAGACATGGTAATAAGGTCAGCCAATGAATAGCATGACAACAGATCAGCCAATGGGAGCTGAATTAGAAACTGAAACTTGAAGAGGGAGTCTGGGCGCGGCTTACTTTGCTCTGTGCTCTGAGCTCTGAAGCTGAAAACTAGTCTCTTCTTGTCTGCCTGTTGAAACTGAAACTATTCTCTGCTTGTGTTTTGCTTATAATTAATACCACGTTGGAAGAATCTACTATTGGTATTGTACATTTACTCATATCACATTATATATATATAAAGAAGTTAATGAATCCTGCTGAATCAGTGTGTGCTTTCTGGATTTGATTTCTGCATTAAACCCGGACAGCATTCAAGCAAGATGTTGTCCTTATGATTGAAGACTGGAATGCTAAAGTTGAAAACATTAAAGATGAAACTGAGGTTGAATTGTATAGTTTGGGAATTGAAACAAAGCAGGAGACAGACTGATGCTTTGCATTCCAATTATTTCTTCACTGCTTATACTGTCTTCAAACTATCAAAATGACACCTGCATAGACTGACATCACTGGATGCCGTATACAGAAATCAAATTGATTATATTAATACTAAAAGGAGGTGGAGGAACTCAACTATAGTATCAAAGTCAGGGCTAGGTACAGAACACAAGCTACTCATGTGCAAGTTCCAAGTTAAGCTAAAGAAGAAAGCCCATCACCTTCCTCAATATGATCTTGAACATACAGTATATCCACCATTTTCAAGAGGAACATCAGGAATCACTTTGAAGTCCTGAACCTCATCAATAAAGAACCAGAAGAGCAGTGGAATGAACAAGTCATTAAAACAAATGTGACACGAATGTGACACAAACAAAGTCCAGACAGTCAGGTGCAACCATTGAGGGTCCGGATGTTGAAGGGGTCCCTGGGTTAGCAAAACCCTGTCCGGCGGAATTCTCCATGGTGTTGATAAGGATAGACTGCAGAGGTCTGCAAACCACGGCCGTCTGGGCCAGTAATGAGCTATTAGCAGCAGTTCCGCCCTCTTATCCAGCAGCTTCTGGATGACCTTGGGGATCAGTAGAATTGGTGGGAATGCATACAGAAGACTCTGGGGCTAATGGCAGTGGAGCACGTTGAAGTTCTCCGCTCCTTGCAAGGGGTACCTGGAAGTGAATCTGGGGAGCTGAAAGTTGAGGTGGGAAGCGAACAACTCTACCACCGGCTGCCCGAATCTCCTGACCGCTTCTTTAAACAGGGTCAGATGTAGGTGCCACTCCGATTGATTGATTGTGGCCCTGCTTAGCCAGTCTGCCTGTGTATTTGACAGGTCCGAGATGTGCTCTGCTCTGATGGAAAGCAGGTTGTTCTCCGCCCAACAACACAAGCGCGCTGCTTCCCGTATAAGGTGTTTCGACTGCATGCCCCCCTGCTAATAAGAAACAAATTTTCCTGTTTCGGCCAAGGAAGAATCACAAGAACTGCCTATCCTGAACGAGGCTGAGCCAAAACTGTGGAACACTGGGGAGGAGTCCCGCGGAGGAGGAGGAGCCTTCCAGAAATTAAGCCCAGCCTAGACATGCAGAGACTGAAGCACCTTCCACTACTGGATGCTCTGAACAGCTCATGGGAGAATGCTGAATATATATTAAGGGAAGCTGAATGTGGCTTTAAAACTGGAGAAAAACATCAATAACTTGCGGTATACTGATGATATTAGTCTAACAGTTGAAAATGAAAAGATCTGTAAACTCTAGTAATAAAAGTCAAGGGGCATAGTTAAAAAAAAGCAAATATAGAATAAAGTAGTGATAACAAGGTAACTGATAACAAGAAGTTTAACAGCCAGTTTTAGAACTGCAAGTGAAGATACTGAAGAGGTAGATAGCTTCTGCCTTTTAGGATCAACAATATAGATGACAGTACTATGGTACATGTGGGTTTATTAAAACATCTTTTCCATGTATAAAATCCCAATGAAGTTCCCTGACAGTTTTAATTTCACCACAGGTGCATTTTAGACTAAATACTGTACCTGCCTTTTGAGTGGAACATGCAGGGCTAGGTGCCTTCTGTTTTGTATAAACCTGTAAGCCAGACACCTGGCTTTGAAAACTTAATTCCAAAGTTGTGAGCATTGCGTCATTGCCAGGAGGCAGAGAAAGATGAAGAACCACTCACACCTACACACAAACATAAAAACAAGCTTTATAGCAAGACTCCTTGTGATTAAAATGTTTTTGGAGTCAGAAATTCCTCCATGGAAACTAATTAGTCCTGAGTGAGTTTAGGTGGAGTTTTCAACTGTCTCCAAATGTAAACAATGAATTTTGGAAGCAATGTCCGAAGGGGAAAGAATATAAGATTTCAGGCAATTATTACAGCGCTGCCTAGCCATCCCAGAAAGGCTCCATCAACTTTGTGCTGTACATATTCCCTACCCTCACACTCACCATATGCTGACCGTGGAACATTTGCCCAAAGTTTATTTAGTTCTTGGCTCAAAGTAATTTCTTCATCCCTAACTAAAGATGTTCTAAAATGCATAATACATTTGAGCTATGTAAGATTCAACCACATATATTTCTTGGATGAACTAAACTAGGCAGCAAGAATTTTATATAGAAGATATAAAGTAAGAAATGGCTTAAGAGATAGACAGACAAACAGACATTCCAGTGTAAATATCAGAACAGAGAATGAACATACTTATAAATTACTGGTGAAGGGTGGCTAAATGCTCTAGCAAGGATATTTAAATTATCTGACACTAAACTTTTTAGGGAAGATGGTCACGAAAGTCCAGGATGAAACAGTTTATCTGGACTCTTTTTCCAGTGGGGTTTCTGAAACGGGACAGTAATGGCATTGGTTGTATTTTCGGGTGATCTCTGGCAGGAATGGGAGTTAGTATGTTCAATTTGGCTCTTCTTGATCTCTGCACAGTCTTCATCAACCATGGTATTCTTTTGTATTGGTTCTGGGAGTTTAGTCTGGGGGTGACCACTTTCTTCTGCAACCAGTCCCAATCAATATTGATAGAGATAGAGATCCTGTCTATGTCCCCTCCTTTATGGGGTGCCACAGGGCTCAGGGCTCTCTCTGCTCCTTTTTAACATCTACATGAAACCACTCAATGAGATCCTATATAACCATAGGAGGAGCAACCATTAGTATGCAAATGATATCCAATTGTATAACTGAGCAATGCTATTGATGTTCTTTTGTGGTGCCTGGTGGCTGTGGGGATCTGGATGGGGAACAGGCTTCAACTTAACCCTGGTGGAGGTGCTTGGTTCTTCTGTATACAATTTACTATTGTTGGTCCTGGATAAAGTTGTACTGCCCCAGATGGATCCAGTGTATTATCTGGGAATCCACCTGGATGTTGTGCGCTAGTTGTGCCCCTTCCTGGTCAGGATACTTCTCTCAGTTACTGGTAACTTCTTTTATGGATTAGTGCACCATGCTCTTCATGGGGCTACCCTTAAAAAGAGTCCAGAAGTAGCACCTGGTGCAGATTGCCATGACACAAGCAGAGAGCATTCCAAAAGAGCTCTGCTCTGACCAACTTCTGGTAATCCAACTGTGTTTGGGCAAACCAAATTTTCTATGGAATGCTATTGTACAAAATTGGGTATGTGTGCAGAATTATACCTGCTTACTAGCAACGAATTTCCATTCGTTGAGCTACCGGGGGTGGGGGGGATATGCATGCTAACATTAGCCAATAATGCTTTGTATCCACTGAAATTTCAGAAACAGGTTTGAAATGCTATCATAATTTGTACAAAGTATTGGGCTTCCAAAAGTCCTTCATTCAAATCTTTTATCTGAAATAGTAGGGTACTGGAATTTATTTAAGAAGCAGACAGGTTCCCCCCACCCCCCAAGACAGTTTGCACAGACCTTAAAACTCATTTCTAAAAACTTTAACTGAAACCACAATATCATGTGCGTAACAATAAAACTGTTAATTAAATGAATTACACTAATTGAAACGGCTTCAGAGAAAACAATTAAATATACATAGACATAATAACAAAGCAACCTTAAAAGAGATGGAAACATTTTCTCTGGAAAGGCATTCTAGAGTCAAGGGGTCACCAGGGGTTATTTTCTATTGGCATTCTTTCTATAATGACCAAGGGGAAAAATAATCGTCTAGGGAAAAAAACAGTCTAGGGTACTGTTTTTATTTTATATTAGGAACATGTTTACAGCAGATAGTATACTTACATACATACCATCATACTATTTCCTTTCATAGTAAGTATGGCTGTTCATGTTACAATGGACCTGTAAGAGACCAAGAATAATATACTAGGATGCTATTCCCCTGGTAGCTTAGCAGAAGGAAAAAAATAAGTTCCTCAAGCAATTTGATCCAAATCTTACATAGTTTAGTTTACCCAATTACTTTCAAACTTTGTTTCAAGCTGTGATTTAGCAGAGCTTGGTATTTCAAATCACTGGTGATCGACAGATGGCAGGTGACAAAAACAGCTGAGATTGAAAGCACGGCTCTCTGAAGAATAACAGCCTTATCTTGAGATGAGAAAAAAGAATGCCAGCATATTAAAAAAGATCACATCTGACTGCTGCAAATACGTCAAAATTAAAAATAGTTGCTACTGCCACAACTAAGAGGATTCTAATAGATAGTTATTAGAGACATTGGACTTAAATTTCCAACCTATAGGAACCAATTCTCAGAAGAGACAACACATGCTACAAACTGGCTTCTTTATATACTCTCCAGAGAAATTTAAAATTCCACTGAAAATCAAAGACTTTATGAATTTTGCAGAAACTCCCAGTTGATATGTTGAAGTCATTTCCGAAGCCTACTTTCCAAGAAAGAAATAAGCCTTGCTCGCCATAACACAATATGCTAAGGAGTATGCTAAGGAGTGTGTGTTCCTTTGTGGCACCTAATATGTGAAATTATTTTCACATCATGTTTAGGTGATTTCCTGAGTTTTTCTGCTGCCAAAGTTTATTTCTCTGGGCATTTCCCTTTCAACAGCTGTCATAACTACAGTGATTTTCTATTACTTTATGTATTATACATGTAACTGTATTAGATTACAACAAAATAGGTTAAAATGAGTTAAATGGTAGATTCTTAATTAAAAGGCATGTAACATATTTAAATACATAAAATGTTCAATTGCAAAGACACCTAAATAATTTTTCAGTGGAAAATGCTACGGGTTTTTTTTGTTTTGTTTTTTTGTAGTAGCAAGGGAGGGACAAAGAGGAAAGCTAGTAAAATTCTCATTATAATTCTTGTGACATAAAGCCGATGAAGAAGAAGCTTTTCTTTTCGGGCCGTAGGAAAGATCCTGACATTTGCTTTGTGCCAACACAAAATCCCATGCTATCATCTAATAGCAGCCAGTCAATCTGCCACAGCAGAAGGCGAGATGGAAATCGGGGCCTACTATCAAGTTGGTTGACTATCTTCATTTGGCTTTTCCCCACTCCTTTAACCATCACCAACAGCAGTTACAGCAGAGGGTGAGATGTGGGGGGAAAGCCACAGAAATGGCACTGTTCAAAGACCAGCTGAATTGGGCCCTGAATTGCTTCCCATTCCCAGAAAAAACAATAACGGTTTTCTCTTCCTCCCTGAATATATGTTTAGTTTTGTATTATGGAGGGCAAGGAGGGTTTGTCTTACATAAGCTGGTTTGATACTTTTCTAATGAACACTGAGATTAAAAGAAAACTAAAATAAAGAAACCATGAATAAAAACATCTGCTACTCTTTGTACTGGGTGCATAGAATTAACAAAACTTTATATTCCTTTCTAAATACTAATCAACCTTAATAGATTATATGCTTTTATCTCTATAGCAGGGTTATAATTCCAAAGCATCTTAGTTTATAGCCTCTAGTAAGCTAATAATATTCACCTGACTGAATCAGCCAAGTGCTGAGATTTTTTAAAAGCAAGACTATATGAACAGTCAGATATTTAGCCTCACAGAACAAATAAATAATTAAAAAATTGAAGGACCTATGTGACAATTTCAGCTCAGGTACAATACTTAACTTAGTTAACATTACAGTTATGATGATAATTATCCAAACAAAGGTTACAAATATGGACTTGTTTGCTTCCTTCAGATAAGCTAGGGTACTGTTTAAAAAAAAGACTGAAAATACATGTGAACTATTAAAGCTCACTGATCAGTAAGTACAACTAAAAGTTTCAAATGAAAAGTTTACAACAGTGTTTCTAAAATTAAAGGGGAAGAAAACAAAGGCAAAGTGATGCTGGAAATAATTTTGCACTTCAGAAAACAAAATCTCTAAGATGACATATGTTGCAATTAACGAAGAAAGAGCTTCTCGGCCAAGGTGCTGGAAATTTGTTCTACCGTATCTGTGATTTTTTTAAAAAAACTTAAGGGAGGTCTACATTGCTCTGGAAGCTATCAAGATTTTCACAATTAATTGTCTTTTTCCCTGGGTACTCTGCTATGTTGTTGTTTTCTGTTAACTTCCAGGTTTTCCTTTCACCTAATTGAAAACAGATGGTGATCAATTTCTTAGCACATAGTCTCAGTTCTGGCTTTTAATATGGATTTGTTATCCATATGAAAGATCCTTTAGAATAATCAAAGATGCTTAAGCAAGTGAACTAAAACCAAGTTCCATTTTCCTAGTGTGATCATTCTAATCATATAAGAGAGAAGGAATGTGGTCTCTTATAATAACAAGATTTCATATGTGCAATATTGGCCAAATATGGGTTTATATATTTGCTCATTCAAATGTGAATATGGGGAAACAGTTACAAACAGTAGACACAGATAATGTCGTTTCAGTTCTCTTACTTTTTTACTGCCTCTCCATCTGGAAATAAGCTAAGAGGGTGGGAGGAAATGGCATCCTGCCTAAATTATTAATCAAAAAAATTACAATCTACTTACTTCTATCTTGGTCACCTCAAATATAACACTGAGTATATCCTTCAAATGTTTCTCCTCCACACTGCTGCTCATTCTCTTCAGGAGCATGTTCCAAATCCACATTTACTGGGGCAATAGTTTGGAACAATGGAGGGTAAAGAAGGTATTTAACAAACAAACAAAGTAAGAAAATATGCATTTTCATGCCATGGTTAAACCCCTGTTGTACTTCCTGAACTTCTCAAATACCTATCTATGGCTTGACAATTGGTATTATCTTGTTGGGGCATGGGCTTGTCAAGTAAAATATGTCGTATCTTAGATTCTTCAAACTGGATGAAAGCTTTACACAGGGAAATCCAAACATGAAATAAGGAAGAACTTACTGACTGTGAAAGCTAGTGAGCAATGGAAGCGTGTAGAATTGTGAGTTCTCTATTGCTGGAGATTTTCAAGCAAGGTTGAAAATCAGTGAATTGAACAAAAAGATGTCCAAGGTCCTTTCCAATTCTGTGATTTTATGATACTGGAGAAGTAGCATTCAATGGGGAAGAAGACAAACAGAATGGGACAACTTGCCATGGTCAACTCACTGTAGCCAACTCATCATGGGACAACTCAGCACAGGACAATTCAAAAATTCAATTTTATTATTTAAAACAATTTTTAAAATTATTTAAATTTTTGTCATTCGCACTTCATTTTGCCCCTCATTTTGCATCCTTTCTTTAATGATTCTATACCATCATTTCTTCTATTAGTGTAACTCTTGTTCTGTGGTGAATTGTTGAGTTGGCTGTGGCAAGCTGTCCTATGGCAAGTTGGCTGCAATGAGTTGGCTATGGCAAGTTGTCTTAGATACCAAAGAAAAGCACTTGGTAAGAAGTTTGTACCTTCTCTTTTTCTAGGAGGGAAAAGAATTCTAACCATTTTGAGATCCTGGCCTTGATTGTGATGGTGGGTATAGGAAGCTTTGAAGGCAAAAGAGTCACAGTTGTATTCAATGTCTGAAAATGTGGATTTGCCACATCTGATTCCTGAGATGATGTATATCCATCCTTAGTGATCACATGTGGATTTTTAAAACCTGTAATAAAGCACTCTAACAAATGGGTGAGAGAGTAGCTTACATGGTCACAAAATATCCACTTAACTGGCATAAATTTGTAATTCTACTGCCTGCCTCCCTAACATTTTCTCTACCCATTCACTCTCCCCAATTTTGAGAGCAGTTCAGTATATTTTTCAGTAATCACTTTTGTTTCTCTTTTGTTTTTAACTGATCGAACAAACTAATGGAGCATTATGTGTGAAAATAAGGATGCTGGGACCTAGTACTTTGTTTGTAGAATGAAAGCTCATTATTTTAATTAAAAGAATTTAAAAATCTTTGTGGTACAGAACAAAAAGCCTAAACAATTGCTCAAGACATAATGAGAGTTTCTGAACACAAAGGGAGGATGGAAAACAATAGGGATGAGAATAAATATTAGTAAACTGCAAAACCATTTACAAGTTAAAAGACATTCTAAATTCCAAGCTGTTGAGAATTGTAACTCTATCTCCATAATTCTTTTGCTATCACCGGTTGAAGTTATGCTTATATAAGATAGGAGTAGCCAATTAGTCCCTACAAAACATATCAATCATATAAGGTAGTACATATTTCTTTTAGCCTTTATCTGCCCATTTTTGTTTCCTGGTTACAATCAGTTTTGCAACAAGACCCTAATGCTACTTTCTTAGTTTTAGGGACCTCCAATCTCCCTGTTCGACATATGTCTGAATTAAAAGTTGTTGCTAGAATGACAATTTCCTTTGTCTCTGTTTCCTGTTATTTGCCAAAATTTGGCAGCAAAATTAAGTAATAACGAGAGCATCTGGGAGAACATATTTTTCCATCACCCACCTCCTGTTCACCCTGCTTTTCCCACCTCAAGATTTGCCATTGAATTGAGAGCTTTACAAAAAAAAAACCTGCAATAAAATAAGATAGGAAAAGCATGTACACAGACCTTCTGGAATTTTTTCCAGCACATTATCAGAACTGGGTATAGGAAGTGTTAGTATCGTTTTCTTTGCATAATGAAACAACATGTTGTGTCTTTGTATGCCCGTTTCTCTTCTCCCATCATGCTGCCTTGTCTGTATTTGTGTGTAAGTGTACTGGCAAACACACGGTAGTCTGCATATGTTCTAATCTTGGTCACAGGACCAAAACAAAGAAGAGTTTGAATGAAACCATTGGCAATACAGTATTTTAAGCCTCTGACTAACAGTCTCTCCCAGGGATATACTGGGGAAAAGGTTTGTTTGAAGTATTTTCTCGGAAACCTCAGACTGATTTTCAAGCACGGTCTTTCTTTTTTCAGAATTTATCTCTAGTTTATATCTTATTCCATTGTTATAGATATAGCTAGTTTATACTATTATGTAAAAGTAAAAAGTTGAGGTTTGATGTTATCTTATTCTACTGCACCAAGGGGTGTTGGAAGTAAATGGCTTTCTTTTTTCTTTCTCCCCTTTTTCCTGCCCTTTTTCCCTCCCCTATTTTTCCTACTAGTTTCTTTTGTGTCTTTGTATTTTATATTATAAAATAATAATAAAAAGAAAAGTAGATTAAATCTTCTTCCATTTTGTCCAGTTTTAGTTATTTAATACAATGTAAAGGCCACTCCGATTCCGCATAATTTTGTATTACGAAACACTTTTAAAAAGTAGGAACATAAAAAATAGGCAGCTCATAAGCATTCAGAAGGCCAATTGTGTGACAAACAGTTAAACCGCTGATAGACACATAGATGAACAGGCAGCCAGGTAGACAACAGACGGAATCCTAAATCTCTTTTGTATGATTTCTTTCTAGCATTAGGTTGGAAAGATTGAAAACACCCCTTCTGTTTCCTGTTTATTTTTCATGAACACTCTAGCTTTATTCTGTTACCAGAGTTGCAGCGCTTTCTGATCTGCAGTAGGACCTTCCTCTATTCACTGTCTATGAAAGCAGGCAGAAGTTGCTGCCAAGAGGAAGATGAGCCTACTTCTTAAAGAACAACAGGAAAGACTATTATTTATTTATTTTTACTTATTTGAATTTGTCAAAGAAAAACAAGAACAAGAATAAAAGAACAAAAATATAATGACAGGGACGATAGGCACGCTAGTGCACTTATGCACGCCTCCTCTATTAACCACTTAAAAGGTCCATGGAAGTCAATTTATGACTGAAACTGTGAAAATCTGTAGCTGAAACAACTGATTCAGGTAGAGCATTTCAGACTTATATTCCAGACCAAAGTATTAGGGAGGGATGGGCTGACCGTGGTAATAGAAATTAGTGGGAATCTGCCAAAAAAAGGGCCTCTGAACTGCATTTGTTTCCCTAGCCTAGCCTCTTTGCTTCCTCTTGCCCTCTATTGAAAATTTAGCCATTGAACTGATGGCCCATTCAGAGTATAATTAGTGTGTGTGTGTGTATGTGTGTGTGTGTGTGTGAATTTTCTATTAAATAATTTTTATTCTTTAAAAACCAAAAATACAAAATTCTCATTTCCATTAACAGTAATTATGTCATTGTATATACAAGTTTCTTGTTTTGTGACTATACATCATTTTTATCTTTATTCTTCACCCATTCATACCACCTCTCCCATACTGCATATTCTCGATCATCTTTGCCTTTTAATTCCATAGTGAATTTATCTAGTTCAGCACAATCCATTATTTTTTTTGAATTAGACCTTCGTCTGGTAGTGTTTTATCGCTCTTCCAATTTTGTGCAAAAGTGATTCTTGCTGCGGTTAAGATGTGTACAATAAGATATCTTTCATCTTTACTCAAATTCCCTTTAATCATATCTAATAAAAACATTTCTGGTTCCAATTTCAATCTATAATTTGTAATCTCAAAAAGCTATCTCTGTACTTTCTTCCAATTTTTTAACCACTATACACTGCCACCACATATGGAAAAATGTTCCTTTCTTTTGTTTGCACTTCCAGCATTCTGGTTTCATATTTCAGTACTTTTTCACCAGTCGTGCCAGCGCTAAGTGCCATCTAAAAAACATTTTATATTGATTTTCTTTATATGCTGTCGACAAAGTCAGCTTCTAGTTCTTGGTCCAAGTCTTTTCCCACTCACCCAAATTTATGTTATGACCCACATTCTTTGCCCAGGCGATCACTGATCCCTTAACAATCTCCTCCTCTAATTACACCTCCAGTAAATAATTATACGTACGTGTTATGAATTTTATATCCTTGCCCGTCAAGATTTGGTCCAATTTTTGTAAATCGTTATCTATCCCTAGTTCCTTTACATCTTTCTTAAATTTGGTTTGAATTTGCAAATATACCCACCAATCTAATGTTATCCCTTGCTCTTTTAGTTTGTCCAATGTTTTTAATTCCCCCGTTCATCTACTAATTCTTTGTATCTAATCATTTTTTTAATATCCCTTATATTTGGATATAATATAGCTTCTATGGGTGAGATCCAATTTGGTCTTTTCAAATAATGCTTTTTTAAAAAAATTTCTCCCATGTTTATAATAGTGAGTCCCTTTTCCGATGTCTATGGAAATAGGAATGAATCTTGTTCTTTTTATCCCATAAGAAGGCATGCCACCCAATTTGGAGATCATGACCTTCTATCACCAAAATTATTTTATTTTTTAAGTTTATCCACTCCTTAACCCATAGTAAAATTGCTGCTTGATAATATGTTTCCAAGGGGAGTCCAAGGCCGCCTCTGGTTCTACTATCTTGTAACGTCTTCAATTTTATTTTTGCTTTTCCCCCCATCCATATAAATTTCATTACCGTCTTATCTAATTCCTAAAAAAAAATTCTTATCCAATTTTTCACAGTATAATTACTTAATAGACACTGGAATCCTTGGTGCTCTCTAAATTTGGTTGTTTGCGTGCAGATGTTTCATTATCCAACCAGGTAATATCACTTATGATATTACCTTGTTGGATAATGAAACATCTGTAAGCCATTAACCAAGCTCAGAGAATACCAAAGACTCCAAAGTTCAACCCAGAGTTATGTATACTGTCTTCTATGGGAACTTAAGACTTTGTTTTAAAAACTGGTAATCTCACTCTTTTCAGTGATTCACCCTGCATAATCAATCAAAAACTTGTTAGGTCACTTTGGTCATTTCCATACCTGACATTCAGTTGAACATGCCCCTCAGAAGGAAAACAGAAATATAAGTTATGGTTGTGATGAGAGGGATTTATATTAATGGAATTTAATGCCATCTGAAATGGAAGCGCATTCTTGCACTTATTGCTAGATTGAAAAAAAACAACAATATGAAATCCTAACTACAGAAACACCTTTTGGTTTCTTGGTAGCCTGTCCTATCTTTATTTTAAAAAGTCAGATATGGCCAATATTTGGATAGGACAACTCCAGGGAACAGCAGTACTGCAGGCCAGACAGGGAAGTAGAAAAAAGAAACATTCCAGGTAAAGACAAATTACTGCTGTATTGCAGCCAAGGAAACTATAGGAACATATAATCAATCAACAACTTGAAGGTGAATTTACTTTTCCGTATTCTGTAGCAGATTTAGTATTAATACATTTGACAGACTGGCAACAGATCCTGGGGGAAAAGTCTTGCTAAAGATATGTTAAAAGCAGAAACGTTTAGAATTACAAACGACAGTTTAATTCTTCTTGCCAACTATCTGTTTCTGTTATTTTGAGATAAATCAGCTCCTCATATTTGAAAAGCTGAAGGTCAGAAACATTTTAAGATGAACATATATTTTCTAGGATTTTGATAAGAATCCTATATTTTATAAAAGCAATTCCTATAGAATGTAGTACTGTAAAAGTCCATACTTGGTATTTTAACATACTGTAGATACCGTCAAAGGGGAAGACGATTCAACATTTGCACAAGTTATCTCATCATCCTAAAAATTTGAAAAGTAAACCTAAAAAATCAAGCCTTGACAGGAGAACAAGGATAATTTAAATATCCAAATATTTTTTTCAAACAGTACTTAAATTCACTTTGGATCCTGCATTTTGATTCCATGATCACATACCACATTATAATCAGAATTAAAGAACACGAATCACTTACTGCACATTAGGCTTGATGAAAGGAAAAATAAATAAAAAGGTAAAGGCTGGAATATATGACTTAAACTGTAATTTAGAGGCAATTTCCTTTGAGACATTGATTTTCAAATGTCGAATGATGCTTAAATGTTTGTAAGCCCTTTTCAATTTTTAGTATTTCTATATAAATATGACCTAAAACGTGATTTGTCCTTCATGCAAGTTCTAAAAACTAGATAGAGAACTCAATTAAATTAATGGATAAAAAATAGTAGTCCACCCTTAGTCACCACAGCTGGAATCGTCACCTTTATCATTAAGTGTGTGAAGAACAAATCACATTTTAGATCACATTTATGCAGAAATATTCAAAATGTAAAAGGATTCAAAAACATTGAAGCAAATAGCTTAAAATGTGTATAGATAGCTCCAGAAATAGCCATCATTGAGACACAATGTGAATTACATCCTAGATATGCTTGTTTGTGTCCTTAAGTCAATAATATATTATGTCTAGAGAGTGTTTTAAGAGAATCTAATACCCTTCAGATATTTGGAAAGGAACAGAAGAGGATGAAATGGTTAGATAGTGTCATCAATGCAATGAACATGAATTTGGGCAAACATAGGGAGATAGTGTAGGACAAGGGGGCATGGAGTTGCGAAGAGTTGGATACAACTCAGTGACTGAACAACAATAATAACACAATGATACAACCAAGTCTCCACTTGTACAGGTGAAACTCGAAAAATTAGAATATTGTGCAAAAGTTCATTTATTTCAGTAATGCAACTTAAAAGGTGAACCTAATATATGAGATAGACTCATTACATGCAGAGCAAGATAGTTCAAGCCGTGATTTGTCATAATTGTGATGATGATGGCTTACAGCTCATGAAAACCCCAAATCCACAATCTCAGAAAATTAGAATATTGTGAAAAGGTTCAATATTCTAGGCTCAAAGTGTCCCACGCTAATCAGCTAATTAAGCCATAACACCTGCAAAGGGTTCCTGAGCCTTTAAATGGTCTCTCAGTCTGGTTCAGTAGGAATCACAATCATGGGAAAGACTGCTGACCTGACAGTTGTGCAGAAAAACATCATGGACACCCTCCATAATAAGGAGGGAAAGCCTCAAAAGGTAATTGCAAAAGAAGTTGGATGTTCCCAAAGTGCTGTATCAAAGCACATTAATAGAAAGTTATGTGGAAGGGAAAAGTGTGGAAAAAAAGGGTGCACAAGCAGCAGGGATGACCGCAGCCTGGAGAGGATTGTCAGGAAAAGGCCATTCAAAAGTGTTGGGGACTTTCACAAGGAGTGGACTGAGGCTGCAGTCAGTGCATCAAGAGCCACCATACACAGACGGATCCTGGACATGGGCTTCAAATGTCGTATTCCTCTTGTCAAGCCGCTCCTGAACAACAAACAACGTCAGAAGCGTCTTACCTAGGCTATAGAAAAACAGAACTGGTCTGTTGCTCAGTGGTCCAAAGTCCTCTTTTCTGATGAGAGCAACTTTTGCATCTCATTTGGAAACCAAGGACCCAGAGTCTGGAGGAAGAATGGAGAGGCACACACTGCAAGATGCTTGGAGTCCAGTGTGAAGTTTCCATGGTCTGTGTTGATGTGGGGAGACATGTCATCGGCTGGTGTTGGTCCACTGTGCTTCATTAAGTCCAGGGTCAATGCAGCCATCTACCAGGAGATTTTGGAGCACTTCATGCTTCCTTCTGCAGACGAGCTTTATGGGGATGCTGACTTCATTTTCCAGCAGGACTTGGCACCTGCCCACACTGCCAAAAGCACCAAAACCTGGTTCAATGACTGTGGGACTACTGTGCTTGATTGGCCAGCAAACTCACTTGACCTGAACCCCATAGAGAATCTATGGGGCATTGCCAAGAGAAAGATGAGAGACATGAGACCGAACAATGCAGAAGAGCTGAAGGCTGCTATTGAAGCATCCTGGTCTTCCATAACCCCTCAGCAGTGCTATACAGGCTGATAGCTTCCATGCCATGCCGCACTGAGGCAGTAATTGCTGCAAAAGGGGCCCAAATCAAGTACTGAGTACATATGCATGCTTATACTTTTCAGAGGTCCGATATTGTTCTATGTAAAATCCTTGTTTTATTGATTGCATGTAATATTCTAATTTTCTGAGATTGTGGATTTGGGGTTTTCATGAGCTGTAAGCCATCATCATCACAATTATGACAAATCATGGCTTGAACTATCATGCTTTGCATGTAATGAGTCTATCTCATATATTAGTTTCACCTTTTAAGTTGAATTACTGAAATAAATGAACTTTTGCACGATATTCTAATTTTTCGAGTTTCACCTGTAGAGAGCCAAGGAAATAACCTTGAGGGACTGGATTGAGAGCACTATCAAAACAAAGTGACTGAATCCAGAGCAAAAAATGTATTGCAATATGAGTAAATGTTTCAGGCAAGCAGTCCCTAGTTCTCATGAAGATAAAGGAAAGGAGAGAAAAGCACATTCAGACTTACAAAGTTCTGTACTACAGCTTTACAATAACAGCATAATTGACTTACATGGCACTGGTTTTTTGGTCTGATCTAACTGGAAATTTTGACATCACTACTGCTATCCAAAACTGAGCCTCTACTGATATAGAGCAAATTTCCTTCTAAGTTTCAGAATGTTCACAATAACTGACTCTCTTCCTACAGAGAAGCTTATTTCCATTTTCTCCTTTGCAGTACCAACAATCCAAGTACATCCCATCGTCCATGTGTTTGTACATTATATTTGAAAAGGGCAGAAGTCGTATGTTTAAATTTCTTCTTAGGTGTCAAAGCCAAAATATTTCAAATTTATAATAACTAGAAATAGTCATACTTAACAAAATGCAGCTGTAGAGTTTAGAAAACATTGTTTAATAATGTCTTCTATAAAAGGATGTGAGTGATGTCTACAATCTGCATCAGAACTTTCTGCATCTCCAGGTCAAACCTTACTTTATTGCACCAGTTACAGAAAGCTGTTCACATAGAAGCACTAACATTGTAAATGAAATATAAACCAACAATAACCTGACTGTGACATTCATAAAACAACGTGATTTGCATACTGGTAGCTGGCATCTTCCCAGTTTTATTGTCTCCCTCGCTCCCCAGATCCCATTTCCTCCAAGAAGAAATAATTTACTTGAATTGCTGATCTTTGGTGCTCCTTGTTTTTGCCAGAAATCGTTCAGCCAGCTTCTCTAAATTCCTGGAGTAATCCATTTCAATTTCAGCTTTCTTGCGAAAAAAATCCTGCAAATCTTGGAGCAGTTGGACTCTCAGTTCACATTGCTGATCAAGACATTTCAGTTGTTCAATAAGCTGGGCTCGAATCTCTGCAAAACAAGGGAGGGAGGGAATTACTCATGAAAATAGCATTAAAACAGAAAATGATATGAACTACGGTATCTGAATATATTTTCTGCCTGTATCTGTTAAAACTAAGTGTCTCTAAAGTCACATAGCAACCACAAGAACCATTCTAAGCTTCCTAAAGAAAAAACAACAACTAAATATGCATTGTGGTATGAGAGACATAAACTATGAATTATTACATTGGTTTAAACTCAATCAGTTTCTGAAACACACAGAATGATCAAGGTGTCTAAGATTATAAGATTCTGAAGATAAACTAGGATAACCTCATCATAGTTACTGTCTTCAAATCCTTGGAAAAAGGGTAGAATATAAGTGCAAAAAGAAAAAGATATTAAAAACAAATTTTAAAATGAAAGTTAAAGTTCCTCTTGATCTTCATATACCACCAAATCCCCTTTCTGTTACTCTTTGGGTCAGCTGATTTTTTTATAAAAATCCACCAGTTACTATTGTGCATTATATAAAATAGCCAATGAATAACGAAACAACCTGATTCCAATGCAATCTACTACAAGGATCCTTTCTACTTGTAAAGTTTATCAACCATGCCAAGCATACATTAGCAATCATTTTCCAAATATGTACTGAATCTCAATCTAGATGAAGGCCACAGGGTTGGATAATGTTCCAATTCTCCACTCTTAGCTCAAATTTCCTCTAGAAACACTATTAAATTCCTTTGCAGACTATTCCTATGGCAAAACCAAAGCACTGATCATGCCATACATTTCCCAGAAGATACCAATTTGGGACTATTCATGCTGGGTCTCCAACTGCGACATTGCAATTAAGCACAGCACATCAAATTGTGAATGGTTCGCCTTTGAAAAGTCCAACAAATTTGCATGCCCAGTTGGGAAAGGTCACAAGAAAGACAGTTTCATTTTTCATGGAAAGAATGCCTTTGAGCAAAATTTGCAAGCAGATTATTTTTGACTGCATGCAGGGTGTTTTGAGTACAGATGATGCTGGTGGGTAACATGCTATTTTTTAAAAATCTGTCCTGAAAATATTTCAATAAGGTTACCCAATGTTTGCAGTATAATTTCAGAATTTACTCTCACATATTCCCAGTACATAGAAAACCTAAGTTAACTAACAATGTGGTACTGAACCTTGAAATTCACAGCATTTTTCTTCGACTTTACAAAGAAATATTACATGTTATTACTTTTAGCTGTGAGATGCTAAGTTGTTTCATGCCATGAATATCTCTATCTTATTCTCCAATCCCTTCAATTATGTCTTTTCCTCTTGACATCCAGGAGCAATACTAATCAAAGGTGGCTGATGTTGCTGGATGTCTGCTGCAATCTTTTTGAGCTTTATTCAAAATTGAATTTATATTAAATACATGTATTCCTTGACTTACGACCACAACTGGGACCAGGATTTCCATTGCTAAGCAAGGCTTCCATTGTTGAGCAAGGTTAAATGAATCACATCCAATTTTACAACTTTTTTTCACAGTTGTTAATCACTGCAGTAGATAAGTGAATAAAACAAATTGGGCTTCTCCCCTTGACTTTGTTCGTTAGAAGTCAGCTGGGAAGGTCACAAATGGTGATCATATGACCCTGGGACACTGCAAACTTATACATACATGTCAGTTGCCAAGTGCCTGAATTTTCTTCATACGAACATGGAGAAGCTACAGCAGTAGTAAGTGCAAGGACCGATTGTAAGTAATCTTTTTCAGTGTCATTTTAAGAATGGTTGTAAACTGAGTACTATCTGTAATACCAGTAAGACAGCATAGCATTTAACATTCAGTATATTTCTGCCCTTTTTATAGATACAGATCATCTATGTAAAAAACTTGATGGAAATTGTTTCATTCAGGAAAAGATGTGTTTGCCAAGTATTTCACTTTACAACCTTACTCTTTTTTTCCTTTCTTGTATTCAACAAACACACAAATTATAAATCTTTATCTAGATGAGATATAATTTACTGAAAAAAAGCCTACAGCAGCATTTCTTAACTTGTTGCTTTTCATATAAAACACCTGGTCAGGAATTGCATCTTACTAAGGAAATCCACATTGCACACAATTTCCTGAGACGAGGGAATGTAATTTTGCTTGGAAGGGTGGTTTGAAAGGGCAAGCTGTCTCTTTTTGGGACAAGGATCAAGCCTGAAAGAAAGGCCAATCCAAGAAGAAAATGCACTCCATCAATCATTTCTTTTAACAACTGATCAGAAGGATTTAGCTGCTCAAAATTTCTCATACTGTAGTATAGATACAATTTCATAGTTATCCATTATCAAAATCCATGACCAAAAATTGTAGCCCCATGAAACGTTAATGTGTCGATACAATAATCCAATGTAAACAGACTCAAAATTCACATTTGACCAAATTGTAACGTGCCCTTTCTTCTCCCTTTAATTTATCTTATCTTATGTGCTCTTGTTTATAAGATAATCAAGATCCAATATATAACACATCTGGAGTTAAAGCATGAATACTAATTTCAGATCAATGATATACACCAACGAATGAGCCCTCCCCCGCTCTTTCTCACTTTGTCACTGAGAACCTTACATATAGTGCTATTCAGCCTCTACCTGTTCTATATATACAGGTTACATGCTTTGTTACAATTCTGTTCTGCATTCTGCAGCTCCACTAACAAATTATTTCTTGAGCAACCAGATCCCATGGAAATGCTGAAGTGTTAGATTTTATTACTTATAGTATGAATAAACGAGATCTTTAATCTTCTGAAGTCCATGCAGAAAATAAACTGCTAATTATATTATTTAATTAATTTTGTTTAGAAGTTTTTTCTGTTAATTAATATGCTATCCAAAACATTCCAATTGCTAGCTCTAGATCAACAATAATTTTGATGATTTTCAAATTAAATATTTGAAGGCAAGAGAAATCATTTTGAAAAAAAGTATACAATAATTTGATACAATATATTTCAGAAGAATCTACTATATTACAAAGCAGCATGTATTAAGAAGAATATTATTTCAAAAGCCCACGACCTACTCACCCTACAATGTGTCCTCTGAATTATGAACAAGTCTTGATTATGTAAACTAACATTTGCAGCTACAATAATCTGACATGCATATACAAGAGCCAACTTCTAAATGAAGCAGATAAGCTCTTTTGCTTCTTCAGATATCTATTATGTCAAGACAAGTACTTTACAATAATCAACACTGTATTACTGTTCGCATAAAAAGGAAATTAACAGCTGACTGAGTTCCTGGCAGCAACATATAAGAGTTCATTGAAAATCTACATATCCTACTACAGAAGCATAGAACCATGAACTATAGAAGACTGGTCTTGTTCATAACTTTCTCTTTTTCAGCAATGTTTTGTTCTGGTTGCATGTAAAGAATGTCAGGGGTGTTGGAATTTCCTGAAACTCAGGTAACTTCTAAAAGTATATAATGTCTTTTTGTAATCCTGTCACTTATGTAAACAAGAGGGCTATTCAGTCTACTGTTACTGCCAGGACAAAGTGCAGCTAGTGGATCACACAATACAGTTTGCAGGGGGTGAAATACATCTTTGCAAGTTCAGTATGAAAGCTCAAGGAACTTGGAACTTGAACGATACCCCATAAATCAGAGACAATTTAAATTAAATTGGAATGGAATGCTTCTCTATTTTTTTAAGAATTCTGAATCCATTATGATGATGATATTTTAACACCTACCATAATAGCAATAGCACTTAGACTTATATACCGCTTTATAGTGCTTTACAGCCCTCTCAAAGTGGTTTACAGAGTCAGCATATTGCCCCCAACAATTTGGGTCCTCATTTTACCCATCTCGGAAGGATGGAAGGCTGAGTCAACCTTGAGCCTGGTGGGATTCGATCTGCCAAATTGCAGTAGGAGTAGCTTGCAGTACTGCACTCTGACCACTGCACCACCGAGTAAGAACAAATAAGGAAAAGACCTAACTTGAAGCATGAAGTTTAAATATGAAATATAAATAACAAGTTAGCCTACGACACATATAATAAACCTTTCCTGGTAATATTGAAAAGCTTTCCTATCTACTCACATTTAGGGAGAGTATGGACAACTTGCAACTGGAGTTATTCTCATGGTTATCCAAAAGGTGCTTTTTCAAGAGGCAATTGGACTTCCTTGTTTTTCTTTGAAGACATTTTGCTTTTCATCCAAGAAGCTTTTTCAGTTTCTTCAGAAATGAAGAGGATGCGGGAAGTAAAGGGCAAAGTGGCTCCTAAGTTAAGAGAATGGCTCCAACAGATCCCAGGATATATGAGCGTGCACTGCTAGGAACAGTGTGCAGAACCTCAAACTACCAGGCTTTAAGAAGGAGATTTTCATTCCCATTCCCATTCCCATTCATATTCATTTTCTCTCTCTCTCTCTCTCTCTCTCTCTCTCTCTCTCTCTCTCTCTCTCTCACACACACACACACACACACACACATACAATCTTTCAAAATTGCACTTTAAAATATCTTTAGGTCAGTAAAATCCTGCCTTATAACTAGCAATGCATGAAGTTTGAGAAAAAAATGAAATCTAGTTCGCGATTCTGATTTTTAAATTAGTATTAATATATTAATTTTCTGAATGAGACATTTTCCACTTGAGTCTTCTTTCAAACAGATTTTTAAATTCCACTGCTTTATGATTTGCATGTTTTATCACACTTTCACTAGTTTCAAAGAAACTAACAAGAAGGATAGGTGCAAAGAATGTCTGCGTCCTTAACATAAACTCAGCATATAGCGAATTTAAAATCTTCAGATCCCTGCTGAGCCTATTTCAAGTAGTTAGTGCTGGAAGGTGCCTTATATGATTGAAAATACTGTAGCATTTTAGTAATCCATTGTCCATGAATATATATGTTCCATTTAACAAATATTAAAACAGTCAACTATACTGAACTTTTTACTCCTTTCTTGAAATTCAAAACCCCCATGATAACAGTCAGCTGCAATCACTTCTCTGTCTTAAAAAAAAAAGATCGCTGTTGTATTTTTACCCAGCTATGTGGATACTAACAATAATCTCAAAAATTCAAGAGAAAATTAGATACACTGGTACTGTCTTTTACAGAAAAATACAATTTCTTGAGTCCTTGTGCTTTTCGTCTCTTATGTTTCATATCTTTTACCTCATATCTTTAATATTTCATATCTTTAATCTGTTTCATTATGTTCAAATAACTGGACATCTGGTTTAATCATTCTCAAAAAGGCATAGGATGTTTTACAATTTTACATGTAGATCATCTATTTTGCTTGGATATATAGTTCTACTGTTTCCCCACTGCTGCATTCATTAAATACCAGTTGCAGAGAAATTTAAAAACGTGCTTTATGAATAGAAAGTTCATTAAATTTAGATTCCTGTATTTATCAGGAGCACAAAGATGCCTGTGCTAGTTCTAAGAAAGACTCCATAGAAGAAAAATATCCACGATAGATTTTTCTTAGAATAGTCAGAAAAAGCCATTTAGGTCACTGAATCCAGCCCCCTGCTCAATGTAGGAATCCAAATCAAAACATTAACAGTTTCTGCAATTAAACTACCTGGGTTATGGTAACCCGAGTCAAGATTTTTTCTTACATTCAATCATAACCTGCCTTAAATCCATTATACCATGACCTGTACTCTAAAAAGCAGGTCATGGTCTTAACCAATAAGATTCCTTTCAGATGAGAGCAATCATTTTATCTGCTCCCATACCCCCATGTGTTTTATCAAGATTAAATATACACCACTCCTTCAATCTCCCCAATGATTGCTGCATTTCTCCGAACAAAAGTTTATCACCCACGATTACGTATGGTACTTGAGTTGTATGGTTCCAGCAAGGACAAAATGGAATTATAACTTCCCATGATTTGGAAATTCTATTTCTGTTGATGCAGAATAAAACTGGATTTGTCTTCTTCACAACCACATCCTTCTGTTACTTTGTATTCAATTTACAATCAACTGCTATTTAAAGGCAAGTTATCTAACAGTTGTACAAGTACTTGGACATTTGCTTTTGCTTTCTAAATGAAGACTTCTGTTGACCACTGTACTACTTTTGGTCAATTTTTCAAAACTAGGAAAACAGCTTTGAATTCTTGGTATTTAGCTACTGGTGTACAGCCAATTTTGTAAGGCCTGAAAATAAATAATAATAATAATAAACTAAATAATTAAATAAAAAATAAAAATAACTTCATCCAAATCACTAATAAAAAAAGTATTAAAAGTAGAGGACCTAGAACTGATTTTCATGGCATCCCACTTGATACCTCTCATCAATTTGAGAAGTAACTGTGAAGGTTCCCCAGACTTAACTAGCTTGCTAATCAACTTGTAAAATGAGATATTTTGTCCTTGCTGAAGCTGAATTTCAGCAAAAGATTTGCTGAAATAGAGGCACAGTAGAAAACATAAAATTTCTAAATTAAAAAAAAAATGTCTGAAGCTCTTCCCAAACTGATTAAATTATACGATCGACAAATGTTCCAAAGGTGAAAGATGAGTCAAAGAGGCCATCTATGTCAAAATTGAACAGCTCTCTCTCAACATAGATGATTTCCAACCTTCTTTTCAACAGAAAAGAAGGGGGAGGGATATGACATCATCTATCTCCAGTCTACAACACAGTCCTTTCAATAGCTCCAAGAAGGCTCCACACCCATTTGCACCACTCTGGTGACCCTGATGACACAGATAAACCTCCAGGTGACCTTAATGACTGGCTAAAAGAATGCAAATGACCAACTGTCTGCAAGGAGTATAAATCCTTTCATTCCCCACCATCCAGTCCTGGACGAGAAGCAAAACATCTTCAAAGAAAAACCAGAAAGTCCAGTTGAAAAATCACCTTTGGGTGCTTTTTCAGGACAACCATGACCTGGATAGCTGAGAATCTCCAAAGACACAATCAACAAATGATAAATATTAATCTGGCAAATTGTTGGATTATTATTGTTGGATCATTAGCCAGTTCCCTGCATCCGTTTTGGTCACCACAATATAAAAATGAGGTTGAGACTTTGGGAAGAGTGCAGAGAAAAGCAGCAAGAATTATTAGGGGGCTGGCGGTTAAAACATATGAAGAATGGTTGCTGGAATTGGGTGTTTCTCAGTGGTGGGATTCAAAAATTTTTACTATCAGTTCTGTGGGCGTGGCTTGGTGGGCGTGGCAGGGAAAGGATACTGTAAAATCTCCAGTCACAGGTGGTATTTACCGGTTCTCTGAACTACTTAAAATTTCCGCTACCAGTTCTCCAGAACTGGTCAGAACCTGCTGAATACCACCTCTGGTGTGTCTGATCTAATGAAAAGAAGTCCAAGGGGCAACACGATAGTGTTCTTGAGAGGCTGCCACAAAGGTCAATTTATTTTGCAAAGTATCAGAAGGCAAGTCAAGAAGCACTGGATGAAAACTAATCAAGGAGAGAAGCAACTAAAAAAAAATAAACCAGTGGGTGCTTCATCACTGGAAGCTTTTAAAAGCCATTTGTTTTTCTGAATGCTCCCCCCCCCCCCCCCCCCCCCCCCCCCCCCCCCCCCCCCCCCCCCCCCCCCCCCCCCCCCCCCCCCCCCAAAGCCATCCCCCCCTTGCGCTTTTGTCTGAAGTGCTATAGTGTGTTCTGCTTGAGCAGAGGAGTGGATTAGAAGACCTCCAAGGTCCCGCCCAACACTGTTATTCTGTGGATCAATCTCTTTATAATGTGTTTTAGAATCTTCCCACAAATTGATGGTCTTTTTTTTTTTTTTGCTGGCTCTGGTTTTTCTTTTCCCTTCCTGAAGACAGAAACATTAATTTTTTTCTAGACTTCTCACTTTATCAAGTCTCCATTATTTATCAAATGTAGTAAATAAGTATTCAGATCGTTTCAGAGAGCTCTGTATTAATTTGCTTAATCTTGGAAATTTAAACTCATTTAAAATGGAAAGGTATTCCTTGATCATCAACCTCAAGCCTCAATTTTGTTCCTTCAAATTTCTTAGTGGAACCCATTGTTTTTGTTGGAGGAGACCGATCTTAATTGGAATTGAATTGTGTGTTAAGTTATTTATTATCCATCATCAAAGAAATCTAACTTTAATTGTTGAAAACCACTGATGGAAAATTTACCTTTGAAAGAAAAAGGACAATAGGACAACAGGCACTATGACACAGTGGGTACCAATCTGTGGTTTCGTGAAGCTATCAATTCCTTACCTGACTGCTTTATCCATAACAGTGCTAAATAAAGGCACTAAGTGTATCCAGGGTTTAATGCCCCAGCAGCATTCTAAGTAGCTTTCTAAGCCCTTTCAACTGAGTAATTAAAAGTAAGTAAAAATACATTTTTCCTCAGCTCAAAATATAATTTCAGCTAGGATGGTAACACATTTTAGTGTGTGTATTTATGAGTACACAAATAAACAGATGAATTTTGGATTTGAAGACTAAGAAAGATGAGGACTAAATGAAGGGGTGAATGGATGTGTTAATACACCTAAGAAGGAGGGACAATAAGAATGTAAATTATCTGTTGAAAAGAAGGTTGGAGACCATCTATATGCTTCTTAACTTTGATTCTTTTTTCTTGGCACTTCTTTTTTTCAATTTTCCTTTTCGTTTGTTATTATATGAAAATTTTCAATAATTTTAAAAACATAATGATAGCTTGAATCTAAAAAAGTTGCCTGCACAATTATTTATTCAGTAAAACAATATGTGCTTGTACGAGTTTTCTTAAAAATCATTTTTAATACCTGCACTACATCAAGAAAATAAACAGTAATACATGGTATATATTTACTAGATGTAGCTAAGAAGCAAATAAAAGAGAAGTTTTAGCTTACTATAGCACAATGCTTCAAAGCAATGTTAAGCACAAAAGCTTGGGAAGAAAGTAAAGGATTCCTTGACATCAATTTATCTTACCACAAAAGAGGAATTATGAGATGTTTTTATTCTAATTCCAACTGCTAAGCAAGGTAAATGTTTATAATTGAGATTAAAATAATTTTACTCCATGTCTTGGCTCTCCTCACAATGAAGTAGAGCAACAGCAAACATTGTTCTTCCTTCCAGCCACTGTAATGGCTCATAACACATAATTTGTGGTACGGCTGAGCTGTGGCTGAGCTATTAACATTTCTCTCTCAAGCGTTTCAGCAGCAGGTCAAAATGTTCCAGAATGAATAGCAAGCCATATTTATAGTTAGCTGAAGTAGCAATTTTAGATACTAGACTTCGTTGGCAATTAGCATTAAAGTAAAACAGAAACTTATGTCTCATAAAACTATAAATAACGGATTTCACAATCTGGACAGTTTAAAACGTATGCTTTAGTCTAAAAATGAATTTAAACTCATCATTAAGAACAAATACAAACAAAAATATATTGAGACAAATAAAATCTGGGAAGACCAGTTGGATTTCCAAATGTCTATGGAGATGGGGCATTGGTCTTACCTAATATGCCTTTTCTCTTTGGGTGGAGATAGCATCCAGGATTGGGTTGACCTCGTCTTGCTAGCTGATTGGACTGAGTCTGTCAGATCTGTGAGGACATCCCCCACCGCGTTACCAATGGTCCCCAGCTTTTGGCGAAGGCGTAGTGACAGACTGATGTATTTACTTGATGATGTTGTGCCCCACTGGATTTGGAACGGACCTTCATTAGGGTGGGATTGGAGGCTATCTCCACCCAAAGAGAAAAGGCGTATCAGGTAAACCAATGCCCCTTCTCCTTTGTGGTAGAGAAAGCATCCAGGATTGGGACATACCAAAGCTGCCTTGTCCTACGGGCGGGCTTAGTCTGGTCCGAATCCCCTAGTCAGGGTGGACCTTTTGAAGAACTCTCCTTCCAAAAGCTGCCTCCACCGAAGCAAATGAATCCAGCTTATGCCGGGGACGGTGAGGACCATGTGACCGCCTGGCAAACCTCTTCAAGAGAAGCTTGTGTGGCCCATGCCATCATCGTGGCTGCACTTCTTGTGGAATACGCTGTTATGCAATGCGGTACTAAAAGTCTCTGAGACTGGTAGGCCCTGGAAATGCACATCCTGATCCACCGCCCCACAGTCAATGGAGTGACCTTGCTCCCAAGGGTAAAGGGCTGGAATGAAACAAAAATGGATTCCAACTTCCTGAAGGGGGAAGTTCATTTAATATACCTATGAAGGGCCCTCCTTACGTTCAGAGTGTGCCACGTCTTTTCCAATGCGTGGACCGGTTTTGGACAGAAATCATGTAATATAAATCCCTGGGCTCTGTGGAACCATGAGTTCACCTTTGACACGAAAGAAGAGCCCAACCTCAAGACAACTCAGTTGGGGTGAAAGATACAGAGGTCCTTCCTGACAGAGAGGGCAGCCAAGTCTGAAATCCATCTAGCCGAGGTGATGGCTACCAGGAAGGCCACTTTACATGACAGAAATTGTAGAGAAGTAGATCTCAGTGGTTCAAAGGGAGCCTCAGTCAGCAAATGCAGTACCTTAGAGGGGTAGTGATGAACCACTGGAGGCTGGAGATTCGTAGCCCCTTTAATGAATCTGCGGACAGTTGGATGACAGGATAGAGACTCCGGGGGCCCCAAGGAAAGTACAGAAGATAGGGCTGCCACCTGCTGCCATAAGGTGTTGGGGGACAGGCCCTTGTCCAGCCCCTCCTGGAGGAAGTCCAGCACCTGGGTGACTGACACTGCTGCAGGATCAAACCTAGATCTGGAGCACCAGGCACAGAAGGCCCTCCAGATTGTGTCATAAATGCAATTGATGGAAGGCCTCCTAGATGCCTGGATACTTTGTATCACCTTGGAGGAGTAATGATCAGAAATCATTACAATCTCCAAGTAGTCAACTGAAGCCACTGGGGGTCCGGATGTAGCAAAGGCCCCTGGCTGAGGGATACTCTGTCCACCAGCATCCTCCAAGGGCTGGTCACCAAAAGGCTTACCAAGTCGGCAAACCATGGCCGTCTGGGCCAATGAGGAGCAATAGGTAGAAGTTCCACTCTTTCCCCCAATAGTTTCTGTATCATCCTTGGGATAAGAGGCAGGGGAGGGAGTCATAAAGGAACCCCTGAAGCCAAGGGCTGCACAATGTGTCCATTTCCTCTGCCCCCGGAGCCGCAAACCTAGAGAAGAATATTGGGAGTTGTATGTTGTCCTGAGAGGCAAAGAGGTCAACTGCTGGTCGTCCGAAGCACTCCCAACAGCTCCTAAAATAAAGTGGGGTGCAGACGCCACTCTGCATGGTCTATTGTGGCCCTACTAAGCCAGTCTGCCTGTATGTTGGATATACCAGAAATATGCTCAGCCCTGAGCGATACATGGTGTCTCTCAGCCCAGAGAGACACAGGTGTTCTGCCTCTAGCATCAGGGGTCTAGAATGGGTTCTCTCCTGGTGATTCACATGTGCCTTAGTGTCACACTGTCCATTAAGACCAAAACATAATTATTTGATACTATGTCCTGTATTTTTTTTAGGACCAGATAGATAGCCCTGAGTTCTAACCAATTAATGTTATGAGCCAGATCGGGCTGAGACCATTGTCCCTGGACCATTCTGCATTGGAGATGAGCTCCCCAGCCATATAGGCTGACGTCAGTGGTGAGAAGTAGCCGATTAGGGTCCTTGAATAGGGTTCCTGAAGGAAGGGCTTGAGACGACCACCAAAGTAAGGACTTAATAACCACCGTTGGAACCCAAATTTGGGAGTGGGAGCTACTCCTGCCTGCCCTTTGGAAGGTTATTGGAGTGTCCTGGCGTGCAGGTGTGCCCAGGGCACTATTAAAATATATGAAACCATTTTACCCAGGAGCTGTGAAAGCAGGGCCAAGGGCACCCTGAGCTTTGATCTTACAAGGGTGATCAATTTATGCTCAACTGATGCTCCTGGGAGAGGTAGACCTTGCACGCTAAGGTGTCTATTATGGTTCCTAGATGGAGTAAATGGTTAGTGGGGGGAAAAGTGGCTCTTGGTCTTATTTACAGAAAAACCATGCTCTGGAGCACCTGGACAACCATGCTCTGGAGCATCCTCAAGGCCTCCACTGCCCGGGATGCAGAAGAGGATTGGACTAGGATGTCATCCAGATAACACTGGACTCTGACCGGGATAGCCCTAAAGTGAGCTGCTAGGGCTGCTAACAATTTCGTGAAAGTTCTTGGTGCTGACTAAAGCCCAAAGGGTAAATATTGGAAATGTCAGCCATTATAACAGAAACCTAGATGCTGCCTGTGATCAGGCAAAATAGGGGCATGCAAGTAGGCTTCTGTTAAGTCAATAGATGTCAGGAACTCATCCTCCCTGATGCCTTCCAGAATAGACCGGAGAGAATGCATCTTGAACCTTGTATGTTAGTCGGTGGTTGAGACACTTCAGGTCCAGAATTGCCCTTCATCCCCCCAAGGCCTTTGGGATGACAAAGAAGATGGAATAAAATCTCATCCCCTGTTGGTCCTCAGGCACCAGCTGGATTGCATGGATGTCCAGCAGGTGCTGAATCGGTTTCCATGAGGACTCTTTTTGCCCTATCCTTAGAAATAGGGCAACGAATGAAAAACCTCGGGGGTATAGGGAGGAACTCTAGAGAAAGGCCCTAGCGGACCATCTCCAGGACCCAGGTGTCTGTGGTTACTTCCTCCTAATGCCTGGCAAACAAGGCCAGATGTCCCCTAATGGAAGGGATGGCAGAACAATTTTCTAGGGCATTGGAAGGGATGATCCCCTCCCCCATGAAAGGGCCATTTGGTTTGGAACTGACAGTTTCTACCTGTACGGTCCTGCTGAGGTTCCTACCTGGGGACGAAGGGTCTCTGGAATGAAAATCCCGCCCCTGCATCCTTTGCCCTGAATGAGAGACGACAAAAGTACGGTGCTGAGCGGAATTTGCCTATTCTGGAAAGGAATGGTAAAATCTTTCCCTTGTCCCTTGACTCTACTACCAGGACCTTATCCAGAGCCTCTCCAAATAAATTGTCCCATTTGAAGGAGGCGGTAGCTAACCGCCACTTATGCCTCATGTCAGATATGCCTGCAGACTCTGGAGGATCAAGATCCATCCCCTGTCCTGTGGCATTCTTGGTCTTGAAGAGAAGGGATATTTTATTTTATTTTATTTTATTATTTTATTTTATTATTTTATTTTATTTTATTTTGTATTAACATAAGAGGAGAGGCCAAAAAGGGCCTAGCTAAAAATTGCAGAGTATGCCAATAGAAGAAAAAAGTATTAATATTTTACTTCACTTGTGAGTAAATAAAAAAGGAATAACTAAAAGCCAATAGACCAAATGAACGCTGAGGCCAGATAATAACAACAAAAAAACAGAAAATGAAAAATTAGGCAAAAGTTAGGCCTCCTAAGGCAGCCTCCAAAACAACATGGGAAGTAGGTGCCTCTCCTTCGCCTCTGAGTAAGCTGCAGAAAAAACACCAACAAATAGAATAGCGGGGCAACAGGGCACAGAGCCACAATACCCCTTCAAAAAGAAATGTCCAAACAGGCCTGGCGGTCCTGTTATAGTCCTGCCGAATCGTCGCAGCCAACTGTAAACATAGCCAAAATGGCGACCGGCCACGAGGCACGCCCAAAATGGCCGCCGGAACCAGCGCGATACTCAAAGAAAGAAGGAAGGAAAGCCCCTCAGCAACAACAAAAACTGCCGGAATGCAACCAAAAAACGAGGGGCCGAAGAGAAGAGAGCTCGCCCTCTCCCTATGCGTTCTTGGGGGGAAGGCACAACAGAGCGCTATTCAGCACGCAAATGCAAGCCGCTGCTAAGTGCAGAAACCGGCATTAAAAATGGCAGGCACCAGAGTGGGGGGCTGGAGGGAGCGAAAGGCTCTAAAACCCCCATAACTCCCCGCCCCTGAGGGGCAAAAATTCGCTCCTTTCACCAATTTAAGACAAGCCAAATGCGCAGGGACCAAGGAGGAAAACAAAAGGAAAGATCAAACCTGAGATAAAGGTAAAGAAACCTAGATCGGCCAAGGAGAAACCGAGAGAGCTGCCTGTTCTTGCGAAGGCTGAGCTAAAACTGGGGAACGCATGGAGGAGTCACGTGGAGGAGGAGGAGCGTTCCTCAATTATAGCTCAGCCTGCAAGAGTGAAGACTGGAGCACCTCCCACTATCTGGATGCTCGCAGCAGCTCTACGGAGAATCTGCCATTTTGTATTTGGAACTGACAGGCAGTCAGATCCCCACTGGGAGTTTAACTGCCATCTGGTCTTGAGGGCAAAAGGGTGGCCAAAAACAGGCAATCAATGTAAAGGGTCCCCTGCAACCAGGGAAGCTGTCAAACTTCGAACTGATCTTCTGACAGCTCTCCTTGCACCCTTCTGTAGTTGCTGCGGTTAACTACTGAGAGATCGGCAAAACGGTGTGAAAAAAACCCTCCCAACATGATTAGCAGCGTGGAACTAAGCTCATTCACATTAACCGTGCGCCTGAAACCTCCTTACTTGCCCTCAGCCAATCCAGGCCAAAGCCTACATCGCCGGGCACTGACAGCCACTCAGATGGTAGACCAGGAGCCGGCTATCGCTATGATAGCTTTCAGGATTGGCTTGACAGTTATTTCTTGATTTTCAATGTGTATTTGTAGAGCAAATTTAAACACATAGTCCTAGCTGCTTGACTGAGTCAAAAGCTGGGGACCATTGGGAACAGGGGGAGGGTGCTCATTCAATATTAATCACACCAGGGAATCCTTAAGTTTTCAAAATCACCCAAGGTCACGTAAGAGCTGCCATTCAAACTAGGTTACATTGAAATGGAAAGTTCTTTAGAATAGAATAGAGCAGAGCAGAGCAGAGCAGAGCAGAATAAGATTTGTTTATTGCTACTAATAATCCACATTGGTTAGCCTCCAGTAAAATAAAAATTTGGATATAGTGGGGAAGAAGGCAGAGCCTCCTTGCTGACGGACCATAGATCGCGACTCTCTGCGGCTATGGTCCGTGCTCTTTCGTTGGAGAGCCCCGATCATTACGATTAGGGGCTGAAACTGCCTTGGAAGGGCGGTGGAGTAAGGCCACAAGCCAGGTTGAGGGGAGCCGCATCTCCCCTCCTGGGCTTGGTCTTTTTCCCCCTGAAGACGACTGCAGCGGTGGTTTAAAATGGCCACCCTGAAGAGGAGGACTCAGCTGGATTAAGATTTGTGCAGGAGGGAAGAAAGAGGTGGATAACATCTGAACCGGGACAATTGGGCGATACAAATAAACAAAAGTACCCCGGGATTAAGGTAACATGGAATTTTTAAGAAAAGAAAAGTGAGCGGCGAAATTACAAAGGGACAGGAAAAAAAATAAGAAAATATTTTTGACAGCTAAGCGGGGCTTCGAACCAGGAAAGGAAGAAGCTGGAACTAAAGATTTAACTAAATTGGACTAAAATATTTTGGGAATAAACAGGCATAAAATAAAGCTGGACTTAAGATTGTCAAAAAATAATAATAATAATAGTTTACAAATTGGAGACTGGACTGTGCTGGAATATTGAGGTTCGAAAAACCCTAAATAAAAAAAATAGGGGAAAAGGTGAAGACTTTGTATAATGGAGAGTGCCACCTTTTGACAAAAACTTGAGCTCAAACAAAAGGGAAAGCATCCTGTTTCTGAATGAACTTGTGTGGATATAACATTAAAGAAATATTGAAACAAAGTAAGAATCTTAGAAAGTGAAAGCAGAACCAGAATAAAGAAAAAAGCAAGGAAAGACTGGCTGTAGGATTGATTGATGTTTTTGGTATAGACCCTGGGCTGGAATAACTGAGAACTTTAGAAAATTGAAAGAAGAAAGAAGGAAAGTAAAAGTGGTTTTTTTGTGGGGGGGTTTTGTGGATTTTAGCGATCATAAAATATAAGAGTGTGTAATAATGATATCTCTTCGGGAATTAAAAATGGAACTTAAAAATATGAGAGAATTACTACAGGAAATGGGCGTTGGTTCTTACCTGATACGCCCCTTCTCGGCGAGCCGCGAGGAGCATCCAGAGACTGGGAAGTGCTTCTGAGTCCTCTTCTTGCAGGCTGAGCTTTAGATGAGGAAACGCTCCGCCCCCTCACGTGGTATCGCGCAGCGTCTCCCCAGTTTTTTGCGATAACGAGAAGAGAGGTTATTAATTCTTTCTAATCTACTATTGGCTCCTTGGCTGAAGCAAGAGTCCCCACCAGACGGAGAAATTAGGGTGGGGCTGGATGCTCCTCGCGGCTCGCCGAGAAGGGCGTATCAGGTAAGAACCAACGCCCATTCTCCCTCGAGCCGCTCGGAGCATCCAGAGACTGGGACATACCAAAGCTGGGCTGTCCTACGGGTGGGACTCCGTCTGGCCGAAGGCCCCTCCGGATCACTGATGACCCTCTGTAAGACCCGTCGGCCAAAGAGGCCTCCGCTGAGGCGTACGTATCTATTTTATAATGTCTGATAAACGGGGACGGAGAGGACCAGGTGGCTGCCCGACAAATGTCAGCGATGGGGGCTTGTGTGGCCCAGGCCGCCGAGGTGGCTGCACTTCTGGTGGAATGGGCGGTTATTCCACCGGAGCGGGCAGAGAATGGGAAAGGTAGCACCTCGCAATAGTAGCCCTGATCCAGCGACTGATGGTGGAAGGAGAAACCTTAAGCCCCAGTGACCTGGGTTGAAAGGATAGGAAGAGGGATTCCGACCTTCGCATGGATTGAGTGCGCTTAATATATATACGCAAGGCCCTTCTAACATCTAGGGTGTGCCAGAGGACCTCCCTGCCCCTGGAGGGCCTAGGGCAAAAATTTGGTAGAACCAGTTCCTGTGACCTATGGAAGGGAGAGTTAACTTTGGGTAGGAATGTGGGGTCAGGACGAAGGACCACCCGATCAGCGTGGAACACACATAGATCGCTCCTAACTGACAAAGCTGCTATTTCCGAAACTCGGCGAGCAGAAGTAATAGCTACTAGAAAAACTACCTTAAAGGTGAGAAACTGAAGGGATGAATCCCTCAAAGGTTCGAGCGGGGAGCGTGTGAGAGAAAGCGAGGACCTTGTTGAGGTCCCATGTGGGGAACCTGTGAACAGTGGGAGGGCACAGGTTGGTGGCACCCCTAAGGAAAGATCTAATTCGGGGGTGATGAGAAAGGGAACCGTAGTTATCACAGGAGACCACGGTTGAGAGGGCAGAAACTTGTCGTCTCAGGGTGTTAGGTGCGAGCCCCTTACGAAGGCCTTCCTGAAGAAAATCTAGGATCTGAGCCACAGAGGGAGAGAGGGGATCAACCTGAGACCCGCTACACCACTTGCAGAACCCCTTCCAAGTGGCATCATAAATTCGTGTAGTGGAAGGTCGCCTAGCGGCCAAAATAGTGTCGATGACTTGACTCGAGAGATTCTCACTAGTCAGACGGATCCGCTCAACCTCCAGACGGCTAACTGGAGCCATTGAGGCTCCGGATGCAGAAGGGCCCCTGAGAGAGGGAGACCCTGTCCGGGGATCCTCCATGGGGCGCTACCGATAAATTGCGGAGATCCGCAAACCACGGTCGCCTGGGCCAATAGGGAGCCACCAGGAGAAGGTCTGCCCTCTCCTGAAGAAGTTTCTGTATTACTCTGGGAACTAACGGGAGCGGAGGGAAGGCATATAGGAGCCCTGGGGGCCATGGGCAGCGCAGAGCATTGTGATTCTCCGACCGTGAGATGGATACCGGGAGAAGAACCGTGGAAGCTGAGTGTTGGACGGGGAGGCGAAGAGATCCACCACCGGAAGGCCGAATATTCTGGACGCTTCCTCGAATAGGGATGGATGGAGACGCCATTCTGCCTGGTCCACCGTGGCCCTGCTCAGCCAGTCCGCCTGAGTATTGTCTACTCCGGAGATGTGTTCGGCTTTTAGTGATAGGAGGTTGGATTCTGCCCAGCGGCAAAGGCGCTCGGCTTCCCTCATTAGCTGGATGGACTGGGTGCCGCCTTGCCTGTTGATATGGGCCTTGGCCGTGGCGTTGTCCGTGAGAACGAGGGCGTGATGTTTGCGGATCTGAGGAAAACTGCGCAGGGCCAGATGGACAGCGTGAAGCTCTAGCCAATTGATGCTGCACCTCTGCTCGGACGGCGACCATCTGCCCTGTGCCGAGAGCGAGTCGAGATGGCGCCCCAACCGGACAGGCTTGCGTCCGTAGTGACGGTGAGTCGTTGAGGTTCCGCGAAGAGGTGGCCTCTGTTGATGGCGGGATTGGTCCACCATAGAAGAGACGTGAGGACCCTTGGAGGGACCCTGACTCTGGCCTTCGAGTTGCTTCTTCCGGATCGTTGGAACGGGAGCAGGAACCACTGGAGGGATCTGCTGTGTAGACGGGCCCAGGGAATAATAGAGATGCATGACACCATTTTGCCCAACAATTTAGAGAGGTCCAGTAAGGCCACCCTCCTTGACAGCCTGATCTGTTTGACCAGGGCTTGAATGCTAAGGAACCTCTCCTGGGAGAGGAAAACTCTTTGAGAAACCGAATCAATTATGGCACCCAAGTGGTTGATTCGGGTGGAAGGGGTAAGTTGGCTCTTTTGCCAATTGACTAGAAACCCGTGTGCCTGTAAGGTGGAGAGGGTGACCCTGGTATCCCTGACTGCCTGGGATTTGGACGGGGATAGAATAAGGATATCGTCCAAGTAGCAGTGGAGGCGGACGGAAGCGCTCCTGAGATGAGCCGCCAGGGCCGCCAGGACCTTGGTGAAGGTCCGGGGGCGAGGCCAGTCAAAGGGAAGGGCCACGTATTGATAATGAAGGCTATTATGACAGAACCTGAGGAATTTGAAATGGGAAGGCCTGATTGGAATATGGAGGTATGCCTCCGAAAGATCTATGGAAGATAACCAGTCTCCCGCCTGGTGCCTAAAAGAATTGATTGCAAAGTGTGCATTTTGAATCTACGCTGGATAAGGTGACGGTTGAGCCGTTTCAAGTCCAGGATGGCTCTCCAACCCCAGAGTGTTTGGGCACCACAAAGAGATGGGAGTAAAACCCCTTTCCTCTCTGATCCGGAGGGACAGGTTGAATGGCCTGGATGTCAAGAAGATGATGGATGGCTGCATCCATTAGTGCACGTTTGGAGGGATCCCTTGAGGAGGGGGATGGGAAGAAACAATCAGGGGGAGCGGACCTGAACTCCAGGGCGAGGCCAAACCTGATTGTGTCCCTAACCCATGCATCGGATGTGGATATGTCCCATTGGGCGGCGAAGTGGCTGAGGCGGCCGCCAATGGGGGGGGAGGAAGAGGCTCTACCTTCTGCGGTAGGGCCTTCCTCCCGATCCCGAAGGGTCTCTTGTAGCCGCCACCGCGTCTGGATCTGTCGCCCGGGTCCGTGCGGTCCTGGGATCGGAAGGAAGGGGGTCTAGGGTATCTGGGCGGGAAGGGGGTTGGTAGAAGGGCGTGGAAAGCTCCTCCGAAAGGGCTGAGAGCCCCTGGCCTCCGATCTTCGAAAAAGGGAGGGCAGATACTTTCTCTTACTGCGGCCCTCGACCAGCAGTGGTTCCAAAGCTGGGCCAAACAGTTTATCTCCCGTAATGGGAGCAGTGGCCAGCTTGACCTTATTCTTTACGTCCGCCTGCCAGTGTTTGAGCCATAGCATGCGTCTAGCCGTGACGTGCGGCGTGATGGCCCTGGAAGAAAATTTTACCGACTGGTAAGTGGCGTCAGCCGAGAACTCGGCTGCAGCCACTAACTCGCTATATCCTGGTGAGCTCTGAGATTGGAAGCAGGGATGTGGTCCTTGAGCTGGCGTAGCCAGCGGATAGAGGACCTCGTGAAAAATGAGGCGGCCGTAGCTGATTTAATGGCCCAGGCGTCAGATAGGTGAGCCCTGCGTAGCGCCTGCTCCGCCCGCCTGTCCTCAGGTTTCAAGGCCTCTAGGGCCTCACTAGGGGTAGAGGAGGAGGCTAGACCCACAATGGGGTCATCAACCTCCGGGATATTCAGAAGGTTAGACAGAGCCGAATCGAGATTAAAGAATCTCTTGTCTTGGCTAGAGGGAGTGGGAGGGGTCCCTGAGGAGGTAAGTTGCTTCGCTACCAGATCTACGAAGATGGGAGGGGATGGGATGACCTCAGCTTCCACCACTGGTTGGGTGAAAATGGAGTCTTCCGGGCCCTCTGGGACAGGGGGTTTCTGCAGTGGACTGGGGAAGAAGGCCAGAGACATTCTTGGCCTTAAGGAGGAGGGACTTGAACATATGCGGTTTGAACAGCCCCCAAAGGAGGGTTGGTCGGGAGAAGGGTCCTCGTCCTCCGACATCTCCCCCTCCATGATGTCAGCCTCTAAGAGGGGTTCACTGTAGCGGGAGGATCCCATCCGGGAATCCTCTTCCTCTTCCCTGAAATCCCCAAAGTCCCCTTCCTCCTCCACCTGGGCCCCAATCGGAGGAGGGCTGTCCCTCTGAGAGAGTACCTGATCAACTGGGGGACCGGTTGTGGAAGGGATCTGATTGATATCGAGTCGTGCTCGGAGGCTCGCGGAGAGAAGCCTGATCTGGTCATGTGTTGTAGTCCCTCTGCTATGCCCTGGCGGATGGCTGATTCCATCCAAGCCCTGATGTGAGGTGGAACCTCGGAGGTAGAGGGTTCATCGTGGCGCAGACCAGCGGCTGTGGGTGTAAAGGTGGCTTCGGGGTCCGTCTGGTCGGAGGTCCGGGGTCGGGAAGACCCTGAAGCGAACTGCGCCTAGGTAGGGAAGAGGGGTCTGAGGGGAGAGATTGAGCAGAGGTAGAAGGGTTTGGAGGAGGAGGTATTGGCGGCTCCGAGCGGGACTCCCTTGAATGCCGGTCAAACTCTTTTTCCAACGCTTTGTGGCGCCTTAAGGCGTCACGTTGGGCGGCCTTGGAAGGTTCCTTGTCCTGTCTAGAGCCCTTAGGTTCCTTGTCCTGCCTGCGCAAGTAGTGGGACTTTGCCTTAGCCTTCAAAGAAGGACGTTTAGAGGATTGTCGTCTGCCATGTTAGATACAAATACTAGCAAAGGCGGTTGGCTCGCCCAGATCAGGCCTGGATGAGGCCGGGTGAAGGTGAAGCTGGCCCTCTCCCCTTTTGGAATTTGTTGTGTACAGAGATAACAGTAAGGTATCTAAGAAATATAGTATGTACAGAAAAATAGATACTCTAATTTGTAATTCTTCCTTTTCCTTTTGATTGATTTTTTATCTTTATTATGCTTTTGTACCAAATGTATATACAGGTTATCCGTATATATTTATATATCTACGAAAAAATATTATTGTACAAAACAAAATTATTATTATTATTATTATTATTATTATTATTATTATTATTATTATTATTATTATTATTATTATTATTTTTAATATATTCCTTTTGTATTTGTATTAAGTATATATATATATATATATATAGATTTCTTTCTTTTTTTTTTTTTTAAACAGTAACCGTAACAGTGAGAACTCGTATATCTCAGTACAGGCCAATCAGTCAAATAAACACCTGAGGCCTATGGTAGAAGAAAGAGCCTCTGGCAGCAGGCCTCCAGACAAGAAAAATAAAACCGGAGGGGGCTGCAACTTCACCCGAAAAGCGGGCTGCGGGAGGCCAACAAGTAATAAAAGAGCGAGCCAGGTGGAAGAAATGGGCAGCTAAGCTTTGACCCAAGGCCTGGGGCTCCAATTCACCGCAGCTAAGAATTTCAAAATGGCGCCCGACCACGATGCGGAGCCAAAATGGCGGCCGCAAGCTGAACCGTCGGGACGCCTTGGGACGGAAGGGAGGGCTTTGCTGGTCAGCTCAGCGCCTAGGGCCCTAGGGCGATGACCCTCCCGATCGGCGTTTAAGGTGGGGGGAATCCAGCAGTAAAGAAAACGCGTGCCACGAGGCAACGCGGAGGCAGAGCGATCTGATAAGGGTGGGGGTCGCGCTATCGCGCTGCGAGCCCGCAGCTTGCCCCAAGGACGGGGAAAATTTTCCCTTAAGTCCAGACCCTTTGCGCAGGAGGAGGAAGGAAAGGCAAACCTTATCAAGGCGAGAGGGTTGTAATAGGAAAGAAATGTGCGATCAGCCAAGGAGCTCTCTGAAACACAGCCTGACTCTTCGAGGCTGAGCAAAAGACTGGGGAGACGCTGCGCGATACCACGTGAGGGGCGGAGCGTTTCCTCATCTAAAGCTCAGCCTGCAAGAAGAGGACTCAGAAGCACTTCCCAGTCTCTGGATGCTCCGAGCGGCTCGAGGGAGAAGTGGTTTTTTTGGTGGACTTTAACAATCATAAAATATGTATGTAATGATGATATCTCTTCGGGAATTAAAAATGGAACTTAAAAGGAAGAGAAAGAGACGAATCACTTTGCTCTGTGTTAGAAAAAATGGAAATGGCGATTGAAGAACAAGAAGAAAGAGCTTCAGAGGAAGAGGAGTCGACTCAAGGAGAAGACATTTTAAATAGACAATTAACACAAAGAACACTACAAAGAAGTGGGGAAAGAAGGAAGGTTAAAAAGTTGAGATTTAAGAAGGCAATCAAAAAGGGGAATACCTGTGAAGTCGGGAAAGGCAGAAAGACCCAGCAGAAAAGGGGAAAGGAAGATATTAAGAAAGAGAGGGATATAAACTGGAATGAGAAAAGATATGGGAAAAAGAGGGGGAGGAGAAGCAGTAAGAAACAGGTGCATGAAATAAAGAAATACAGAAATAGTAAAATGTTGAAAGAAATTGTTTTTTCAGAGATAATGGTTGATGAATTAAAAGGGGGATTCTGCAGGGTGACAAGGGGTAATAAGAATATTTCTGCAATTAAAAATATTTAGAAAATAGGATAATATAGATACTGATAACTCTTATTAAAAATCAGGGGGGGGGAATATGCTGCGGAATCCAAATGAAAAGATGTAATGATTATTATTGTAACTTCTTAAAAATAATGGTTTATTGGGAATCAAGATGAGGGATTAAAGGTATATTTTAATCATTGAGGTGTCACACTCAAAGCAGTAAAAGGGGGAAACCTATACTTGTTTTTTTTTCTTTAGTGTTAAAATTTGTATTAATCTAGAATTTATAAAAAGAATGTGTAATGAAAAGGGAATATGACAGACTAAAGAACCAACTAAATAAATAAGTTAATATAGACTATTAAAAGCAAGGAGAGACATTGGTAACTATTTTATTATTATTATTATTATTATTATTATTATTATTATTATTATTATTATTAGGCAAACACATATTGTTTATCTTTATTTTTAAAATAAATATTAAAGGATTATATTTGCAGGCATGATATTCCCCTCTGAAAAAAAAATCTGAAAAGTAGCGAGGGGTGCAGGGGTTGCCTAAGCACCCGCTAAGCATCCGATCAACTCCCCGTCCTGACCTCAACTAACACGCCCCCTTTCTCTCTTTCCTCTCCCTCCCCACCTCCCCTCCAGGTCTTCCCCAGCGACCCCTCCCTGCACGGAAGCCTCAGCTGGTGCTTTTGGGCTCTTCCTCGCCCCTGCATGAGTTCCTCCGAGCTGCAGGCTAAAGGCGGCAGGGCTCCTCCGGGCTGATTGTGCAGGCACCTGGCAGCTGGGGGAGGGGTGGCGTGGGTCCACTTTCCTCCCCACGGAGAACTTTTTTGTGTCCGGCGCGGGTAGTTCAGCGAGAGGCAGCGGCTCTATAACCCCAAAGGCAGCTCTCGTCTGGCATCAGCGCACGCGCACGCCCACACACACAAAACACCCACTCAAACACACGCTCACTATCCCCACAGCTGAGAATAACAGGAATAATAGTCTTCTTTCCCCCCTCCGCCCGCCACTAGCCTTGCGGTTGTGACTTGTGTCCCCCCCTTGGCTTGCTTTTTCCTGCAACTGACTCCCGCCTCACACTTTTGAAAGAGCGAGAGCGGCCGGAGGAGTCGTTGAAGCGCGTCCGTTGGGGGTGGGGGGGAGAGAGAAAGCGTATTATTACATGAGCCTTTTAAACTCATGAGAATGGGCTTCCCGGGCAAAAAACCGTTTATTTACATCCGGGTGGCCAGGAATCATTTGCAAAACCGCTTCGCCTTCGCCAGTCCTCTATGCAAAGCGCCGCCGCAGCTCTTCCTTTTTGCCTTTCCCTTCCCGAGGCAACGCGGGACTGGAGCCGCATGGAGCTGCGCCGGGCAGTAGCAACTCCTGACTCAGGGGGCCTCCGAGGGGAGGGGAAGGAGGAGAAGAAAGGGGGAAAGGGTGGGGCGGGGCTGATTCCCCCAAAAAGCGAATTCGATTTTAGTCGGAAGAATATCATGTCTGTATTTGAAATAATTGAAATGAAACAAAAAGATGTTTCGATTGAGATTAATGAAAGAGGATAGAATTAATGTGTTTGTTTCTCTCCTTACTGAAAATTGGGAATGGAAAAGGTAATAATAGAATTAAGTATGCATATATGAATGTATAATTGCTGTCATATTTGTATATAAAGGTGATGACCCGGAAATATGCTGTCCCCTAAAAAGAGATTTTTGTTTTTAATGTGAAAAACTGAATAAAATTTGTTAAAAAAAATTGGATATAGTTTTGCTACTTTTACATTAGCATTTGACTTGATTGTACATCCTGAACATTAATTTTAAGACCCATTAATATCACACTGTGAATGGCCTAGACTACTAGTTCTCAATTTCTTGATTAATTAATGAAATCTGTTTTAAGAGAAAACGGTTCATCTTCAATCTATGCATTCCCCGGAAATATTAAGAAATACTGTATGTTTAAAAATCTTCATTACATAGATCACCTTTGTAACTCTACTTCAGCTGACAAATAAAACTATTTCTGATTTTCTCTTGCTGTAGAAGGTGAGTGCTTTTTATAAATCAAAACAGAACACACAGAGACACACACTCAAAAAAAGAGTTGGAGCATTTTTCCCCATTTCCAGACCATTTCAGGTGTTCCGAATCAAGCATCCTTCCTGCAGAAAAACATTCTAGGATAAGATTGCATCCAGCTCTTACTGCATCCTTGCTGACACAATTCTTAACAGAAGAATGAAGTGACAGAGAGAATAAACTTTCACCCCTCTACTTCAATATACCGTTAAGGACACAATGCTGAAAAAGGCTACATTCAAGTCAGCAGAGCTCTATCTTTTTTTAAAATTCTCTTTGATAAAAGACATCAGTGTTCAAAAATGTCAATCTGGTGTCTTTCACTCAGATTTTAGTCCCTTAAAAGGAATATAAATAAAAGGTTATAGAGGGATTGATGTCAGGTGTAAGAAGCTGAAAGACATTCTCACAGAAACAGCTCCCACTGTCTATGTTTCATTGATGAACCCACAAAGGAATGAATATCTGATCTCTTTAGTTATCTTGCCACACTGTGCTCAGATAACAACCAAAGCCTGATTAAGATTGCATTCAGGTTTCTCTGGAGGGGGAAGGAGGGAATGAGAAGGTATTGTACCATATGAACTATGCCAAAATACTTGCAGACACAAAGACATTTTGTGTTTCTCTATTTACATATTTAAATATACATGATGCAACATTGATATGGCACACATTTATCTGTACACATAAACATATAAATATAGAACACTGGCCATATCCTGCTCCAAATCCTGTCCAAAATTGTGAATATGAAAACAATGCATGTCTAAATATTACTTTAACAATCATAAATCCACAAACTCTGGCTAGTTGATGAAGACTTGAGTTCCTCCCTGAATATTTATCTGATCTTAAGGAATGTTTCCAAGATGAATGTGGCTGCAATGTAAGTCTCGGTCCTCTCTTTTTCCCAAACTCTGGGAGTGCACTTCCTTATTATATGTAGAGAGTCTGACAGCCCAAGTTGTCTTAGTGGCTCAATAATATAAACACAACATTAAAGCACACAAAGGAAGAGAAAATAGTAATTCGGGTAAATTTAAAATGTGAGATTCAAGCAATTCTTTACTTAAAATGCTGGGTTAAATAAAAAGGTGTTTGCCACACATTAAAAAGTCTATAGAGGCAATAACAGGCAACTCATTTCATTAACAAATTTCATTCTTTGGCATCCCACTTCTAAAAATTAGTCACCTGCTCTCCTTCTTTTGATGATGTTATTCAAGAGTTAAAACCAATCCTTTTAATTTGATGTTGAAATGAATTGGGAACTGACAAAGCACAGATGTGAAGTGGTAAAAGTGGTAAAAACACTATATGCCATTTATAATCTTGTCATACTAATTTAAGTCATTGCAATTTTTAAACAATAAAAAGGCAGCCACATCTCCAATGAACTGCCAAGGTTAAGTCACTAGAACATGAACAATTATGACCAGGCTATCAACTGAAGCTACTAAAAGGAAAGATAGAAGTCATTCAAGCATAGAATAATATCAGATCAGTAACCAGATCCAGGATGAGATCATGTAAACTAAAATTCAATGCTACAAAGAGCTTAAATTCATCAAGAGTAATCATATGGATTGTATTTAAGTTTATGCAATTTTCCATTAAATCAGATTTTATTTCTGGATGCATTCACTTCTTTGCCTTGGCTTAACCTACTTTCTGAAGTGCCTCCTCCCAGTATGCCATCCAAAGTGCAGTTCTGTGATGGGGAAAAAACCAGGCCACCATTTGGAGAGTACCAATCCATCTAGCTACTAAGGTAGAACTTTCAGTGTATTTGTCCCACCATATTTATGCACTGATTCAGAATAGCTGCAAACTCTATGTAAGCACTCAGTCTGTTCATCTGAGATCTAAAAATGTAAGGATGCAAATCTCTCTTCCAAAATCTTCCCATGCTTAGGATATCCTTTTAGCATCAAGTCTTTTGCCTGTTTCATCTTCAAATGTCCAAATAAAATATCTTCCAGAGAATGATAGATTCACCTAAGTCAAATGAAAAAAGACATAAAAAAGACATAAAGAAGAGCAGAGATTTCTTCTTAAATTTGCAGTGAATAATGTAAAGACTCAGAAATTCATAGTGAGAAACTTCTAATATTCTCCCAAGATATGAGTCTGGCAGAAGGTAAAGAGCTCATCCTGCTTTCATGCTGATGGAGACACTTGGAAGCTATGCTATCATGCTACTTCCAAACCTCGGCAAGGAACTCAAAGGTGAGCCTCTGCTAATCAGTGACAATTTAGTTATTAAAATAATCTAGATAAATTTGGAATCCAATGCACATAAGGTTCATGTTGTGTGTGTTGTCTCTGGCTTTCCTATTCTTTAAAAGTGTGAGAATAAAATATTTGTTCTGATAAGACTACTGCCACAGCCTAGAGATAACTATGCATATGTCCCATTTCTTCCTACTGAGTTGTCCAGGCTTGAAGAAAAAATATTCTTAAGGCAGTTCCAAACATGTAAACTGTCAGATTTTTTTTACTCCTTTTCATCATATTTTTCCTGCTGCAATACATGGAATCATGTAGAAAATATTTAGAGTCTTAAAAGAGACACAGCCTGCAACCATTTCTGTCATTGCCATAGCTGTTAATTCAGCATTTGGAAAAAGCTATGTAAGAATTCAATATATGATTTTAGGGGATGTCTGTCAATATTTTATTTAAATATTGCTTTATTGCAAGTAGCATATTTTTCTCTAAGACAAAAGCACAGAGATTGCATCAAGAGTCACCTATAAGCAAACACAAGAAATCAGGACATTTACCCCCTAGTTATGATTCACTTGTTTTTGCCCATGGCTAATCAATCATCTCTTGAAAATTTAAATAAACAAAAGGAGGACAGGAAGTACCTTTCTCTCCTTTCCCTCAGTACAAAATCAATCATCCCCAAAGGCCAGGATACCACCAGAAACTCTATTAATTCATACCAGATTTATTGTGGTTAAAACTGTTCAAAAGTCTTCAGAATGAATTTCACTCTTCTCTCATTTTCAAGTCATTCCTTAGAGAAATCATTCTCATTTATCCAAGGGAAATGTAACCCCCTATTTCAAGAATCTTCAGCCAAATCAGAGCCCTAAGTCTCCTGAGAAATGATAAACACACTGCATTAATGGATATTGAACTATTTTGCATTCTAGCCAGAAATTCAATACCTTCAATTCCTACAAAAAGTGCTTTCATAATGCTAAAAACTGTTCTTGTGTTAGAGGGGGGTGGAAAAGAAAAAAAAATCTATTATTTTACAATGAGGGAATTCACTGTATAAAGCATATAAAGTTTGAAAATCACATCACAACCCAAAAAGTAGCTAAAAGAACTTTTCACCAGCATTCCTTTTTAAATTCCAAAGGGTAAAATGTATTCCTTATACATTGTTCATTTTCAGCTTTTTCTTATGCTTCTCATTTTACTTCTGAACTGTAAATATGGCTGAGAAACAAGTATCTTAACTCTTTAGTCTTATTCCGTCTATGTGCTGAATTCTATGTGCTGAATAAATACTTTTTATAAACCTTCGAATCACATCTTTCATCTCTACTGTGATTTAGTTCTGAAAGTACATGATACACACACTACTGATAGAGAACCCAGCCAACAGTAGAAATAGTACAAAGGGAAGCTTCCGGGGAATGTAAGCAAACAGAAATAATTATTTTCACATGGTAATTTATGACATATTAGAAATTCAGGGAATGTTAACCCAATTTGCAAAATAATTTTCCTGAAATCAATACATTAGATTTCTAAATCCTCGATCTCTAAAACTCTAGGAAAAGACCAATAAGCTAAACATTCCCCCACTTATATGCTGCTTGAATAAATGAATAGCTTTTTTCTGGCTTTCAATAATCTCTGAAATACCATATATTTTGCCTTTCAGCCCCAAAGTACCTCTGCCTAGTAATTGCCTACTTGAGTGGATTTTCTAAGAAACCTTAGATACAAGCAGAGGTGTGTTTTTTTAAACTATCCAGAGATCTAATATTAGCATTGCACATTTTTACCATATTTTTATCTTATGTTTAATATTTGTGCTTTAAATATCTAACACGTTAAATCAAGACAGAAATCTAGGAATACAAAATATCACACTTTTTCCCCTCAGTTTAACATGCTTCCATATTCCATTCCTTTCTTGTTTATCAACAATAGTAATATTATTTATTAAAATGGACAGCAATTTTACAGAATGTATCTCACTAACTGGTACTTGCAATTTTAATAGAAGATATCAGACATTCAGTCTGAGACATTCTTTATATAAAGCAGAGCCCTAAACTGAACTAACTTATCCCATTGTATGAATAAATTAATTGACAGAGTTTTTTATTAGCACAGTTGACAAAGATCCATAATTCAATGGTTCAGAACATACAGTTTGCACATACAATATACCTTTCCAGCTTTCTCCAACTTAATACCCATTGTATACTTGTTGGGATTCAGGAAATTAGTATCTCAGTAGATTGGGAGATATTCAAGTTAGGGAACTCTGAGCTAATCTCACTTTCTAGCATCTGAATAAAACAATTTCAAAAACAATGTGAGGCTTTTAAAGAGCTGCTTCCAGTTAAGGTAAAATAGCTTAATATAAAAGAATATCAATGTTCACCATCCAGACCTGTATAGGTTTCATTTCTTTCCTGAACTCATAATAACTATTTAAGCTAAGTTCATTATTAACTTTTCCTTGTTGTAACTAACCATGGCAGACCTAAATTTGAGTGCCCAAAATGATGAGAAGTATGAGAAGATGGCTTTAACATGGGTTATTACAGAAAATTTTCTGCCAAGTTTGTACCCAGGATATGGTCAAGCGTTATATATGGAACAGTTTCATCTCACATTTGTTTGTTTTTTTAAAAATTATGCTTGGCACAAAGACACAAAATACCAAATGCATTCTGCCTGTCAGAGGCACAGTTCATTGCAAGACTTCTCTTGATTGACAACTACACTAAGAGCTATTTATTCATGACCTGGAAACATGGCCCAGCATAACAAGGGTACTACAACTCTGCATTTTGAGTGTTAGAATGGTGGTGAACCCCTTAGGAATTTTCCTCTTCAGGTTTACAAAGGGCTTTTTGAAACTCTCAAACTCCTTTCCCCTAAATTGAATCTAATCTGTGTAAGAAAGATGCAACTTATCAGTTCCATCACAATAGCTGGTTAGCAGAAATCAATTACTACAGTCTGTATCATACCCCTGATTGCATCAGAGTATGATACAGACAACACCTCACTTCTGCAGGGTATTCTGATGAGCTCAGCTGAGCAAAGAAAGAAACCTAGCAGAAAAATAGAAATAATGACACTGCACAAATGAAAATATTGGACAACTCACTTTTCTGGCTCTCTTGCAAGCATTCTTTAGTAAATGGGAAAAAATATTGCCATTGCCATTAGATATAAATATTGCTATTATGTTTAGTTTGTGACTCCATAGCATCATGAGAGCCTTCCTTTTTTAATAAGTAATTATTAAATAAACATAAGGATTTTTAAAATGTATATACAGCAAGATAAAATGCTAATAGTTTAAAAGTATCTGAAACGCATGACATCCAGGGTTGTAATCAATCAGATCAAATAAGTATATTGATTGCCATACAAAGAAAAGGGAACAGAAAGGCAATATGTCAAACTTGTTATGTCAGCAATTAAAAGAGCTTTCATTTGCCTTCATTCGTACAAGAGCTTTCCCCTCAATTTGGATATTGTTTATTCAACCCGAACACAACACTTCCAATCATATTCCTAACAGATAACTGGAACTATAATAGGGTTCTTTTCAGCCAAGTAGTTATGGTTGTCTATGGAAAGATAATCACAAGTCACTACCAAAACTGTTCTTGTTGCCATGGCAACTAACTCTTTTCTCCCTGAGTCTGTTCAGGTTTCCTGCATCCACAGAATCTACTTTGATTTAATAAAATTGGGCACTTCTTGGTTCTCTCTGAGCTGGTTGTTTTCTTGTAGACATTTCATTAGTGATAATGAATGTAGGTTGCTCCCTACTTTCATACAACAGCTTGCCCTGCCAGTGTTGGGAATCTTCCTGGTGCATATACTGGAACATACAATGAATTATTGATGTCAAATATGCAAGTTAAACTTAGAAAAATAGTTGTGCCCAGCAAGATTTAACCTAGAGGGCATACAGTTTACATACTCAATAAAAGGAACAAGATATTTAATAAGAATACATTGGTTTTAGCTGACTAAAGCAAGGTCTTTAATTATGTTGATCATACCAGATTGTAACAAATTATATTAAGGCTACTGGGTGTGTCAGAATAGTTTATTCTTCTTCTGAGGAACTTTTTATAATGAACAAGAAGCTACAGTAAATGTGCTGAGTTTAGAGTCAAGGAGGAATACGGAATAGGTAATGTCCAACTTATACATAAATATAAGAATGACAGAACTAGAAAACAACTGGAATCAAAATTGAGGGCTGAAACACTAATACATAGATAAGACATTGTTAGGCAAAGTAAAAAAATGACGTCAAAGATTTTATTATGAAAGTAAGAAAAAGGTAAATTCTGCTTATCTTACAGGTAGTTCTTGACTTAAGATGACAATTGAGCCCAAATTTCTGTTGCTAAGTAAGACATTTGTTAAAGTGAATTTTGTTCCATTTTACAACCTTCTTGCCACAGTTGTTAGGTGAATCACTGTACTTGTTAAGTTAATAACATGGCTGTTAATTGAATCTGACTTCACCATTGACTTTGCTTGTCAGAAGGTCACAAAAGATGATCACAAGCAAAAAGTAATCACAAGACCCCGGGGTACTGCAACCATCATAGATATGAGTCAGTCCCCAAGCGTCTAAATTTTAATCATTTGACCATCGGGATGCAGCAATGGTCATAAGGGTAAAAATGGTCATGTCACTTTCTTCAGTGTCGTAACTTCAAAAATGATCACTAAACAAACCATTGTTAGTCAAGGACTACTTGTATTTTGTTGTTGCTACTGTAGCTCCGCTATCAAATTGTTTTTTCCTATCTTTCAACAGGAATGATTTTCCTATAATTTAAGAACATATGTGTAATTCCACTTCCTGCATCCTGGAATAGGCCTTGACTTCTTCGATATGACATTCTTTCAGGTACTTTGAAAGTGCTAACAGATACCAGTTACCCTTTCTCAAGGCTAATGTAAGAAAGAAATATTTAAGGAACTGGGTAAGGTTGAGTTTCCAGACTCTTGATTATGCCCATTATTTTCTTCATGTTTATTTTAATGAAAGCTAATCTTTATAGAGTATATGATAAAATATACCAACCTAAATTTGCTGCTTTCAGTATTTTCTCATTAGAGCTATTAAAGAATACTAGAATGTGGAAACTCCTGCTTAGCATTAGTTAACTAGATGAAACACAACAGGAAGAGTGGGTGGGCACACTTCTTGTCCATAGTTTATGGACAAACCCATCACTGAAATAATTATAACTTGCTCGAGCTATACAGTTATTAGGTGTTATTAGATGTTGGAGCAAATTATTTGCCTTCCTTAAGCACAATATTCCTGCTGCAATGTTGTGCTTAAGACAAAACCAATACCAGATAATCAACTTTGTTGTAATAGTTATATACCACATTTTATTTTTAAGAATAGGAGAGGACATTAGTGCTGTCCCTAATAGCTAACACAATCCAGGCATGCCTAATTATTAGTAGCATTTTGACACCAATTTCTGATAAATAAAAAAAAACTACCATTAAATTGATGTCATATTGAACATTTAAATTAAAAAATAATTTGAGTAAAAATATGTCATAGCTATTTGTAAAAACAAGACCTTATTTAATAGAATAAAATTTATGCATATATAAAATAAACAGTAAAATAAATTTAGTTATGCAGTACAAATTAGAGTACACTGCACAATCTGAAAATAGTACATGAGAAAATATTTTCCTTTCTATGAGGAAATCAGATCTGTGCATATACAGTCGTGGGTGTGCGGTTTGTTGCAGATCAAAAGAACAGAACAGACTCAGAATTAGATAGGAAATCCCTTAAACAGCCAAGTTCTAAGCCAGGGATATGGACAAATTGAGCCAACATGACTCCCAAATGCTTTGGGTAGAGCCCTAGAACCTTTAAAAATGATTCAAGTCAGGTTAGTAACTACACAGTCTCTTATAAACAATCTGATAATTTGTTGTACTCTGAGACAGCCTCGGCAGACAGAAGCAGCTAGCCAACCTTGACTGACACAATTATTATTTGAATGGGAAACCAAACCTACTTTTAAAAAGAAGACCTAGACCTTTAAGAAGTTGAAAAACATCCTGAAAAATATCAGTGATGAACTACTTTTTGTTGGGAAAAAAATCCCTACATGACCATGGCCATCTAGGGAGTTGTAATCTTTTCTGTTTAACCAATTTTGGCAGTGTGTATTTTAAGGAGGGAAACACTAACTTTTTTTCCTACTTTTTTTTCCTACTTTGACAATCAGTTGTCCCTATTTTCCCCTTCTACCCCTGTTATCATCTGTCAAAGGGCATTTCTTTAATATGTCCTCTTTTAAATATATGTTCATTTTTTATAGAAATGTTAACTTTGGTACACATACTGCACTGTATAATTTTAGTACCATGGCTTCTAGTTTACATGAAAGTCATACAGTAGTTCTGCTGATTTGCTTTTTCTCAGCTACGTTCCTGAAACAGCCAACCAAAGTTCTGAACATCGATCAATGTGTCATCAGGCATCTTTCCAGGAAACAGTTATGTGGATTTCTTTTGAAGCAGTACAGCTGTATAGCACGGTTGTGTTATACCTCAAATTCAATTCTGGAAAGATATTTCAGAATGCTCAGAGCTGTAAATACACCACCTACCTGCAAGCCCTTTAAAGCAGTTAAATCTTTTCTTGGGGTCATAGAGAATCTACAAACGACTGTCTCAGTACATATTTGGAATCAAATCTGAAGAACTGAGAAGTCCTATTGTACAATAGTATTGTACAAATTACACTGCATTTAAATTTGTAGGAAATATTTAATTATTTTTACTGGCAGATTATGCTCTTTATTTTATTGGGTATATTTATTGGTATATTATGCTCTTATTCATTTCCCAGTAAATTAAAATATAGATTTTAATAGAAATTCAAATGAAGTATTCTCCTATATTTCATCCTTGACGTTTACTATATACATAAAACATTTCCTTAGTCCTGGCAATGAATCCACAGTGATTTTTCCCAGTGAATAAAGTTTAACTAACTGTTTTTAAATACATAATTATCTCACTAGTTTTAACCAAGAGGGAGAGCCACATCTTACTTTAATATATGAACTTACTAGCACTGAAAGATACTTCATATCTAAAATTATTTTAAAATAAGATGTCCATAATGAAGACAGATTTTCTACCATACCTACAAAAGGCCAGAGATATCTGCAGCTTTCTATTATCAATTTTGCATTGATTATTCTCAGAAAAGTTCATAAGAACAGTTGTTTCTTCCTACACTAATGTACACTTCACTAATTAGACAGACACCATTCATTTGTTTCAATGTAGTCAAATCAAAACATAACTGAATTAACATGTAGAAGATTCAAGCACTGACAAGAATTTAATGAAAAAGACAAAAACAAAAAAGTGACAATCAATCCTCTTAAAGGAATACTTTTGAATTCTAAACCTTTTGAATTCTAAAGCTCTTTATCTTCATCAGACACATTTCAGGTTTTCTAAAAACGTTTGAATTCCATTTTGTATTTTAATTCCTTTCTATTTTATTACTGTTTTGAGGAAATTAAAGGTGGAACTGATTCTAAGAAACAGTATGCCACAGGCTCTCATACTGTAATCTCCACAGGAATGAGTCAGGAATCATTTCAGACACATTTACGGACAATGAGCTGCCAAAAAAAAATAAGAAATGAAATAAATTTCATCATGTCATACATTACAAATCATTTTTGTTAAATAAAAATAAGCTGGTCATATGGCATTGGGAATGGAGAGTACTGTTTAAAAAAATGAGAATAACAAGAACAATCTGAAATTCTTGGAGAAAGAATAGTTCTTGGTGGTAGCCAACTCCTTCTACAGCAAAGATCAGGTATCATATTAAAGCAGGGGTGGACAAACCTTTTGGCTCGGGGGCCGCATTGACTTTTAAAATTTGACAGACGGGCGGGTCAGCACAAGATTTTTTGGGAATCGCCCCCCTTCCCCCCTTTTCTCCTCCTTCCCCTCCTCGGAGGCCCCTGTGTCAGGAGTTGCTACCGCCAGCGCGGCTCCGCGCGGCTCCAGTCCGCGTTGCCTCGGGAAGGGAAAGGCAAAAAGGAAGAGCCGCGGCGGTGCTTTGCAATGGCAGCAGCGGCACCGGAGGCTCAGGCTCAGCGGCTCCTGGTTTTGCCTTTTCCTTCCCAAGGCAACGAAGGACTGAGCCGCGCGGAGCTGCGCCGGCAGTAGCAACTCCTGACAGCCCCAGCCGGACACCTGAGCGGAGCCGGGCGGAACTGCCTGTTGCTGCTGCCAGAGCACCGCCCGGTCGCCTCCTCCAAGCAGCCCGCCCGCCCGCCGGGCTTCCCCTCCACCACGCGGCTCGGGGCCAGGCGCGGCGCCCGCGAGTTAAAAGCAAGCCGAAAGTTGCTGGGAAGTTGCTCGGGTGCTGGGAGCAGGCTTTTAAAGTGCCACCCGAGCAGGACCGCCGAGCCGGGAAGCGGGGCACCAAGGCAGGGCAAGGCTCCACCAGCAGCGGCCTAGCTTTAGGTGGCTCCAAGCAGCCCACTCCAAGCAGCCCACCAGGCGGAACCCTTCCCTCCTCGGCGGGAAGACGCTCCGGCCTGCAAGCTTTGCCTTTGCAAAGTTTAAGCCTGGAAGCCCCGGAAAAAAAGGGGATCGGCGGGGACTCACCTTCGGAGAGGTCGCACTCGAAGGTGATTTGAACTCCCAGCCGAGGCCTTTGCAAATTTCTTTTCTTTCCTACCCCTAGATCGCTCCGCACTGTTTTGCATCTTTGGGGCCACACGGCACAGGGCAATACGCCACGCCCAGCTATTTTTTTTCAGGGGCGGGCGGATTGGACAGACCAATGGCAGCGATTTTTTTCAGGGGCGGGCGGATTGGACAGACCAACGGGCCGGATGTGGCCCGCGGGCCGTAGTTTGCCCACCCCTGTATTAAAGCATTCTACTGTGCTTCATCTGTTTATTTCATCACCACCCCCAGGAACCTGGCCTAGTGAGTGATTATGAATTCCAGTATAACCAATGAAAAGAGCTACAATTAACACATTTAGAAAACAAGCTCCCCAGCCCCTAGCAGCACTCTGCTGGCCAAGAACAGGCCGCATGGAGCCCATGAGGGGCCCCTGCTACCCATTTTGGCCAGCAGAGGCACTGCAGGCTGGTCCTTTGATATTTCCAGGCCACCCCCCGCAGGCCAGATTTAAGCACCCCTGCTGTAGGGCATAGAAAAAATATATATACAAAAAAACACAATTCAGTGAATAAAATAATACATAACCAGAAAGAAAGTACAAAGAAACAACCTCTTGGATTATAAGGCATCTCAAACTGAATAAAAATGGAGAGGTGCTGCTTTGTTAACGGTATAACATGCATACTGTATCTCCCCTTAATACATGAAGCTCAATAAGACTTTAAAGTAACAGAATGAAATATGAAGCAGCAAAAAAAAAAAAAAAAAAAGCCTTGCCAAAAAAAACCTCCCTAGTATAGACCAGATCCTTCAGTTGCTTAAGAGACACAGAAACTTAATTTATTTAATTCCAATAAATTTGAATTAGTTCATCTAGTTGTGTTTCCCATCTGGTCTACCTGGGAGGGCTGACACAATGTGACCAGCGGGGATGACTTGCAGCGTATTCCAGTACATGCAAACATTTTAAAGCAGCATTGGGAGGCATGATGCCAGGAGGTACTTTCAACATGGACAATCCTATTATAAAGTTTTATGTTGATTCAGGCAGTCCTCACCTTATGACCACAACTGAGCCCAAAATTTCCATTGCTAAGCAAGACAATTGTTAAGTGAATTTTACCCCATTTAATTACCTTTTAGCCAAAGTTGTTAAGTGAATCATTGCAGTTAAGTGAATCATGCGGTCAAAAAGCAAAGCATTAAGCCATTGGCTCTGCTTGTCAGAAGCCAGCTGAGAAGGTTGCAAATGGTGATCACATGATCTCAGGGTAGTGCAACTGTCATAAATAAATGCCAATTGCCAAGCATCTGAATTCTGATCATGTAACTGAGATGCTGTAATGGTCATAAGTGTGAAAAATGGTCATAAGTCATTTTTCAGTGCTGTTGTAACTTAGAATGGTTACTAAATGAATGGTTGTAATTCAAATACCTATACTTGGTATTTACTGTAAGCTGCTTTGGATACCATGTTAACATAAAAATAAACAAAATGGCAACAACTGGAATTTTGGGATCCCCAAAGAGAGCTTGCAGTTTTCCAAGAATTTTTCCCTGTAAAATCTTTGTTCACCTAAAAGACAGCATATCCTTTTACTTTTATATAGCAACATGAAACCAAAATATCCACAATCATCTAACTACTACAAATAATACTTGCCTATCAAGCACATAAAAATACAGTATATAGTTCCCCTATGAGTGAAGATAAAATCCAGATAAAAACACCAGGTTTTTTTTGTGAGATGCAAGGGAGGAATTAATGACAAAAACAAGTTGGTGGTTCTTTATTTTCATGAGATCATATATCACAACTGACTGTCAGCCAAAGAGCAAGAATTGTTCTTTGTGTCTCAAAAAAGACAACATAAGATCAAGTCCCTCCCTGTATTCTCATTTTTTTAAAAAACAAAACTTTTCAATAGCAATTCCTGGTTTCTCCTTTTCTCATCTTTTAAGAGGATTTTGAAAAGATTCTTCGCAAGAAAATGTTGGCATAAAACTTTGACCACAATTTTTAAGAGTTTCATATATAATGTTCTTGTTTTTCTGTCTTAACTATACAATCACATCCCAGGACCTCAAAGTATGCATTCTCACAGTTCACTATGTAATATTTTTAAACCAATCACTTTGAATAATTAAAGAATCAGAAATTTAAAAGGGGGTTGCTATGAAGGGTAAAAAATAGATTAAGTTTGCCCTTATTGAACAGGAAGAAGAAAATGAAACAGAAATAGGCCTAAACATTGCAGAAAGAAATCACTCATCATTTCCCTCTATTTAGTACAAGAGAAAGCATGATTCTGCTTTGTCTCCTCCATTTAGTACAAGAGTGCATGATTCTGCTTACAAATAATTTTAAAAATGGTATATTACAACATGACTCAGATTATTACCATCTGGAAGAAACATTGGGGCCCAAAAGGCTTACAAATATTTTAAAGGCTTTAAAGAGACTGATTTCTAGACAGTCTCAAATTAAAAAGAGAGGTGGGGAGGACTGATCTACATAGCTTCTGTGAGGTGGCCAGAAAAATCTTTAAAGCAGACAAAACGTAGGAATTGTGTATCCCTAAGGATGAACTGTTAACCAATTTTTAGAAATTTCAGCATTTTCAGACATGCAGTCTTTAGAAAATAACGGCTATGGAGTTACCTAAAGCCCTATGGTATATTTCTCAGGCAGAATGCCTATTAAGCCAAAAAAATAAACATCAATAGCTATTGGGAATGTAATTTATATGGATGCATGTAACCACAGAAAGAGAGAAAAAGTGACAGGAGATGGAGAGAAAAAGGTACTCAGCCAGATGCAGCGTCAAGTCTATTTGTAATAAAAATACAAAATGATCAGGGACTTACATTTCCAAAACAGACATTACCTTACTGTATTTTAGAGAAAGAGATTTTAGGGCCCCAATGACCAGAGTTTTGGCTATAGATTACAAACTCCTTCCAAAACTGAAATCTATAAAAACAGTAACTTTTCATATATTGTAAAATCCTTCTTATACACAGTAAGTTGTATTTTTCTTTGTTTTGATTTGACTGCAATTCCAGAGAATGTATTAACAAGTTTATCTTGTCCAATGTGATAAAAAAAATTGAAATTGATAAGGATTTATACAACCAATATTTACTACAAATCTTTTTCTAGTCTTATTTTACTTTTATCTTATCAGTGGGATTCTAGCAGTGAGATTTACTCTGTTCCATTGCTAGTTCAGAAGTGGTGTCACCTGCTTCAGGCTCAAAATGAGAAATCATTCCATCTTCAAAAGCAAGACATAATTTGTACCCAACTCATTTATATTATCTGAAACATTCCTGCTGGTTGACTAATGAAAAAAATTATTAAAATAATTAGGCAATGTGCTTCATAGCTGCCTCATCACCATTGCATAAGTGATGACCTCATTTGATTTGTCTCTGTTATCCAGTTCTCTCCTTCCAACATCATTTTTTAAGCAAATGTTGAATTTCACAATTTTTTCATACTGCCCTTTATCCCATACTTCTTCTGATCTTTCTGTTCTTTCAACTGTTCTTAAACAGTTTTCCAAAATTTGGTTTTCCTGGCCAAGAAAAGATGCAAAAGAATGGACTAGCAGGACAACCATTCTCCATCAGTAATTCTACAAAAGTGCATAACTGCTTCAATTTCTATATAATAAGCAAAAAACCAAATTCTTTTGAATTCAGAAAATATATTCCAACCTGCCCAGATTCTAAGAGAGAGAAAGACAGTTAAAATAAGCTACCCTATAAGGAGGTTATAGTCACCCAGCAAAAAGGTGTGGTATTGTTCTAAAAAATTAAAAGTAAATATTTAGATTGTATTTGTATGTTTTATTTTAGGATGACAATAATAAAAAAGTACTAATCTTCTGAGACTTCTATTCCATTAACACGTTTATGGCCTTCAAACATCCTATTCGTGAAGTATTTGATCTGCATTCATTGATCCAAAGTTAATGTTTAGTCTAATCAATAACTAAGAAAATACAGCATAGCTTGTTATATTTTCCCACATATAGTCTTTTTTTTTTTTAATTTGAATAACCTACAGAAGTTGGGATTGGAATCTTAGTTGTTAAGCAAGATGCCAGGACTGTTTCACTCAATGACCACAATTCCAGATCTCCCACTTGTAGTCAGTAAGTGACCATGTAGGTCGTTAATTGAATTGTGCAAAACAACTGCTGGCCAAAGGAGGGCAGGCAGCTCCCTTCCATGCTCCCCCTTCATGATGGGAGGCAGGCAGCCCTTTTGCTCTCATTTGCAACCTTTCCTGCCAGTTTCCTCACTGATTTTCTGGAGAGGTTAACAGGGAAAATTGCAAATGGCAATCACAAGACTGTGGGGTGCTTGGTAATTGGTTGTAAGTGCAAACAGATTGCCAAACACCTAGATCACAATCATGTGACCAAAGTGACACCACAACATTTTACATCAGGTGAAAGTGCTTCGCATGCCATAAAGTAGTCTTCCCAAGGCCACCATACTTTCAAACAGTTGTTAAACTAGTCAGAAGTTGAGGACTATCTGTACACAGATCCATGTTTCATGAAACAAAAAATAGCATTGACTATGGTGCTATTCTGCCTGTCAAAAACAACATAATGGCACATGAAAAATCAACTTGTTTCCATCACTGAATTGCTCAAAGAAGAATCACATAATTATTAGCCATGGTCAAAAAGTTCTTTATCCTCTCAGAAGCAAATGAAATAGCAAAGCTGATAATGTAGATTCTCAATGGGCAGGAAGTATAAAGTCATGTACATGAAATAAGAGCCCAGTAGAAAAAAAACTGGCTTGTAACGAGAGGCAATAATAGCAGCATGGTCAATTTATGGAGAAGGTAATGAATGGTTACAGTTTTAACGAAATGAATGGAGTAATTTTAACACAATTCAGGAAACACAGAAATATCTCCTTTTTACTTTAAGTCAGTACTGCCTCCAGTTTTTTTTTAATCAGCCAGTTTCTTGGTGGGGTTAAACACAATTCCAGCATAACATTATACTTAGTCCTCACTGAGAGATATTTTAAACTTTCAGAATTGAATTCTCAGCACAATAGGGTTGGAAGACCAAAAAAAGAATGGATGTAGCGTAATTTGTTTATATCCTATTATCCAATTAACATACTAATTTTGAATTTCAATTCCAAATATCCATTTTGACATATTATATAATCCACCCGGTATGATTTGCAAATGCAAATAATTTAACTTGATATACTTTCCTTTATTCTATTCAAATGTACTTGTTTACACAAACCATAGTTTGCTCATTTAAATTAAATTCAAATTGGGATTCAAATTGTTTTACCACCAGTTTGGTGGGTGTGGCTTGGTGGGTGTGCTTTGCCTAACGCTGGTGCGCAGCTTTCCCCATACCAGCTGAGATCTGCAGCGCCAATCAGCTGAGAGGATAGAGAAGACAAAAGCGCAGGGACGGGTGGGAGGGCCGATCCTGCGTTTTTCTCTACTTTTTCCTCTCAGGATTTTTTTCCTCTTCTCAGCTGATCATAGGTTTTTTTTACTACTGGTTCAGCCCAACCATTCTGAACTGGTAGCATACCACCACTGATTTAAATGTAATGGCAACTTAGTTTGTGTGAGAAAATTAATGAGTAAAATACTGGAGCATGTAAAACCTAGAAGAGTTTCAGGTATGAATAGCCAAGTTGGTCACTGTATGCAAATCCAGATAGGTGTACAATTACAGGATTGGGATTTTGAATTGTGTTACTGAAATTTCCCAGATTCACATTCTGTTGAAACCTAGACAGGAAGAAAAAATTGTATATTAGACCTGAACTCACAAGGCCAGTAGTTATCACTGGATAGATAATTAACTAGATTAAATTGAAATAGCAAAATTTCTATGAGAGAAAATGAAAGGAAAAATATAATTTTTATAACATGATTCTGAGAACCAATTTGGTGTAGCAGTGAAGACTTCAGGCTAAAAACCAGGAAACTGAATTCTAGTCCCACTTTAGGACACAAAGCCAGCTGGGTGATCTTGGGCCAGTCACTTTATCTCAGTCCTAGGAAAAAAAGCAATAGCAAACCTCTTATGAAAAAATTGTCAAGAAAACTACAGGAACTTGTCCAGGCAGTCTCCAAGAAGTGGAAACAACTGCATAAAAAGGAAAGAAACATGATTCCAGGAGACTATTATCAGCTGCTCAGAGTTGCCTGAACTGTGAATTGGATGGCAAATAAATTTGATAGGTAAATAAAAAAAAAATAAGCAAAATAAATTATGTTATGTTATGCCTGCTAGAAAAGGGTATTAGGAAGATGTTTTGGCATTTGGTCTCCAATGAAAAATGTAAAAAAAAAAAGTTCAAATTCGTTTCTTATTGATTACTTCATTTAATAATCAACTATATCTATTTCAAACCTTCTTTAGAAATTCAATTTCAGGACTAAATGTCAGAAACTAAACAATTCTTGAAATTAAAAAGAAGGAATTTATGTTAAGGCTCAAATATCTATGCTTTCTAAAAAGAATATAAAAAGTTTACAGAGGAACAGCTTTCTTCCAGAATAATGCTGTAATCACAAATTTAGCACAACTAATAACCAATCTATTCTCACTTTTTATATCCTGCATCTATTTAATAATAGAATTTGTTTATTTGCTAGATGTTGTATTTCTGTTTATGTGACTTAAAACAGTCTTGATTCAGTTATTCGTCTTCATAGTCCGCTGCTCTGAAGGAAGCTAAGAACAATTTTAGCAATAGGAAGCACTTAACCCCAACATATGATGAATCAGTCTGGCCATTCTAAAAAGAGATCAAGAGGATTTAAATTTTCCCTTGACTTCCACATTGCATTTCTATATTAAATCTAGGAATCTGCAACTTGCCCATGTTCACTACTCATCTAGTCTACCTGGCAGGATTTCGAGAACAACAAAGCTGTGAATAAATATGCAACAGATAATAAATCAACTTCCTCAACAATTGTTTTTCGTGAAATCATGTCTGTTAAAGAGAGCTGGATCTTAATACCCGAAAGCAGATCTTAATAGATGCACTGCCTAATTGTGGACTTTGAAACAAGTAAAAATGTGTTATACAATGCACTTTATTGTTTTGTTTTGTTTGTTTTTTTTATTTGTTTTGTTTTGTGTTTTGTTTTATTTTAATTTAATTTATATTGCCACCTATTTGCCCATGGGAACTTAAGGCGGCTTACAGAATATAAAAACCATATTTAAAACCATAAAACTAATTTTAAAAAAATCAAATAATATAATAATCATAATAAAATCACCCCCCCGCCTCAGCGACAGCAGATCACACCAACCATTTAATAGGCTCCTTTCTGCTCTGGGTTCCCCAGGCTCGCTGGCAGAACCAGGTCTGCAGTGCCTTCCGGAGGAGTATTAGAATGGGGGCCATTCTAATCTCTGGGGGAATGATGTTCCAGAGATAGGCAGCCACCATGGAAAAGGTCCTTCTTCTGGGTCCCACCAGGTACATCTCCCTTGGGGATGGGACCCACAGCATTCCCTGCCTCCCAGCTGTGATGGGTTGGGTAGATGTGACCAGAAAAATACGGTCCCTCAAATAACCTGGTTCTAAGCCATGAAGAACTTTAAATATGACAACCAGCAGTTTGAATTGCACCCAGAAGCAAATTGGCAACCAATGCAGCTCCCGCAGGAGAGGTGAAACATATGCACACCGGGATCTGTGCAAAACCATGCAGGCTGCTGCATTTTGCACTAACTGGAGCTTCCAGATGCTCTTCAAGGGCAGCCCCATGTAGAGCATGTTGCAATAGTCAAGACGGAAAGTGACTAGGGCATGAGTGATTGTGAATAAGGTTTGTTGGTCCATGAAAGGGCTTAACTGGCATACAACCCGCAGTTGCACGAAGGCCCTCCTGGCCACAATCGCCACCTGCTCTTTGAGCAGGAGTCATGAGTCCAGAAGAACCCCCAGATTGTGCACAGGGTCTGTTTGGAGTAGTGCCACCCCATCCAAGACCAAAGGTGGCAATTCTCCCTGAGCCAACAAACCGCAAACCCAGAGCAACTCAGTCTTGCCAGGGTTTAGTTTCAACCCAGTATTCCCCATCCAGTGCCCAACTGTCTCCAGCCACTGCGAAAGAGAGGACACGGCATCACTTAACTCACCACAGGCCAAGATATACAACTGAGTATCATCAGCATATTGGTGATACCTCAGTCCATGGTGATGGACCCAGTGGTTTCATATAAATGTTGAACAGGAGTGGAAAGAATACTCTCTGACTTCCAGTTTGGGTCTCTTCAGCAACAGACCGAAATCCGCGATCGTGCGTGGTTTCAATCTGTGCTCACTGCTTTAGCACCCCAATCCTTTGGATTCGGGGCCGAAACCACCCCGTAGAGGTGGTGAAGAGGGGGGGAGATTGCAAGCCGAGTGGAGGGGAGCCGCATCTCTTCTTCTTGGCTGATCTAAACTCCCTTCCCCGAAGGCGGTTGCAGTGGTGGTCAGAAATGGCCACCTCAAAGAAGAACCCGACTGGGTAAGATTGTGCAGGAGGAAGACAAAGAGAAAAGCAGGACAGACCGGGATAAACAACAGAGAACATCTAAGCAAGGTACCCTGAATCTAAAAGTACCTAGAGGGATACTTCAGAAAGATCTTTAAGTGGCGAAGGAGAGAGAAAAGGAGGTTAAAAACCCTTTTTTAACCTTTATATTGACAATTACAAATGGTATGGAAAGAAATTTATATTAATCTATTTTGACATTAATAGGCAACCTTAAGCTGAAATCTAAGTGTCAAAAGGAGAATAAAGATTTTTTCTTGGTCATTTTAAAGCCCTAAAAAGGAGAAGAGTGGAGGCAAAAGGGTGGGACTTGGAAGAATGGAAAAAAGGAGTGCCACCTGGAAAAATAAAGAGGATTAACAGTGAAACTTTGAAAAGACTCCCGAAGATACATTGTAACTGAAATATTATTAAAAGATACAGTAACCGACGGAAAGGAAAAGTAAAGAAACAAGAAGGAACAGTCTGGGTTCATTTGGTGATTTTTTTAAAAAAAGTTATTGGCATTGGTTTTTTCTTTCTTTTTCTGTTTTTACTTAAAGTCAATCGGGTGGTTGTTCAAAAGTGTTTAAAATGCCACCGCTCCTGGAGGAATTGAAGATGAGTCTTAAAAAACAGAAAGAAGATGCAGAAAGGGGACGAAGATCCTTTGGCTTCGTATTTTAATTTTTTGAAATGGAGATCCTGAACTATGAAAAGGAAAAGCTTCAAGAGCAAGAAGAAGGGCGGGACAAAGAAGAAGCCATTTTCAATGATCAAATAATGCAAAGTGTGGTAATAAGGGGAAAAAGGGGGAAAGGAGTTAGAATGAATTTGAATAATTATTTTGCTTATTAATAGTAAATAATTTATAAGATAAAACTGTATGACTATCCAATGGTATGCTTATTAACAGTTAAGTAATAATGAAGAAGGGAGGGAAACATTTCAATTGTTCTCAAAGATTGATAGATATTGAAAAGAAATGTGAAAGATTTACAAGGTTCATACCAGTACTAGAATGATTTTGAATAACTATTTTGTTTACTAATGTTTATATATATATTGTTTTTGCTATGTTTTTAGAATTTTTCTTTTTACATTTTCAAGGGGAAGTACCAAACAGTCTGAATGATGAGATTTACATGATATAAAATAGATATTAGAAATTTGAATGTTATAATTTTAGAATGCACAAATTCAATGTTTAATGAGATTTCATATGATAATAACAATAAGATTTAAAGGTGCTGCACGTCGATTGGCAATCATAGTGGGAATTTTGCTTCTTAAGAATGTTGGAAGAGAACATATGAAATTGTAAACAAGACAGACGAAAGTATAAGTACAATGAATAAAAAGATATAGATATTTAGGTAAAAGAAATACAATTGAATAAGAAGAAAATGAGATAACCATAAAAGAAAATTAAGAGAAGTAAAGGAAGAAATAGTGAGAAGTTGGAAAAGGAGTAATAAGATATGAAGTTGAATACATAAGGTGAATATGCATATGAAATTGTGTCTGTATGGAAATGTGATAACCCGGAATGATGCTGTACTCAAATAAGATGTTTTATTTGTTTTGTTAAAACTCAATAAAACTTTATTAAAAAGGGGGGGGGAGTGGAAAGAGTACTGAGCCCTACAGAACCCTGCAAAGCAGTGGGGGCAAGGGTGGGATTTCTCCCCTCCTATCAACACTGACTGAGAACAGCTGCAGAAGAAGGAAGTAAACCAGGACAGCACAAGGCCTCCCAGTCCCATCCCCCAAAGCCTCTCCAGGAGCATGTCAGGGTCCATGGTATTGAAAGCTGCTGAGATGCACTACCCCCATCCTTCTCCCATCAGAGATCATCCATAAGTGTGACCAGTGCTGTTTCTGTCCCAAATCCAGGCCTGAATCCTGACTGGTAGGGGTCAAGATAATCCGTTTTATCCAGAAATCTCTTGAGCTGCCACGCAACTACCCTTTCAACAACCTTCCCCAAAAAGGGAAGATTGGAGGCAGGTCGGAAATTATCCAACTGGTAGAGTCCAGCGATGGCTTCTTAAGAATAGGGCAGACCACAGCCTCCTTAAAATGCTGAAGGACTGCCCCCTCCTATAGGGAAACATTAATCACCGCCACAGTCCACCTGCCTGTCACCACCTGGGAAGCTTTCACAAGACAGGAGGGACATGGATCTAAACATAGGTGCTTGTGCGCATACTCCCTAGGATCCTGTCCACTTCCTTGGGAGCAATAGTGTCAAACTGTTCCAATATAACAGGGCAAGAATCTGGCTCAGGGGCTTCCACTGGACCCACAACCCTGCCAGCATTTAACTGGGAACGAAGTCAAGCAATTTTGTTTTTCAGAAAATCCGCAACTTCCTCAGTGTGCCCCATCAGGTGGACCTCAATCTCCTCCTTCCCCAGGAGGAGGAGGCGCGCCTTAAAGAGGGTCACTGGGTGATTATCTGCAGACGCAATTCATGTGGAGAAGTATTTATACTTCGTCACACGAATTGCCACAAGGTAGGCCTTAATAGCAGCTCTTCCTCATGTTCAATCAAGTTCATCCCTTGTCTTCTGCCAGCGGCGCTCTAGACATCTCCTCATGCATTTCTGTATAGCATGAGGAACAGAATGGGTGCAATCCTATCCAGAGCCCAGTCATCTTTCTATTCCTAACAGTGACTAAGAGCTTGGCTAGACTTCACAGTAGATCTGCAGTTATAACTCCTAGCTCCTTCTGGAACCCATCTGGGTCCGTTAGTCGATAGGGTGGACCAATCTAATAGGTACTGCCTCCCTGCAGGGGGGTACAGCTCTTGAGAAACTCATTGCCACCAGACTGTAATCTGATCATGATAAGGGGACCGAGGACATGTCCCCCAATTCTAGTATTGATGGAGAAGTGTGCTGTAATAGACATTTACTATGAATATATCTTTATTTTTAAAGGGCAAGTGTTCACAGCTGCTTTATAACAACAATTATTTTGTTGCTCTGCCTCGTCACAATTTTCTTTATAATCCAAGGTTATAATAAAATAAACTAGATTCTAAATAACAGGTAGCAGACTAGGAGCCTGAGCAAATATATCTTCTCCCTGATGGTTTCAGAGTGCAATGCAGTAGCTGCACATTTGATTTCCATTATTGTGATCTAATAATAGAACTGCAGAGCCAACAAAATTAAGCTCTATCTGCAGCACTGTACTTTCTCACTATGCATATTGCTATCTGAGGACTATTTTAACCTGTATGACTGGCAAGGTTATCCATCAGTTTCACTACAGAAAGCTATCCAACTTGCCAACTTTGAGAATGATTCCACAAATTTGCAATAGATACAAACAAAAGTAATACTACCTTTTGGAGACCACCCAGATTTGACAGACAATGCTTTACTTATATATAAAGATCACAAAATGCATAATCTTAAATCATGAATAATAATCAAAAGTCCCAGAATTTTAAGTGATCTCCAAACCTCCTCCAATTGCTGAAAATCAACAGCATGACTTCCTGGTGGAATGGAATATAGAATATTCTTTATTGGCCAAGTGTGATTGGACACAGAAGGAATTTGTCTCCGGTGCATAAGCTCTCAATATACATACCAACAACCAAGTGATATAAAATACAAATGGTAGAAGGTAATAGGAAAGATGAGAAGGATATTGAAGCAGGAAACATATAATTCATTACTATATTCCTTTAAAGAGACCTAGTGCAACTTTTTTTTTTAAATCATTCTTTCCCACTGCATGTCTGAAAAATTCAGAAACAGACCAAAACTTGCATCTAAATCAGAGTTTTACACTTGTGAGATATAATTGCAGTAGCAAATTAATGATGCAAATAAAATAAAATAAAAAATAAGCTGCAATTTTTAAACTTCAGAAGTTTCTATAATTTCATCCTAGCTTACAACTTCTGAACTCTGTAACAAATAGAAGGGCCACAAATTAGACATGGTAAATAATTTTAAAATCCTATCATCAGATCCAAAAATCTGAATTGTAATTGTGATACATCTTGCAAAATACACAGAAACACAAGAATATCTGACTAGTACCATATATAGCATATATTTAATTTTTCAATATATTTTTGACTTCGCCATAATGGAAAAAACAGTAAATTGCCAGGCATTTAAAAATGAAGCAAATGTAGATATCTTGGGGAAAAATCACTTAGAATTATATGTTATTATGGTCCTATATTATCACCGCATAATAATTAGGAAGGATTAGGTTACCCAGCCCACAATCAACTTATTTTTCTTCTTTATTTAAAGCATTTACTCTCATTTCCTGCCAAGAAGGCACTCAGAGTGGCTTACATAAGATCAATGAGACAAACTCTGCATACAGGCGTAAAAACATAACACAAAGGGGGAAAGGGGTTAAAACAGTAACAATACTTAAAACTACACAGTAATTCAAAATGGCCAGCCATGATGGAAAATATAGCACTGGGGAAAAATGGTCTTGCATTTCTTCCTGCAACAAGAAGGCAGAGGAGATAACTGCATACCTAGGTGAAGTTCCCAACTGATATGAAGAAATGTTCCATTCAAATTCAGATGGTTTAAGTCCATTCCTTCAGAGAGCGTTTCTCATTTTCTCTCCTCCAAAGTTCATCCCATCGCAAGTATAGAAAGTCTTTGGAAACTTTATCACATATGATCGAAATGACCTTCAGAAGGAAATTTTGCACCTCCCCACAAGAAACAATCTGCAGAATCACCTCTAGTTGTAAGATAGGACTGGATATTTTTACCTATGGCTGCTTAATCAAAGTCTAATGATTTTGCTATCACTAGACTTTGTAATTTCTGTTCTCACAAATATAATTTTTCTACAAATGAAGGCAAACATACATCTCCCAGGATAATGTTGCAGGATCCAATCCAGGTTGGTTACTGGGACCAGAGGTTTAGTTTTCTGAGCTTTCAGATTCATGCTGGAGCCCATCCTCAGGGAATTTCTCTGTACCAAAATGTGTGCTTTGGACTAATCTATGCGCAGTATTTAGCATAAATACTACCCATAGAAAATCCGTTGGCTCCAGCAGGTGTCCAAAAATTTGGAAGACTAAACCTCTTGCCCCGATGACCAATCCAGATTGGATCCTGCATAATTTTGTTAGGGAGTTTTCTGGCATATTCTCAAATTCCCATATACTGGTAGAGATGGGCTTAACAGGACAATATAGAGACACAATATTCCACTACAACATTCTTTCCATGCAAGTAACAGTCCTCCAAAAACAGTTTGGTTGGCTGAGATAGTGATATTGATTACAGGGTAATGTATTAATCAAACTTTCCGCTGACTGTTTATGTTTACATGTGGGGGAGTGGGGAAGACAGATTATGATAGCAAGAAGGTTTTGGTACAGTGGTCCATGTGCAATTTAAGGGCCAATTTCATGTATATTAACAATAGAAATATTCCACCTGAACCTAAGGAAAACTTAAAGTACAGGTATGAGCACTAAAGCAAATAATAGTTTCAGAATTCAGATCACTTACTGTGAAGGATGCACAGGCGTTTGCAGAAATCCCTAGGTTAATAAATAAGCCATGGTAAATAGGGTAATACCTACAGTGGAAGAAAAGAAAAATGCCTGCCTTTGATTTCTGGATTTTCCAGAAATAGGTCTTGGCAATATTCCCAACAAAGCAGGACAGGAGATGATCTTCAGGATGCTTATGAGAGTGAGGAGCCATGGGGAAGAAAAAGGAAAGACAATCACAGCATACAATACCTCTCCACTTTTAGAACAAAAGTAGAAGTTGCACTTAATATTTTGTAGATGCACAGTGGCTTTAGCGAGAGAGAAGACTATGTTAGATCTTTTTCATGGGTTAGCTGTGTTAAGTTCATGTTTGCACATTTAAAATCTGTATTTGTCAGGAGGGGCACAAAATCAAATTGCCTCCATTTTCAGCATCTTCCCAATAAAAACATATTCAAGGAAAGGGATAAAAAATACAAGCAAATTAAAACGGAATCTTATTAAAGAAACCCATTCTTCTAATTTTTTTTCCTGGTATCAATCTCAGCTTTGTCTACATCCACGTTTAAAGCAAACCATCAAGCTTCGTTTAACAAGCACACTCAAACAAATGAAGAGCACTTAAGTAAAGAGGACACAATATAGCAAGTGCTTTGATTCTGATGACATTTCTTGTTCTGTTAGAATTCCATAAACCCTTTTCCTCTAGCTTGAATGAAAAGATGCATTAAGTCTCATACTTCTGTGAGAAGCCCAAGGTAAACATCCTAGTTCAGGTTTTGCAAGAGTGTGGGCAGGCATCTGAATAACACACACAACTGATATCACACTATGATGGTAGCCTAGTAGTGCTTTTAAAATGAAAGGCGCCTTCTATTTTTAGTTATTTTAGGCATATCATACAGAACACAAAGCCAGAATTCTAGGATAACATTACTATTTATGAGTAAATATGCTGATGTACTTGTTCTAAGTATTTGTTTCTTCTCCCCACCCTCTCCGTACCTCCTAAGCCAGAAGAAGAAAGCCAAAAGCTTAAGTGTTAAGTCTACACTGGATTCTTGTCTTTAAATCTGAATCAGGAATTTGGAACAGAAGATTTAAGATTTTTATTCGTTATGGGTTTATATCTAAGCACAATACAAGGCTCAGTTGTTGACTTCCAGGTGAAATTGAGCTAGGAAAAAAAAACACAGGCGCAACCCTAACCTTTTCTATCAATGTAAGTTCATGGAAATGTTTGTTCAATGGTCCCTCAAATAAAACTGAATGCAATAATTTTCTTTCTCTGCCTCTTTTTTTCAAGTTTGTTATTTCATCCATGTTGGTATAGCTGTTAGCATGCAGTACTACAGGCTAATTCTGCCGACTGCCAACAATTTGATTCTCACTGGCTCAAGGTTGACTCATCCTTCCAAGGTCAGTAAAATGAGGACCCAGATTGTTGGGGACAATATGGTGACTCTATAAACCACTTAGAGAGGGCTGTGAAGCACTATGAAGCGGTATATAAGTCTATTGCTATTGCTATTCTATCAGAAACTCCTGTTCAAATAATTTGCACGTTCTGTTACACCAATAAATTTCATTCTCTTACCTCACACTATCACTTCACTCTTTACCTGTCTACTTTTGCTGTTTATAACACCCCTTTCCTATGATCTCTGCTCCTCCAATTTTACTATCAACTTGAAATGGCCTATGCATTATTCCCTGTTGCACTGTTTTCATGGAACACCCCCTGTAAAAAAATACATTCTTAAAAACACTTTTACTTGTGTCCTGAAGGCAAGCTCAACATAAAGGAGTCTTTGCCTTATATCCACTCAAAACTGACTTTTTTATGTTTCATCTTTAATTTGTTATACGAAGTTTAGTTATCACTTAGTTGTCACCTATAATGCATTGTAAGTGACAACTAAACTTTGTATAACAAACTTTTTTTAAATAAAACAAAATTTAAAGCTTACTAAATATTTTTAAAAAATATGCATACAGTGCAAAAATGATTTACTGAAGCAGAAGTATTTAATAAAGCACTTTACATTGGAAAGATATGCAAAAACTTTTTCTACCTCCAATTCTGTAGTATTTAATGAAATCTAATAGTCATTCAGTGAATATTGGCTACTCAAATTAATATGCTGCAAATTTTGCGATCTTTTCAGACTTATTTACTAGTTTGTGGTCAATTCCAAGTCAAATTTTGGTATCTTACATTTTCAATCAGTCATTTTTTTGCAACTGAAATTCATTTAACCTTTTACCTTCTGAAAATAAACCTCTAATAGGAACTTCTTTACAACTTTATTCATACAAGTATAAAAGTACTGTCTGTGCAGGAAATATTTTTTAAAAAATGTTTACATACAGCTGACATGCAGAATGAAAAGGTTTAATATTAATGAAATCCCACATTTGTGGACCTAGGTACAAGAGATCAAAGAAGAATTTTTAAACTGCATTTGGCTCTATCCAATTTAGTCTGAGGAGGATGACTACCAGACAATTCTCCCTCGAGCCGCTCGGAGCATCCAGAGACTGGGATGTGCTTCCGAGTCCTCTTCTTGCAGGCTGAGCTTTAGATGAGGAAACGCTCCGCCCCCTCACGTGACATCGCGGAGCGCTCCCCAGTCTTTTGCTCAGCCTCGAAGAGTCAGGCTGTGTGTTAGAGAGCTCCTTGGCTGATCGCAGATTTCCTTCCTATTACACTTTCTGATAAGGTTTGCCTTCTTTCTCCTCCTGCGCAAAGGGTCTGGACTTCAGGGAAAATTTTCCCTCGTCCCTGAGACGAAGCTGCGGGCTCGCAGCGCGCTTAGCGCTACCCCCCATCCTTATCAGATCGCATCGCTGCCTCCGCGTTGCCTCGTGGCACACGTTGTTTTTCTTTCATTTACTGCTGGATTCCCCCACCCCAAACGCCGACCGGGAGGGTTATTGCCCCTAAGGCCCTAGGCGTGCCGAGCTGACCGGCAAAGCCCTCCTTTTCCGTCCCGAAGGCGTCCCCGACGGTTCAGCTCGCGGTCGCCATTTTGGCTCCGCCTCGTGGTCGGGCGCCTTTTTTTCTGATTCTAGCTGCGGTGAATTAGAGCCCCAGGCCTTGGGTCAGAGCTTTGCTGCCCATTTCTTTCTACCTGGCTCGCTCTTTTATCTTAGTTGGCCTCCCGCAGTCCGTTTCGGGGCGAAGTTGCAGCCCCCCCCCTCCGGTTTTGTTTTCTCTTGTCTGGAGGCCTGCTGCCAGAGGCCCTCTCTTCTACCATAGGCCTCAGGCGTTTATTTGACTGATCCGGCCTGTACTGAGATTCCAGTTTCTGCTACTGTTCGAGAATAAAAGGAATATATTTGAAAAATAATAATAATAATAATAATTTCTGTTTTTTTGTACAGTAATAATTTTTTTTCATAGATATATAGACATTTACGGATAACCTGTATATATATTGCGTAAAAAAAAAAAAAAGAGAAAAAGATAAAAAGATAAAAAGAACAAAAAAAAAGAAATCAAAGGAATTACAAATAGAGTATCTATTTTTTCCTGTACATACTATATTGTTCAGATACCTCACTGTTATCTCTGTACACTACAAATTCCAAAAGGGGGAGAGGGCCAGCTTCACCTTCACCCGGCCTCATCCAGGCCTATTCTGGGCGAGCCAACCGCCTTTGCTAGTATTGTTACCTAACATGGCAGGCGACAATCCATCTAAACGTCCTTCTTTGAAGGCTAAAGCAAAGTCCCACTACTTGCGCAGGCAGGACAAGGAACCTAAGGGCTCCAGACAGGACAAGGAACCTTCCAAGGTCGCACAACGTGACGCCCTTGAGGCGCCACAAAGCGTTAGAAAAAGAGTTCGACCGGCGTTCAAGGGAGTCCCGCTCGGAGACGCCTATACCTCCTCCTCCAACCCCTTCTACCTCTGCTCTACCTCTCCCTCAGACCCTTCTTCCCTACCTAGGCGCAGTTCGCTTCAGGGTCTTCCGACCCCCGGACCTCCGACCAGACGGACCCCCGAAGCCACCTTTACACCCACAGCCGCTGGTCTGCGCCAGGATGAACCCTCTACCTCCGAGGTTCCACCTCACATCAAGGCTTGGATGGAATCAGCCATCCGCCAGGGCATAGCAGAGGCACTACAACACGTGTCCAGATCAGGTTTCTCTCCGCGAGCCTCTGAACACGATTCGTTATCACTCAGATCCCTTCCACAACCGGTCCCCCAACTGATCAGGTACTCTCTCAGAGGGATAGCCCTCCACCGGTTGGGGCCCAGATGGAGGAGGAAGGGGACTTTGGGGTTTTCAGGGAGGAGGAAGAGGATTCCCGGATGGGATCCTCCGCTATAGTGAACCCCTCTTAGAGGCTGACATCATGGAGGGGAGATGTCGGAGGACGAGGGTCCTTCCTCGACCAACCCACCTTTGGGGGCTGTTCAAACCACATATGTTCAAGTCCTCCTCCTTAAGGCCAAGAATGTATCTGGCCTTCTTCCCCAGTCCCCTGCTGAACCCCCAATCCAAGAGGGCCCAGAGGACTCCATTTTCACCCAACCAGTGGTGGAAGCCGAGGTCATCCCATCCCCTCCCATCTTCGTGAGATCTGGTTGCAAAGCAACTTACCTCCTCAGGGACACCTCCTGCTCCATCTAGCCAAGACAAGAGATTCTTCAATCTCGATGCGGCTCTGTCTAACCTTCTGAATATCCCGGAGGTTGATGACCCCATTGTGGGTCTAGCTTCTTCCTCTACCCCTAGTGAGGCCCTAGAGGCCTTAAAGCCTGAGGACAGGCGGGCGGAGCTGGCGCTGCGTAGGGCCCACCTATCTGACGCCTGGGCCATTAAATCGCTACGGCCGCCTCATTTTTCACCAGGTCTTCCATCCGCTGGCTACGCCAGCTCAAGGACCACATCCCTGCTTCCAATCTGAGAGCTCACCAGGATATAGCGAGTTAGTGGCTGCAGCCGAGTTCTCGGCTGACGCCACTTACCAGTCGGTAAAATTTTCTTCCAGAGCCATCTCGTCGACGTTTGGCTCGCCGCATGCTATGGCTCAAACACTGGCAGGCGGACGTAAAGAATAAGGTCAAGCTGGCCACTGCTCCCATTACGGGAGACAAACTGTTTGGCCCAGCTTTGGAACCACTGCTGGTCGAGGGCCGCAGTAAGAGAAAGTATTTGCCCTCCCTTTTTCGAAGATCGGAGACCAGGGGCCCCCAGCCCTTTCGGAGGAGCTTCCCCGCCCCTTCTACCAACCCCCTTCCCGCCCAGATACCCTAGACCTCCTTCCTTCCGGTCCCAGGACCGCTCGGACCCGGGTGATAGAACCAGACGCGGTGGCGGCTACAAGAGACCATTCCGGGGATCGGGAGGAAGGCCCTACCGTAGAAGGTAGATCCTCTTCCTCCCTCCCCATTGGCGGCCGCCTCAGCCACTTCGCCGCCCAATGGGACATATCCACCTCCGATGCATGAGTTAGGGACACAATCAGGTTTGGTCTCGCCCTGGAGTTCAGGTCCGCCCCCTGATTGTTTTATCCCATCCCCTCCTCAAGGGATCCCTCCAACGGGCTCTAATGGATGCAGCCATCCATCATCTTCTTGACATCCAGGCCATTCAACCTGTCCCTCCGGCCCAGAAGGGAAAGGGTTTTTACTCCCATCTCTTTGTGGTGCCCAAACACTCTGGGGGTTGGAGAGCCATCCTAGACTTGAAACGGCTCAACCGTCACCTCATCCAGCGTAGATTCAAGATGCACACCTTGCAATCAATTCTCTTAGGCACCAGGCGGGGAGACTGGTTATCTTCCATAGATCTGTCGGAGGCATTCCTCCACATTCCAATCAGGCCCTCCCATTACAAATTCCTCAGGTTCTGCCATAATAACCTTCATTATCAATACGTGGCCCTACCCTTCGGTCTGGCTTCGCCCCCGGACCTTCACCAAGGTCCTGGCGGCCCTGGCAGCCCATCTCAGGACCGTTCCGTCCGCCTCCACTGCTACTTGGACGATATTCTTATTCTCTCCCGTCCAAATCCCAGGCAGTCAGGGATACCAGGGTCACCCTCTCCGCCTTACGGGCACACGGTTTTCTAGTCAATTGGCAAAAGAGCCAACTTACCCCTTCTACTCGAATTAATCACTTGGGGGCCATAATTGATTCGGTGTCACAGAGAGTTTTCCTCTCTCCGGAGAGGTTCCTTAGCATTCAAGCCCTGGTCAATCAGATCAGGCGTTCAAGGAGGGTGGCCTTGTTGGACCTCTCTAAATTGTTGGGCAAAATGGTATCATGCATCTCCATTATTCCCTGGGCTCGTCTACACAGCAGATCCCTCCAATGGTTCCTGCTCCCGCTCCAACGATCCGGAAGAAGCAACTCGAGGGTCAAGGTCAGGGTCCCTCCAAAGGTCCTCACGTCTCTTCTCTGGTGGACCAATCCCGCCATCAACAGAGGCCACCTATTCGCGGAACCTCAACGACTCACCGTCACTACGGACGCAAGCCTATCCGGTTGGGGCGCCATCTCGACTCGATCTCTGCACAGGGCAAATGGTCGCTGACCGAGCAGGGTGCAGCATCAATTGGCTAGAGCTTCACGCCGTCCTTCTGGCCCTGCGCAGCTTTCCTCAGATCCGCAATCATCACGCTCGTGCTCACGGACAACGTCACGGCCAAGGCCCATATCAACAAGCAAGGGGCACCCAGTCCATCCAGCTAATGAGGGAAGCCGAGCGCCTTTGCCGCTGGGCAGAATCCAACCTCCTATCTTTAAAAGCCGAACACATCTCCGGAGTAGACAATACTCAGGCGGACTGGCTGAGCAGGGCCACGGTGGACCAGGTGGAATGGCGTCTCCATCCATCCCTTTCGAGGAAGCGTCCAGAATATTCGGCCTTCCGGTGGTGGACCTCTTCGCTTCCCCGACCAACACTCAGCTTCCACGGTTCTTCTCCCGGTATCCGTCTCACAGGTCGGAGAATCACAACGCTCTGCATTGCCCATGGCCCCCAGGGCTCCTATATGCCTTCCCTCCGCTCCCGTTAGTTCCCAGAGTAGTTCAAAACTCATTCAGGAGAGGGCAGAACTTCTCCTGGTGGCTCCCTATTGGCCCAGGCGACCATGGTTTGCGGATCTCCGCATCTTATCAGTAGCGCCCCATGGAGGATCCCCCGGACAAGGTCTCCCTCTCTCAGGGGCCCCTTCTGCATCCGGAGCCTCAATGGCTCCAGTTAGCCGCCTGGAGGTTGAGCGGATCCGTCTGACTTCTGAGAATCTTTCAACTCAAGTCATCGACACTATTTTGGCCGCCAGGCGCCTTCCACCACACGAATTTATGATGCCACTTGGAAAGGGTTCTGCAAGTGGTGTAGCGGGTCTCAGGTTAATCCCTCTCTCCTCGGTGGCACAGATCCTGGAATTTCTTCAGGAGGGTCTTCGCAAGGGGCTCGCACCTAACACCCTGAGACGGCAAGTTTCTGCTCTCTCAACCGTGGTCTCCTGTGATAACTACGGTTCCCTTTCTCACCACCCCAGGGTTAGATCTTTCCTTAGGGCGCCACCAACCTGTGCCCTCCTACCGTTCACAGGTTCCCCACATGGGACCTCAACAAGGTCCTCGTTTCTCTTACACGTCCCCGTTCGAGCCTTTGAGGGAGTCATCCCTGCAGTTTCTCACCTTCAAGGTAGTTTTTCTAGTAGCTATTACTTCTGCTCGTCGAGTTTCGGAATTAGCAGCTCTGTCAGTCAGGAGCGATCTATGCGTGTTCCACGCAGACCGGGTGGTCCTTCGTCCCGACCCTACCTTTCTACCCAAAGTTAACTCTCCCTTCCATAGGTCACAGGAACTGATTTTACCAAATTTCTGCCCCAGGCCCTCCAGGGGCAGGGAGGTCCTCTGGCACACCCTAGATGTTAGAAGGGCCTTGCGTATTTATATTAAGCGCACTCAATCCATGCGAAGGTCGGAATCCCTCTTCCTATCCTTTCAACCCAGGTCAATGGGGCTTAAGGTTTCCCTTCCACCATCAGTCGCTGGATCAGGGCTACTATTGCGAGGTGCTACCTTTCCCATTCTCTGCCCGCTCCGGGTGGGATAACCGCCCATTCCACCAGAAGTGCAGCCACCTCGGCGGCCTGGGCCACACAAGCCCCCATCGCTGACATTTGTCGGGCAGCCACCTGGTCCTCTCCGTCCCCGTTTATCAGACATTATAAAATAGATACGTACGCCTCAGCGGAGGCCTCTTTGGCCGACGGGTCTTACAGAGGGTCATCAGTGATCCGGAGGGGCCTTCGGGCCAGACGGAGTCCCACCGTAGGACAGCCCAGCTTTGGTATGTCCCAGTCTCTGGATGCTCCGAGCGGCTCGAGGAGAATGGGCGTTGGTCCTTACCTGATACGCCCTTCTCGGCGAGCCGCAAGGAGCATCCAGCCCCACCCTAATTTCTCCGTCTGGTGGGGGCTCTTTCTTCAGCCAAGGAGCCAATAGTAGATTAGAAAGAATCAATAACCTCTCTTCTCGTTATCGCAAAAACTGGGGAGGCGCTCCGCGATGTCACGTGAGGGGCGGAGCGTTTCCTCATCTAAAGCTCAGCCTGCAAGAAGAGGACTCGGAAGCACATCCCAGTCTCTGGATGCTCCTTGCGGCTCGCCGAGAAGGGGCGTATCAGGTAAGGACCAACGCCCATTTTATAAAAGGAAGTAAATTTCAAATCCAAAGACAACAAATAGACCACAATGCCAAATCTTGTCATCAGCACCATTCCACGACTAATGGTAAACTTCTGAAAGACTCCAGTATTTTCTTTACTGAATTTCAATGATCCTGCTATGTTCAGACAAACCTGGACATGGACCTTTGCTTATCCATGTGGAAATGCTGCTTAAGCTTTTAACAAACAAAAACATTTGGTTTTGAATGGCATTAATTCTCCATATTAGAAAACAAGATTAAAACCCTGTAGTTTAATACAATATTGTATTATCTTCATCTTCTACATATCAGCTAACACAGATCTAATAATATATTAATTTTTGAAAGTCCAATTTGGGGATAAAACTGGTAAAAAGTCTTATTCCTTCTTCAAAGTTTAGAGAAATGGGAAAAAGAAAACAATAGAAGAATATGCTTAGTACAATGAAAGGAAATCTTTTTTGCAGAACTTCCTCAATACGAGACAAAAGGTCTCTTTAAGTGATTAATGAAAATGCTTACTTGAGACAGACAATAAGTATATAGGACCTGTAGATTACAATTTATTTTAGGAACAAAACAAACTTACACTAACATATTTTAAAGCATCGTAAACCATAGCCTTCATAGTTGCACACCATGGTCAATCACTTAAGACATGGTTACTGACAGTTGGTTCTTGACTCTTTGACACCAATTTCTCCCTATCCAATTCAGGCTAAAAGATCTTTCATTTTCACCAGAAATTTTAGGAATTGTTTGTTTTACTATACTGGACTATAGTGATGATTTTTCAGGCTATCTGGTAGATAAAATTTCTCAGATCCACTCCAATTTGGAATCTTGGAATCTGACTAGGTAGATTAGGCCAACGTGCCTAGACATATGACTGGTGTAATCAGGATGAATTTGAGGTGTCCTGAGAAAGTGGACTGTGTACTTTGTGCAATCACCCTGTGCAACACCCTATTTATTGGATCTGGGCCCTTCTTGGGTTATAAAAATAGCCAGGGAGATGATCTGCAGTCGGCTCCGTGTTATGGTATTAGCCTCCATGACAGAGGGGTAAAACCCTTACTCTGAAAGAGGCAGTAGTACGCCTCCTCCTCAAGAGTCCATCCTTGGATCCAACAGTTCTCAATAACTATCATCCAGTTTCAGGAAGGTTATTGAGAAGGTGGTCAGCCTGCAAATGATTAGAACTCTGAAGGAAGCAGATTACCTAGATAAGTTTTCAGACTGAAATTTAGTACTGAGTCTATAGATGACTGTGGAAGACCAGGACAGAGGCGATGCATCTATACTTGAGCTAACATCTATATGAAGCCATTGAGTGAGGTTATCCCCTGATCTCTCCGTATGGTAATGGCACTGTCTTTTTATCATGAACCAGCCAAATGAGACTATCAAGGTTCTGTTCTCGTGTCTGGGGGCTCCACAGGTTTGGATGGGGAGAAACTGCCTCTGACTCAGTCTTACCAAGATTGAATAGCTGTGAGAATTTGGGCCACTCAGACGTGGAGATGCTTCATCCCTATCCTGAGATAGAGTAGTTCTTTCCCATTCTAAAATGATGCACAATCTGGGGATCTTCCTGGACTGCTTGATGAGGATATGGCAGCTGTTGTCAGGAAGCCTTTGGATACCACTATCTGGTGTCCCAGTTTCATTCTTTCCTAAATTGGGAATCACTTGTGCCCTAATCATTCAGGCTTGACTACTCCATGGGGGGCTTGGATTGCTCTGGCAAGGGTGGTGATGGGCATGCCTTGATATACCCATCTTGTTACTTGCTTCATCAGTCATATTAGTTGCCACTTGGCTTATGAATATGATTCAAGATAGTCATTATTTATAAAGTCCTACTAGGAGATCTGCCTATTTTCCATAATATCTGTCTAACTATTTTGATCTAGCAGGGGTTGGTGCACTCTGGAGTTCCTTCAATTAAAAAATGGACCCAGAAGTGCACCTTTTTTTGTAGCACCTACTTTTTGGAATGAGATCCAGATGGTCCACCTTGGTGGTATTTTAGAAATCCTTGAAGACCTGGCTTTTTGTCTAAGCTTTTGGTAATATTGAAACCACCTCCTGGCTAATCTACATTACCTATGGTTATTGCCCAGTTTGTGCCACCCTTTATTTCTTGTTTTTATTATTATATCATTATTCTACATTTCTGTATTGTATCATTCTGTTCTCTGTGTTTTTAATTTGTAAATTAAATCCATTGTTCTCTCAAACCTAATTCATTACTTAATTCTGATTCATTGGGTTTATATTAATTCAACATTTAGAAATGCCTTTTTAAGTACATTCAGTATCTGTATTACAGGTTCCCAAGGCAACTATCATTGTCTGTACCTGACCTCTGACATGACTTTTTATTATTCTCCACCCCCATCGTGTGTATTAAAGCTGTGCAATGGAATTCAAAGATACTCAAACAAATACAAAGTGTATCTCTTTGATTCTATACATAGAGATTGTCTTCGTAAAATTGTCTCGCAAGCTCCATTACAGTCATATGTTGAAGACTACCAATATACCCCTCCCTAAAATAATGTTCTGTTCTAGGGCTATGCAACATTTCAAATTTGATTTCCTAAAAGCTCTATGAAGCACATAGGAGTACAAATATGGTCTCCGTTTGAAACAACTAAAGCAATCATGGAAGAGTAAATTTGAATCATTGCACAAAAATCTAACAAAATAGACTTCAATCCACAAACATATTGGTCTTTAAGGTTCAAAAGACACAAATTTTGGTTGCAATAATGAACTACCCTGCAGAAAATTGGTGTTGTGACAAATTCCCCTCTTGGCATTCTCTGAAGATTAGAATCTCTGACAAATAAAGTCTACTACCGTTGTTATAGAGCATGCCAAATCATAAAAAAGAATGGTATTCTTGGAGATTATTTATAATACCAAGTTAAACCTGAATTAAAGCATTCCAACAGATAACTAAACCATCTGTGCTTGAAGCATCTAGCCCCCAAAGAACCTACAATCTCCATAGTTAATTGGTTTTCTTGATGAATTATTCTGGCATTAGAAAGTTTTCTGTAACATTAAGTGAAATGGAATCCCTGCTCCTAGATTTGAAACCATACTTTATGCTGTATTTGGTGATGGTGGTAAACACAAAGATAATAGGGGAAGGGGAAGGAACGAGAGGAGGGGGTATGTGGAGGGGAGAAGAGGGAAAGGAAGAAACAGCTCTGCTTACTGTAATATCTCTTAAGCTCATTTTGCACTCAATATCAAGAGTGTAGATTTTGGCCATCACCACTGCCCCTTTAACCCCTCTCCTCCAGATGTGCAGACAGTCTCTAGGATTTGCAAACCAGTTTGAGAGCACTGAATTATGCAAAATGAAAGATCTTCCTTTGTCCCATTAAAAATATGGTTTTAAATTTGATCATTATTATGAATAAAACGTTTTTAATAAAGTTTAGAAAAGCACTAAGATGCTGAATAGATTTAATGGTCTAAATTATAAATAAATGTATAATGTGTAAGTGTTCTGTTACTGTTTTATTTGATACATGTATTAAAATTTTAATTATTAAAAGTATTATATTGATTTATTGCCTAATTAAACCTCAATGAAACTAGTTTTATCTAGGATGCAAAGGAAAAGTCACAGAAATATATCATGGCACCACAAAGCCCCCCAACTTTGAAAAGAAAATATTTAGTCAAAATATTGGACTAGCAAAATATCTTATTAAGAGATCCAATTACTCAGGGAATCTCAAATTTATCGTCTTTCAGTTAACGATCTGTTTTACCCTGTCAAAAATCACCTAGTGCTTTTCAAATGGTTTGAGCTGCAGCTGTCATAATTCTGGAATTTCTGCATTTTATAGCTAAGGAAGGCCGTACAAGCATTTTTTAATTTATTACAAAAGTTTGGTTTGTTTCAGGCTGAGCACAGGACAACTATTTGAAGCAGAGTAGGAATTTATTCGACAGCAAAACAGCCAGTTTAGCAATCAAATGTGGCTACAGATTGAAAGGGAGGGTTAGAAATATTTATAGAAGAGTTTGATCTTTGCTTTAGAAAGCACATGAATGTGGTTCACTTGGGAAGGGAGGGCTGCTGAGCCAAGTCCAGTAGGCAGGATTTTTCACCTTGCAATCATCACCTCTTTGTGTGCCCAGATATTGACTTTGGATAATGGAAAATCTTGTTGTGTATATAAAGATTTTCATATCTTGAGGGAATTTTTATGGTGTTGTTTGGATTGCTGATACTGGCCAATTTCCTAGTGAGAACACACTTACTCAGTTTTCTGCCCAAGTGTCAATATGGGCAAAAAAGCTTAAACAGTATTTTATTTTATTGCTTGGGGTTCACTGACACGTGAGGGAAGGACAAAGTTGGCAAATGGTCCAGGCAGCAATGGTGGCGTGAGGGTTTTGCCTTCTCACACTAGGATGGTAGGGAATATACCATCAGGCAACAGTAGTTTCAGACTATACCCACTTCAGCAACTGCCTGCAAATTTGCTGAATCCATGGGAATTTTGGAAATTGAATTCTCAGCATATTGGAGGGCACTTTTTTAAAGATTACACTAGCTTTTTCTCATCTGTAAGGATCATTCAGATTAGATCCTTTCTGTCACACCAATAAATTGCAGATTATATCTAATTCACCTCATTTAATCCATGACTTGCAAAATGTCTTGGTACGTCCATAAAGTATTATGATGCATATACACAAGGAGAACTTCAAAATGTGCTCCTTTTAGTTGACTGATGAGGCATTCTGTACATCCTTCGCATATGACCATACAAGGATAACAGACAGCAGTTTTGCAGATATAATCAAAAAAGCTGTTAAATGTATTAGAATAGAGAAGAGAATAGATTTTTTTATTGGCCAAGTGTGATTGGACACACAAGAAATTTGACTTGGTGCAAATGCTCTCAGTATACATAAAGAAAAGGTACATTCATCAAGAGTCAAGAATCATAAGGTACAACACTTAATAATAGTCATAGGATACAATAAGCAATCAAATCATACTAGGAAACAGTCAATATAAATCATAAGGATACAAGTGACAAAGTTATAGTCATACAAGTGACAAAGTTATAGTCACAAGTGGGAGGGGATGGGTGAAGGAGTGATGAGAAGATTAATAGTAATAGTAGTGCAGACTTTGTAAATATTTGGACAGTGTTGAGGGGATTATTTGTTTAGCAGAGTGATGGTGTTTGGGGGAAAAACTGTCCTTGTGTCTAGTTGTTCTGGTGTGCAGTGCTCTATAGCGTCCTTTTGAGGGTAGGAGTTGAAACAGTTTATGTCCAGGATGTGAAGGGTCTGTAAATATTTTCACAACTCTTTTTGACTCGTGTAGAAGGCAGGTTGATAGTAACTGTTTTTTCTGCAGTCCTAATTACTCTCTGAAGTCTGTGTCTGTCTTGTTGGGTTGCAGAACCAAACCAGACAGTTATACAGGTACAGAAGACAGATTCAATAATTTCTCTGTAAAACTGTACCAGCAGCTCCTTGGACAGTTTGAGCTTTCTGAGTTGGCGCAGAAAGAACATTCTTTGTTGTGTTTTTTTGATGACGTTTTTGATGTTAGGTGTCCATTTTAGGTCTTGTGATATGATAGAACCTAGAAATTTGAACGTCTCTACTGTTGATACTGTGTTGTCTAGTATTGTAAGAGGTGGTAGTATGGGAGAGTTTCTCCTAAAGCAGGCATGATATTCCCCTCTGAAAAAAAAATCGGGGCCAGCCAAAAGAGACCCCCCCACCGCTCGCCAAGAAATCGCTGCCCAGCTCCCTTTTCCTGCCGCTCAGCGGCCTCCACTCGCACCGCCCGCCCGCCCGGGCTCCGCTCGCACCGCCCGCCCGCCCGTCCGGGCTCTGCTCAGGTATCCGGCTGGGGCTGTCAGGAGTTGCTACCGCCGGCGCGTCTTCGCGCGGCTCCAGTCCCGCGTTGCCTCCGGAAGGGAAAGGCAAAACCAGGAGCCGCTACTGCCGTTGCAAAGCGCCGCCACGGCTCTTCCTTTTTGCCTTTCCCTTCCTGAGGCAACGCGGGACTGGAGCCACGCAGAGCCGCGCCAGCAGTAGCAACTCCTGACTCGGGGCCTCTGAGGGGAGGGTAAGGAGGAGAAGAAGGGGGGAAAGGGGGGGGGCGATTCCCAAAAAAATCGGAATTCTGATTTTAATCGGAAGAATATCATGTCTGCTAAAGTCTACCACCATTTCTAGAGTTTTGAGTGTGTTCAGTTCCAGATTGTTCCGGTTACACCACAAGGCAAGTTGTATCTGTATGAGGATTCATCGTTGTCTCGAATTAGACCAATCACTGTTGTATCATCTGTTGTATCATCTATTAATCACTATTTGTCAATACTACTCTTCCTTTCCCAAAATGTCTACGTTTTTGATGTTAGGTATCCATTTTAGATCTTGTGATATGATAGAACCTAGAAATTTGAAAGTCTCTACTGTTGATACTGTGTTGTCTAGTATTGTAAGAGGTGGTAGTATGGGAGGGTTTCTCCTCCTTTACAACATGTTAGACACTACATACTGGGAAATCTTCAGTAGAAGCCCATTCCTGCTCAATATAAATCCAACATACATAATACTATCTTAGACAAAGAAAAAAAGCTCCAGCAATATTAAATTCACAGATTTGCTTTTATCCAGCAAAAAGAAGTTCAACAAATGCATCAAGACCACAGTGCAGAAAAAAACACCATGAAAACAAGTACTTGTGCCCTTTATAAATCAGCTCCATGGGGAAATGCAAGTGCAAATTTTTATTCACAGCAGAGTTAAGTTGCCATCCAAACATAATTCCTATATCCTGTGGCCTTTATAACACATTAATCGTCCTTCCCTTCATTCAAAGAGCTCTGCCCCACCTACTCCAGATGTACAGCATGCCAGTTTAAAAAAAAATCTTTTGTCCATATTACAGCTTCTTCTTGCAATCCGCTGAAACCAGCCTGACTGAGGCATAAGATAGATAATAGCAGCTTGATTGCATAAAAGGCTGCTCCCTTCAAAAAATAAGAAAAAAAAGAAAAGACAAATTATCAGGAAGACTGATTGGGGAAACCACCCCCTTTTTATCAGCTTAAAAGTAATGATTATGGGGCAATGAACAATTTGCTTTAAATGAAAGGGAAGTATCTGCATTTCAAAACCATTTCAAGTTCAAAAGAAACAAGGATTTACTGAATGCCTGGGAGGGGGAAGGAAGGGGAGAATGATTCTGCTAAAAACATAAGATGTCTAAGTTACAGGAATAAGCACCCATAGCAACATACCACTTTTCAATCTGTTGCGCACATTAACTGAAGGGGAGGGGAAGAGGAAGAGACACATACTATAAACAAGCAGTAGAGAACCAAACCTGCAATAAATACTATGCCAATCTATTTCTATTCAGTTAAACCATTACTTTTAATATTTTTAACTATAAACCTTGAATAATTATAAGATAACTAAACAAGGCAGTTAGAAGTCTCCTCTAATTGTCTTGTTTAGCTATCCTAACTTGTTACTGAATCATCAAAAAAGGAATGTAGAATTAAAATCTTTGCCCTGTAAAAACAGCCTTTTCTACGCCTGAAATCTTGTCATAAGAAACAATATGATACACTTTTCAACCAAGTTGCATTGTTTCCATTTCAATTATGCCTGCCATATGCTGCCATACTCCTAGTTTATAGGTAAAACTGATTTATTAAAATTTGTATCTATATAGTAACATCCTTCAACTTGATATTCTCCAGATGTGTTGGAATTGCAATTCTCAAGAGGCCAAACTAATTCTGCAACTCTTATCTCAACATAACTGGAAAGTCCTGGATTGAGGAAGACTTGTATAGTTATCTTCTGATCGAGTTATCCCAAGTATATGTTTCTACAATGGGGCAACTTTACACTTCCCAGGTAAATAATATAAAATGAAAATCAGTTTTACGTGCAGCTCGGACCAACTTAATATGCTACTTCATAATACTCCAATACTGACACATAATCTCAAAATTAGGGTATCTTAACATACCCTAATTAATATTTACAGAATGCAAAATAGCGAAGTTAGAAGAGACCTTGGTGGTCTTCTAATCCAACCTTCTGCTCAAACAGGAGACCCTTATACCATAATGGATAAATGGCTCTCCAATCTTTTCTTAAAGACCTCCAGTAATGGAGCATTCACAACTTCTGGAAAAAAGCCGTTATGGGAGATGGAAGTGAGAAAGAAACCACCGGTGTTTAAACAATTTCACTGTACCTCACTTGGCTCACACAGAAAATTATACAGGATTGATTTCCATTACCCAGAACAATAATAATCACTCTATTTTTAGGAGATGGGAATCCACTAGATTTCCCAGGCCATCCCATTTTCATTTTTTACATATAACTACCCTGTAGGCAACAACACTGACTAATGTACATGATGGTGGCTATGGTTTCCCAGAAACTATTGAAAAGAACAACACCACTTTCCAGCATAAAAACCACCCAAAGATTTATGGGGCCTTATGTCATGCAGTTAAAAGATTTTCATTTAACAGTTTTGCTGCTACAACCCTGCCTCTGATCTAGGCCTCCATAGCTGTTTTCATTCCATCCACTGCTTCAGTTTGGGACAGTAAAAGGAGGAAATAGTACACAGCACAGGCAACTAAGCAACATAAACAAACATTAGCACAAAAGTTCTATTATATAAAGCAAATGAGAAATTTACTCATCAGACTATAGGATGTTGCAATGTTATTTCATATAACAATCTATTAATGTATTATGAAACTATCCATAAAGGCTTTACCCAAATATAAAGAAAATTGATTTCTACATTAAAGATGAGAAACAGATGGTTCTCCAAATGCTGCTCAATTACCAGCCTCAGAATTCCTCAGCACTACCATGTTGGCTTGGAGTGTAGTTCAGAAATGTTATTTTTTCCCCCCATACTTACAACCGCTGCAGCATCCCCATAGTCATGTGATCAATATTCAGATGCTCAGCAATTGATTCATATTTATGATGGTTACAGTGTCCTGGGGTCATGTGATTACCTTTTGCCACCTTCTGAGAAGCAAAGTCAACGAGGAAGCCAGATTCACTTAACAACCATGTTACCAATTTAACATCTGCAGTGATTCACTTAACAAATATGGCAAGAAAGGTTATAAAATGGAGCAAAACTCACAACAAATGTCTCGCTTAGCAACAGAAATTTGGGGCTCAATTGTGGCCGTAAGACAAGGACTACCTGTACTAAAGCAAAGCTATGTAAATCACAATATGTCTTAATAAAGATGAATGAATCCAAGCAGCAGCTAATATAGCATGGAATGCTTTACTGATATCTTTCCTCGCGCATAGGAATGAACTATCAAGAGGCTGGAATATATCTGAATTTCCCCTTTTCAGATTATCTTCGATTGTTAGAATTACAATAAAAGAAAAGATCTTTTCCTCCCAGGGAAGCCCGTGTTCTTTCAACACAATTGGTTTGCTTAGGCTTCCTCTAAAGCAGGGGTCCCCAACCAACGGTCCCCCGGACCGGGACCGGTCCGTGGACCATTTTTTACCAGGCCGCAAAGCTTGGGCGCAGCGAGGGGGAGAGAGAGAGAAAAGAGCGCTACGGTATGCCCAGCGCTAGTCTCCCTTTTCCTCTCCTTCTCCCCCGTCAACCACGCACACACGCGCGCGCAGATAAAGCTGTTGCTGTTGCACCACGACCCGGAGGAACAGATTGAGCACAGGCGCTGAAAGAGCTCCACAGCGTCCGTCGCCAGAGCGCAAAGAAGCAGCAGCAGCTGCAGCAGTGGCTGCGCCTCCGACTCTTCCGGGAAGGTCATTCCCTGACCAGTCGCGCTTCCCGGCCCAGGCTTGCACCCCTCGCCCCCCCGCCGCCCACTTCCTTACAGGTGGAGGCGGGAAGCTATGAGGAATTCGGGTGTGCTTTCTAGCCGGCTGTGCCAAGTCTTTTTTTTTTTTGCCCGAGGCTGGAAAGAAGAAGGCGACAGGTCACTGAGGAAGGTGAGAGAGACTGAGAAGGGAGAGAGAAGCCCGGCTAAAGCAGCTCCGCACTGCTTTAGGGACTAGTAGTAGAAGATGCCGGTCCGTGGAAGAATAAATAATCGTAAAACCGGTCCCTGGTTCAAAAAAGGTTTGGGGCCACTGCTCTAAAGAATAGTACAAATGGGTGTTGGTTTACCTGAACACCTGTTTTCCTTGTAGGCAAGTCAGGAGTGGGTGTTGCTCTTATCCTAGCTGCTTGGACTAAGTCTGTTTAAAAGGTTTATTAGCCTAGCTCCACCCACTCTGGGTAGCTCCTCCCATCTTTGGCAAAGTCATCACGACTTGCCTAACAGGAGAACAGGTGTTCAGGTAAGCCAACACCTAACTCTTATCTCAACATAACTGGAAAGTCCTGGATTGAGGAAGACTTGTATAGTTATCTTCTGATCGAGTTATCCCAAGTATATGTTTCTACAATGGGGCAACTTTACACTTCCCAGGTAAATAATATAAAATGAAAATCAGTTTTACGTGCAGCTCGGACCAACTTAATATGCTACTTCATAATACTCCAATACTGACACATAATCTCAAAATTAGGGTATCTTAACATACCCTAATTAATATTTACAGAATGCAAAATAGCGAAGTTAGAAGAGACCTTGGTGGTCTTCTAATCCAACCTTCTGCTCAAACAGGAGACCCTTATACCATAATGGATAAATGGCTCTCCAATCTTTTCTTAAAGACCTCCAGTAATGGAGCATTCACAACTTCTGGAAAAAAGCCGTTATGGGAGATGGAAGTGAGAAAGAAACCACCGGTGTTTAAACAATTTCACTGTACCTCACTTGGCTCACACAGAAAATTATACAGGATTGATTTCCATTACCCAGAACAATAATATTCTATTTTTAGGAGATGGGAATCCACTAGATTTCCCAGGCCATCCCATTTTCATTTTTTTACATATAACTACCCTGTAGGCAACAACACTGACTAATGTACATGATGGTGGCTATGGTTTCCCAGAAACTATTGAAAAGAACAACACCACTTTCCAGCATAAAAACCACCCAAAGATTTATGGGGCCTTATGTCATGCAGTTAAAAGATTTTCATTTAACAGTTTTGCTGCTACAACCCTGCCTCTGATCTAGGCCTCCATAGCTGTTTTCATTCCATCCACTGCTTCAGTTTGGGACAGTAAAAGGAGGAAATAGTACACAGCACAGGCAACTAAGCAACATAAACAAACATTAGCACAAAAGTTCTATTATATAAAGCAAATGAGAAATTTACTCATCAGACTATAGGATGTTGCAATGTTATTTCATATAACAATCTATTAATGTATTATGAAACTATCCATAAAGGCTTTACCCAAATATAAAGAAAATTGATTTCTACATTAAAGATGAGAAACAGATGGTTCTCCAAATGCTGCTCAATTACCAGCCTCAGAATTCCTCAGCACTACCATGTTGGCTTGGAGTGTAGTTCAGAAATGTTATTTTTCCCCCATACTTACAACCGCTGCAGCATCCCCATAGTCATGTGATCAATATTCAGATGCTCAGCAATTGATTCATATTTATGATGGTTACAGTGTCCTGGGGTCATGTGATTACCTTTTGCCACCTTCTGAGAAGCAAAGTCAACGAGGAAGCCAGATTCACTTAACAACCATGTTACCAATTTAACATCTGCAGTGATTCACTTAACAAATATGGCAAGAAAGGTTATAAAATGGAGCAAAACTCACAACAAATGTCTCGCTTAGCAACAGAAATTTGGGGCTCAATTGTGCCGTAAGACAAGGACTACCTGTACTAAAGCAAAGCTATGTAAATCACAATATGTCTTAATAAAGATGAATGAATCCAATCAGCAGCTAATATAGCATGGAATGCTTTACTGATATCTTTCCTCGCGCATAGGAATGAACTATCAAGAGGCTGGAATATATCTGAATTTCCCCTTTTCAGATTATCTTCGATTGTTAGAATTACAATAAAAGAAAAGATCTTTTCCTCCCAGGGAAGCCCGTGTTCTTTCAACACAATTGGTTTGCTTAGGCTTCCTCTAAAGCAGGGGTCCCCAACCAACGGTCCCCGGACCGGGACCGGTCCGTGGACCATTTTTTACCAGGCCGCAAAGCTTGGGCGCAGCGAGGGGGAGAGAGAGAGAAAAGAGCGCTACGGTATGCCCAGCGCTAGTCTCCCTTTTCCTCTCCTTCTCCCCGTCAACCACGCACACACGCGCGCGCAGATAAAGCTGTTGCTGTTGCACCACGACCCGGAGGAACAGATTGAGCACAGGCGCTGAAAGAGCTCCACAGCGTCCGTCGCCAGAGCACAAAGAAGCAGCAGCAGCTGCAGCAGTGGCTGCGCCTCCGACTTTTCCGGGGAAGGTCATTCCCTGACCAGTCGCGCTTCCCGGCCCAGGCTTGCACCCCTCGCCCCCCGCCGCCCACTTCCTTACAGGTGGAGGCGGGAAGCTATGAGGAATTCGGGTGTGCTTTCTAGCCGGCTGTGCCAAGTCTTTTTTTTTTTTGCCCGAGGCTGGAAAGAAGAAGGGCGACAGGTCACTGAGGAAGGTGAGAGAGACTGAGAAGGGAGAGAGAAGCCCGGCTAAAGCAGCTCCGCACTGCTTTAGGGACTAGTAGTAGAAGGTGCCGGTCCGTGGAAGAATAAATAATCGTAAAACCGGTCCCTGGTTCAAAAAAGGTTGGGGGCCACTGCTCTAAAGAATAGTACAAATGGGTGTTGGTTTACCTGAACACCTGTTTTCCTTGTAGGCAAGACAAGTCAGGAGTGGGTGTTGCTCTTATCCTAGCTGCTTGGACTAAGTCTGTTTAAAAGGTTTATTAGCCTAGCTCCACCCACTCTGGGTAGCTCCTCCCATCTTTGGCAAAGTCATCACGACTTGCCTAACAGGAGAACAGGTGTTCAGGTAAGCCAACACCTATTCTCCCTTGTAAGGCTGCAACAGGTCAGGAGTGGAACATACCAAAGCTGGGTTGTCCTTGGGGGGCGGGGGTTAAGACTGGTCCTGGTTCTCACATTCTATGACTACTTATTGCAGGACCGTTCTGCCAAAAGCCACATCTGCTGAAGCAAAGGTGTCCAGTTGGTAGTGGCAGATGAAAGGCGACGGGGACGTCCACATGGCTGCTTTGCAGACCTCTTCCACTGACGCCTGCATAGCCCAGGCCGCAGTCATCACAGCACTGGAGTGCGCCATAATGCCTCTGGGTACCGGGAGAGACCGACTCAAGTAAGCCCTGGCTATACATGACTTGATCCACCTGCTGACTGTGGAAGGAGTCACCTTCTCACCCAACAATGAAGGTTGGAAGGAACAAAAAAGGGATTCCATCCTATGGAATTCAGAAGTTCGCTTGATGTAAACCTTCAGAGCCCTGTACACATTCAAGGTGTGCCAAGCCATTTCCAGATTACAGATCGGATGGGGACAAAAATCTGGAAGAACCAGCTCTTGAGACCTGTGGAACAAGGTATTGACCTTGGGGATAAATGCTGGGTCCAACCGTAAAACTATCCAGTGAGGGTGAAAGATACAGAGATCAGAGCGAACTGTGAGGGCAACCAACTCTGAGTCACCAAGAATGCCACTTTCAGGGTAAGAATGTGCAGACTAGCCTGGCGAAGAGGCTCAAACGGAGCCTTTGTAAGGGACTGAAAAACCCAAGCAGATCCCAAGTAGGGAATCTATGAACCACTGGAAGCCAAAGGTTGGCTGCCCCTCTGAGAAACCTATGGACTGTAGGATGCCGAGTTAGGGATTCCATTTTGCCACAAGCCAACACTGAAGAGAAAGCTGCCACCTGGCGGCGAAGGCTATTGGGGGACAGGCCTCTATCCAGACCTGCCTGTCTGGAAATTCCAATACATTTGCCACCGAGGCCTGTAAAGGTAGAATGTTAGCTTTGGAACACCAACTAGAAAAAGCTTGCCATGTAGCATCATAAATACAGATGGTCGAGGGTCTCCTGGAGGCCTGAATGGTCCTGATAACTTTGTTAGAGAGATGGGTGCATTTTAGTACACCCCACTCAATCGCCAAACTGTCAGAAGTAGCCACTGGGGTTCTGGATGACACAGGGACCCGTGGAGGAAAAAGACATCCTCTTCAGGAATCCGCCATGGCTGGGCGACTGAAAGACCCATCAACTCAGCAAACCAAGGGTGCCTAGGCCAATAATGAGCCACTAATACCACTTCACTTTTTTCTATCAAAATCTTTTGAACCACAGCCACTAGCAAAGGCAATGGAGGGAAAGCGTACAACAAACCTGGAGGCCAATACAGCGCAAAGTGTTGTCCCCTCCACCCCAGGGGTGGCAAATCTAGTGAAGAATCTGGGCAACTGGGTGTTGAGAGGAGTGGCAAACAAATCGAGTGCCAAACCTCTGAGTAATCTGAGAAAAGAGCGAAGGGTGCAGGCTCCATTTAGTGTGGTCTATGGTAGCCTGACTGAGCCAATCTGCCTGCACATTATCCGAGCCAGAGATATGTTCAGCTCGGATGGATAGAAGGTGTCGCTCCGCCCATCTGTCCAAAGCCTTCGCTTCTGTCATGAGGGATTTGGACCTGGTGCCCCCCCCCCCCCCATCTATTAATGTGGGCTTTGGTGGCTACATTGTCAGTCATGACAAGAACATGCGTGCAGAGACCAGATGAGAAAATTTTCCAAGGGCCAACCAAACCGCCCTTAGCTCCAACCAATTAATGTTATGAACATGTTCCTCAGCAGACCATGGCCTTGGGCCATGTGGGAATCTAGATGAGCTCCCCAACCCGATAAGGAAGCATCAGTCATGAGGATGAGCCTGTCCTCCACCCTGAAGGACTGGCCTATAGAAATGGCACTGGACAGCCACCAATGAAAGGAAAGCAAGACTTGCTTGGGTAACCTCACCTTCATTAAAGAATGACTCTTACCAGTCTTCTGATAAGGCAATAAAAACCATTGAAGGGACCTAGCGTGAAGCCTGGCCCAGGTAACAATACCAATACAAGGAATCATCTTACCCAATAGTTGGGAGAGATGAGCCAGAGGAATAGAATCCATACTACAAAAACTCTTGGATAACCCCTGCAGGCTGTCCCGCCTTTCCTGAGAAAGGAAAACCTGACACACTCCCACGTCAATGATGGCCCCCAAATGAAGTAGACAAGATGACAGAGTAAATTGGCTCTTTTTAATATTGATAGAGAAACCCAGATCCTGCAGCACTGAGATAGTGGCTTGCAAGTCCCTTTGAGCCCTTTGAAAAGAAGAGGACAGTATCAAAATGTCATCTAAATAACATAACAGACGCACTGGAAAGGAACGAAGATGCACTGCTAGGGGAGCCAAAACTTTGGTGAAAACTCTAGGAGTGGAAGATAAACCAAAGGGGAAAGCTCTATATTGACAGTGCTGACCCTGATAACAAAACCTTAAGAACTCCCTATGGGAAACACAGATGGGAATGTGTAAGTAAGCTTCTGTCAAATCAATGGACATGAGGAAGTCCCCCTGCCTAATGCCCTCCAGAATGGCCTGGAGAAAATGCATTTTAAAACGCCTGTGAAGAATAAACTTATTGAGTCATTTCAGGTCAAGAATTGTTCTCCACCTCACCACCCGAGGCCTTGGGGATAACGAATATTCTGGAGTAAAACCCCATCCCCTGTTGATCCAGAGGGACCTTTTGGGTGGTTTTGAGTTCCAGCAGGTGCTGGATAGCTGACTCCATGAGCCTTCTTCTCCCTGAATCCCTAGACATAGAGCAGGAGATGAAAAACTTCAGAGAAGTGGAGTAGAACTCAAGAGAAAGACCCAATCTCATAGTGTTTAACACCCAGGCGTCAGAAGTAATCTCTCCCCATTTGTCGGCAAACCACGCTAAACGACCTCCAATGGAGAAAGAATGAGCAATGCTAGCGTTGGCGATGGTATGGGTGACTTCCTCCTCCTCAAAAGGGCCGTTTGGCGTGTCTGCTCTTGCCTGAACGATCTGGAGGAGGCTCAGGATGCTGCCTTGGCTGGGCACTGGAAGCTGGAACTGGATTTCTCCCTGAAGGAGGGATGCCTAAAGTAAGGAGCAGGCCGATGTTCAGTCTCTTGACCACAGATGGAAGCACCTTCCTCTTCTCTTTGGTCTCGATCAGAATGGTTCCAAGGCTTCCCCAAAGAGCTTATCTCCTTGAACTGGAGTAGAGGCCAGTTTCCACTTCCTTCTTCCATCAGCCTGCCAATTGCATAACCAGCACATGCGCCTGGCTGCCACCAAAGAAGCAATAGCTTTGGTGGCAAACCTGGCCCTATGGAGGGTGGCATCAGCCATGAATTCTGTTTCCGCCACAATTTTATTGATGTCCTGATGGGCCGGATATCTGTAGTTGGGATCCTGTCCTGCAACTGTTTAAGCCATTTCAGTGATATTCTAGTGAAGAACGAAGCTGCAGTAGAAGCTTTAACTGCCCAGGCATCCGCCTGGTGGGACCTTTGAAGCGATTGCTCAATCCACTTTTCCTTCGCCTGGAGGACAGCATCTGGATCAGAAGGGGCTGAAGAAGTGGAGGCCAAAGCTGCCACCAGCACATCCACCGAGGGCACCTGAAGGGTCTTGGTGAGTTCAGGGCCAACACTGAAGAACCCGTGGTCAGAAGACAGGAGATTAGGCCCTGATGCAGGTGACTCCAGCTGTTTCGAATGACCTTCAGAAAAAGCCTGGGAGATGGAACCACTTCCTTCCTCACCTCCGGTTCGTCAAAAAGGACATCTGACTCCACCAGAGGCTGGGCATCTGCTTCTTCATCATCTGCATCCCTCAGGTTGGCCGTGTTTCTCGCTTTGTACAGCAAGGGAGAGAACAAGGCATGCTTAAAACAACCTGTGAACACTGGAATCTCATGGGAAGGCCCTTCATCTTCCAACATATCAGATTCCCTCTTATCAGGTTCACCAACCAGGGTTTGCTTAGCAGCGCCTGCAGGAGCGTAGGCCAAAGCCAAAACAGAAACTGGTTCCTGAACCAGGGAACCAATTTCTGAAAGAATAGCCTCTCGAACCCGGGATCTTCTCTCTGAACTTTCAGTAGCTGTAGAAGAATGTCAGGCAAATCTCTGCATACCTTCAGAGATACCTTCCTGATGGTCTTGTCAATCAAGAGCTGCAGATTGACCGGGGCATCTAGATCAGAAGGCTCAGCAGGTCTTTGTCCTGCGCAGTAGGGGTAAAGGAGGCTTCCACTCCAAGCCTACTGTACACACGCTCCTGCCAAGGTACAGCGCTGAATCCACCATAGGGATCACCTTGATGACTTTCCTCCTCCAAGGGAGGAGGGGAAGCTTCTCTTCCGGCTGTATCTGGAGACCAAGTTTGGACAATGGCCTGGAGGAAAGCCTAGGTTCCTGATCCTGAAGATCCCCCTCACTGAGATGCAAAGCAGGAGAAGACTCTTTTTCTGGAGATCTTGTAGAGGTCTGTTATACCTTGGCAATATGCTTCTCTAAGGCCTGATGGCACCTGGAAGCATCCCTCTCCTCCGCTTTAGAGGCCTTTTTTGCAGGCTGCTTTCCTTTGTTACTTGAAGCAGCAGGAGCTGCCCTGTGAGATTTAGCTGCTCTAGATGCTCTGGTGTCCCTAGGAGCTTCAGCCATTTTGAAAGCAGAGTGGCCTCTTCTAGACACAAGTCCTATACAAGGAGGAGAAATACACGAAGGGATTTATATGAACTTCAGGGAAATCTTCCTTCCAAACCCCCAACTCCAACAACCACTCTTCTTCAGCCCTATGCAATCTTCAGTAGGATGTTTTAATACTTCCTACTGAGATTCATACCCTCCTGGGCCTAATAGGGCTATCCAATATAGACCAGGCCCAACCTGGAGTCTGGGCGCCCTGGTCTACTTTGGGACAGGGAAACCAAGCCCCCACTGGGATGAAATTAGAATAGAAGTGCCTACCCTTTGGTGTCTTGGCCAGCAACGACGAGAGAGTGGTTGGAGGAAGAGTGGCCAGCAAGGTGGAGGAGTGGTTGGAGGAGCAGGCCTAGCCTCTTCAAAATGGCCACTTCCGGCCCAGGAACTCTTCAAAATGGCCACCCAGCCACAAGATGCTCCAAAATGGCTGCTTCGGGCCATAAGGCTGCCTGCTTCACCAGGGAAACCTGAGGACTCCCTGACCTTTAGCTGCTCCCTTGAAGTCAGGGATAGCTCCTGAAAAGGCTGCTCGAAGCGCAGCTTCCTTCTTCGCCACGGACGCTTTGAAATGGCCCCGCGGCTCTGTTAGAGAGGGCTGAGGTCCCTACCCTCAAAAATGGCCATCAGGTCATCTGACGGCCTCCTCTTCGCTACGTAGGGCTGCAAATGGCCCCGCGGCCCTCTGCAGACTGCTCCAGACCACCGGAGCCGCTCTCAGCTGTTGCACGGCTCTGAAAACCAACTGGGAAGTGGAGCCGCATGGATTCAAAGAGAGGCTTTTTCCAGGCTTTTTTTCTCTTTCTCTTTTGCAAGGCTGCCTTTGGGGAAAAACTTCTAAAGGCAGGAGAGGCAGTAACTTGCATCCTTCCTGGCTGAGGACTGAGCAAAAGATTGCAGGAGCTACCCAGAGTGGGTGGAGCTAGGCTAATAAGCCTTTTAGACAGACTCAGTCCAAGTAGCTAGGATAAGAGCAACACCCACTCCTGACCTGTTGCAGCCTTACAAGGGAGAATCTGACATACTCTTTGGAAGCTAGCACATTCAACAAAGAATCATGTAAGAGTATTTCCAAGGCCTTTGTAAACATCCATTTTCACTAGGACAAAGTCCTGCCACAATGTAAAACTAACTTACTTATTAAGATACACAGGGGACATTTGAAAAAACTCATTAAAATTATTTTAGAAGCTTAACATTCAATTTATAAATTCTATTTTACTGACACAAAGGGACCTACATCAGCATATGCTTTGATACCTCTACTGGCAATCATCAGACACTGTAGCAGATTGCTGGGAGAACAGAAAAAGACAAAGAAATAATTTGCTAATGAAACTTGTAAACTGCAGGACACAGAACAGGATTCGAACATGGCATGCACTGTACCTGTAGGTTTGGAACAGATAGAGCCTGAATAGCATGATCATATAACTAATGCTATCATCAAGTGTTTCTAAAGCTCTCTATATGTAAGGTTCCCAATGACAAAGTTGAGAAAAAAAGAGTGAGTGAGGGAGGGAAAGCATCTTTTCTTAGACCACAATAGAGCTATCTGGGATAGAGCATCAATTCAAGCCCACTTTTTCACCCATATGTAGATGCTGTTTACTTGGTTCTGACAAAGCATTTTGAGCAAAGCCATCCTTTATGGCCAAGTGATATGTGAGAACATGGCCCCTATCACTTATTCAACAAACTATTTTTAAAGGAATCTGACTTAGCATCCTGATGAAATGACAGGATATCTATGGTTCATAAATTGGGAAGGGAAGATCAGGCACAGAAACAGTTACCTAGCAGGAAAATATGCTAACATTTGTATTTCCAATGCAAAAAAAAAGTGTTAACATTTTAAAGTTTTGTTGACTTTCTTTATGACTCTGAGCATTACTACAGAAGTACAAAAGCAGTCAAGTCCATAGGTAAGATCTTCAATTTCAGGGTTTTGTGCTTTCTACATTGACCAACTTATCAATGTAAAAACAAAGAAATAAGAAAAAGTATATGGAAACCTGGGTTCTGGTTTCCCTCATAATCCAAATGGACCTGCAGAACAGGCACTGAGCCCAGGGAATGAAGTCACAGCAGACCTAATAAATCAATGAAATCTGAAATCACTGCTCCTGAAAGCATCAGCTCAAGCCTCCATGAATCATAGATTGTCCCAATTGGAGGACTTTTGTTTTCCTAAGGAAAGCACTATTTTCATGCTGGGTCTCTTGGCTAAGCTTCTGCTTGTCTTAGTGGTGGTCTAACTTCAAGATGGATGCTCCATTGTAAAGACGTTCCTCAACAAACTGTGAGGCACCATTTTCATGAGCCTTATGACTGACTTATAAAAGCATGTCCTTCAGGGGTGGGATTCAAAAATCCCAACAACCAGTTCTCTGCCCAGTTGCTGGGTGGGTGTGACCATGATGGGCATGGCCTACCGGAACTTCCAGGAGGGGCGTTTTTTGCCTTACCCAGAGTCCAGAGGCTTCCCTCAGGCCTCTGGGAGGGCGAAAATGGTCTCCCCCAGGTTCCAGAGTCCTCCAGAAGCCAGAAACAGGCCAGTTTCCAGACTTCTGGGTGGGCCGTTTTTTCACCCTCCCAGAGCTTTCGCGTGGACCCTGCACTTACCTGTATCCAAAATGGGCTGCGTGGAAACTCCTGGGAGGAGAGGGCTGGGTGGGGCCAGCCGGTCGGTTCACCTACCAGTTTGGTGAACCAGATGTATATTTAATATCCGGTTCATCCGAACCAGCCCAAACCAGCTGAATCCCACCCCTGATGTCCTCACAAAAAGCACTATGTCCACATACACACATATTTTTACAATCAATTATAGGAGTAGATCTTATACATTTTTTCTTTCCTTATATGTTGCTTATCGCCTAAGTTACTATCAAGCACAGAGATGAATCCCTCTAATATGTTCCTGAAGATATCCACATATTTTTCTCTTCAGGTAGACATCTGCTTAAGAAATAACACTTTGAAAGCCATTTTACCAAGATAAAACAGATCCGATTCAAGTATTCTTATCTAGACATACCATATGGAAACATACAGGTGATACAACATTATGGTATCAGAGTTTTCAGAAGTCTTTTAAACACAACATCATTTTACACTGAGCTTCTGAAAAGTGCAAAAGGAAGATCCTTTGCATTAAAAGAAAAATACTAATTGCTTAGAATGATAAAGAACAATGTAATGGTAGATACATGGTATGGAATGAAAGGAATGGCTAGGTAAAAGATATTTTTCAGCTGCTCTAACATCCTTCTGATGCATTGCAACTTCAGACCTCAGTAAGTTATTAAAAGCCAATTGCACCTCCTAATATCATAGATGCCTAATTCCTGCAGGTTACACCTAAGATTGTTTTAGGAGTTAAGTGACTGTGAAGTGAATGGTTTGCAGCTATTAACATGAGTAAGCATGGAAGGATAGATTAAAAGGGCAGAGTGGAATGAAGAATAACACAAGGCACTTGGGACATAACAAGTAATTTTACTTAATCAAGCCTTTTGGAATGAGATTTAATTTTAAAAGTTTTCAGATGTAAAATCATTTGCAGGCAAAAGTTGCCAAAATGTACCTTATAGAATGACACAGACTGAACATTGTGGAAGAGTCAGATCATCTTACATTAGAAAAATCCCATTAATTTAACACAATAAGCACAATAACCATTAACTAGCTGAAACTTATCACTTAAACTAAATAACTAGCAAATAAACTAAATGTGCCCTTAATCACAACATGTCCTTATTTTAAAAATTCAAAAAATAAACATGTTTTTTTCTGAACATGAAATCAAATCTTTGATTTCTAAATAGCTTTAGTTCAGTTCGGATATTTTAAAACTGAACATTGGGAAGCCTTCAATCAATATTTAACATAACTTTATAAAGCAATCATTGTATTTTATATCCATCCAAGAAATCATTTTTACCTGATGTTTTAATGCTTTCAAATTTGATTAAAAGCTAGTGATTAAACCATATTTCTAAACTTCTCAGAAGAATCATTACAAAAATTATATCTGACAAAAAACTCAGGTCTGTTCAAATATAACTTGAACAAAATAGCAGCCTGGAAACCTAATCTTCAAAGGAGATACAGTTCTTGACATGTTGAGATAAATTCAGTAGTTCTTGTACCCCAAGGTCTTCATTCTTGTTATATGTAGAATTATATAAACTGCCTCTTACTCCCATAAGTAAACAATCACACAGCATTTTGTACCTGTGCTGTTTTGGACTTTATTGTAGTAATGTATGTACACACACTTGGTATTCAAACAGCATTCAAAAGAGATGTTTTGTCCTCAGTTAACATTTTTATTGAGCTATAAGATAAAGTGAGATACAAAATATAAAAGAAAATAGGAAAACAAGAGGGAGGAAGGGAGGGGAAGAAAAGAGAGGAAGGATTAAGAGAAAGAAAAAGAAGCATTGACTTCCAACTCTGTTGCAATGAAATAAGGCATTAACATCAAATCACAACTTTTTGTTTTTTCATAATAATATAAACTAGCCATTTCTATAAAGATCTATCAGTCTAATCATTAAACCCAAAATCAAAGTTTCATTCTTTTCCACTTCAAGCACAAAGTTCAGAAGTGCTCTCCATGTGGAAACAAAAGCATTTATATGCTTTTCTTTAATCAAAATAGTCATTTCAGCCAACTCCATCAGCTTCTGCAACCATTTGTCCATGGTAGAAATCAAAGTGTCCTTCCATTTTTGTACATACAATAGTCCTGCTGTTGTCAACATATATAGTAACAAAGTTCCAAATTTTTTCTCCAAGTCTTCTAAAAGAGATGTTTTGGAAAGTATATTAGTATGAATAAGATTGTTTTTCAAATTAATAAAGCAGCTGTATTATGAAGAGCTGCAAGCTTGCTACAAAAGCTGTCCCCGACTCTTTCTGTACATGCATGCATGTAGAACTACTTAATTTTGTTTTGCTTTCTTCCCAATGAAACTAAGGAGCCACATATGCACATTCATGCAGAGACAGTAATAGAAAGTTTCAAAGCAGCCATATGGGCGTTACAACAGTTGCAGCTGCTGTAGTAATGCAAAGAGGAATGCTTCATAGATGCCAACAGGCCAACACACATCTTTAGCATATTTTAAACAGACATAGCATGCACATGTGTGTTTGCATGCATTCTACATGCAAATTGCATCCATTTTCCCTTGATTGCCCTTCTAAATCCCAAAATAAGTAAGGTATGTTTCCTCAGAGAGCTGATACAAATTCATCACATTATCGTCATCATTGTTAATGCTACCTACAATTTCCTCAAACCCATACTGGCCCATATAAGTACATGTTAATAAAATATGTCAAACAGGGAGTTGTCTCTACACCCATACCAATCTTCCCAACAAAGTTTTAATTTGTAAGCAAGTTGGAATGGATGAGATGGTTTATTATGCACAATTTCTTCCCACTTCCTGTGTATTAATTTGGTCTGCCCTGTCTCATGCAAATGACAAGATGTACCATTTCAAATTGAAAATGCTTTCTTCTCATAGCTTTATCGGAAACCATTATTTAATGAAAAAGTAAATCTAAATAATCCCTACAATTTCAGTTATGATGAGGGTGCATTTAATATGTGTGTGTGTGTGTGTGTGTATGTATGTATGTATATGTTTTCTGAGGTTTTCGTGGGTATCTGTATGTGGATCTTTGGTTATTCGGGTTTTCTCCCGTGTAAAATTGGAAGTAAAATTGAAAACCTGAATAACCAAAGATAGATAGATAGATAGATAGATAGATAGATAGATAGATAAACATTCCACAAGAATGGGAAGCAGGAAAAAAAAGCTCCAAAATTAATATCATCTTTAAATCCAATGTACAGTATCTAGATTTAAGCTTTGAATGAGCAGAGCCAGCTTAAGCCAATACAAGCAGCGTCTTCCATAGCCATTCATAGCAAGAATGCAGTTTGGCATAAATTAGCTTAGTGGTATATAAGAAACAGAGCACCCCTTTCAGTTAAAGTGTACAACTTGTGTTATTGGAAACTCCATATGGAAATCTCTACTAATGAAGGTTCCTTAGGCTTTCCACAATGCCCAATAGTAACTAATAGCAACTATCACTCCCATTTATACTCCCCCCGAGGATTTTGAGAATTTCAATTCTTCAACATTTTTCTCCTTTTAATCTGCCATGCATTTTAATTGCTATCATTCAAGATCACTGAACTGAAGACATGCTTTCTAGGAGTGCAGATATAGAGAGAGGATTTCAAAGCAATTACTTTCACATTTTAGTGATAAATGGGTTCATACTAGCTTGCATATCACAAAAATAATTGTAACCATATACAGAGAAAATGGATGGTTCTTTCAATGTTCTCATACATCCTCTTCATTCTTACTTCTCTTATTTCTGAAGCTTACAGCTTTCCAGCAGGAGAGAACCTGTGGGGTTTTTTCTCTCACCTGATCAGTGTTAAGTTACATTGTTAACCTATATATAGCTACTGACTTGTTTATTCTAATTCATACATTGTTTCCATCTTTTGTAAAGAGAAGCATTTTTTCAAAAGAAAACATTAAAAGTTGAGGGATCATTCAGGGAATTTACAGTTAGGTATCACTTCAGAAACCTTTATTGCTAAGCTATTACGTATGGCATGTAATCACTTCTCTGAGATATTCACACATCACAGAGAATAGTGGTTTTGTCTACTAATTAAGTGTTGTTTTTTTAAGTGTTTAGGTCTGAAAGATTGAAGCAACTAATTTTTTGAGTACAAATAGTCCTGACTTACAACCACAACTGAGCCCCAAATTTATGTTGCTAAGCAAGACATTTGTTAAGTAAATTTTGCCCCATTTTATGACCTTTCTTGACACAGTTGTTAAGTGAATTTGGCTTCCCCATTGGCTTTGTTTGTCAGAAGGTCACAAAAGGGGATCACATGACTTTGGGATACTGTAACTCATAAATATGAATCTGTTGCCAAGCATCTGAATTTTTATCACGTGACTATGAGGATGCTACAATGGTTGTAAGTGTGAAAACGGTCATAAGTCTTTTTTTCAGTTACTAAATGAACTGTTGTAAGTTGGGAATAGCTGTGTACTCTTATTTTCTGAAAAAGTATAGTTATAAAATAATAAACAGAAACTGGATGGAGCGGATAAAGCTGTTCTGTCTGTGCCACCAATCAGAAGAATTAAAAATCAAGGATCTATCAACAATTAAATGATTAATAGTTCATTGAGCTTTCAAAGAGGCAGGGCGTCTTCTTTCCAGCTAAGTAACTACAAGCAGAAATCCCTCACTTGGGAAAAGACCTTCCCAAAAGCTTAAGCTACGCCAACTCTCAATTAAGTACTGCCAATAAAGGGACCAATAAAACAGAATATTTTCTTTTTTCCCTAATGCCCACACAGAATATCTACTAAGTTACAGTACCAGTAACAGAGTTGGAAAAGACCTTGGAGGTCATCTAGTCCAACCCCCTGTACTATTTCTCATAAATGGCTGTCCAGTCTCTTCTTAAAAGCCTCTAGTGATGGAACACCCACAACTTCCAAAGGCAATTTGCTCCAATGGTTATTTGTTCTCACTGTTAATTCTAAGTTTGACATGCAGATTATAACTTTTGGACACTGAAATAAGAAAATTGGGATTACTGATATTTAGCAGTACTCTTAACTTCACCCAGGAAGCAATACCAAGGAAAGCGCCTTTTTAAAAATTAGTTTCTTTTACCCTTTATTTCACTGGTATTGACTTAATAAACTCATTCCATGCAAAGAGTGAGATGGAATCAGAGCCAAAAGTGGGTGGCATATAGCAGGAAAAGATCAAATCATTGTACCAGAATTAAACTCTTGCCAAGTCTTTTGAAATCAATAGATTTCACTAGATTTCACAATAGATTGCACTTAGACATGTATAGTATTTCACAATGGTTCACAGCCCTCTCTAAGAGGTTTAAAGAGTCAGCATATTGCCCCCAACAATCTGGGACCTCATTTTATCAAACTTGGAAAGATGGAAAGCAGAGTCAACTTTGAGCTGGTCAGAATTGAACTCCTGGCTCTGAGCAGTGAGTTAGCCTGCAATACTGCATTCTAATCACTTGCCACCATGGCTCTTGTGATACAATTTTGATAGAAACATATGGATCAAAAACCACAAGGTGCCCACTTTGATGGAAGCATAGAAGATAAGAAAATGGAAAACCAGAAGTAGCATAAGGATCTGTTTAATTCAAGAGCCAAGGTTTCTGGAAGACCAATCCTACATAGTTCCACACATCAGCACTTAACACAATTTGGCATTCTTAACTTCTTTGCAACCTTGATATGCAGGTTAAATACCCACATCCATATCTGGCTATGGGATCAGATAGTTATGGTAAAAATCACTTTGTTGAAGGAAAGAACTAAGAAGATCTAACATTATTCTTCAGGTGGATGCCACTTATATCTAAAAGCACCAATGAAGAATATAATAGAATAAAAGATACCAGTGAAACAAGTAAGAATACAACAGAAAATTCTGCTAGCTCTGCATAGGATGCTTCTTTTGATGTTGCTACTCTGATGCAAAGAAGCTTTACAGTAATGAAAAAAGGAGTAGAAAAATGTATAAATAATAAATATGCTACAGGAACTAATTAAGAATGTGCTACCATTTCGCTTTCATATATCCAATGAATGGGACAGGGGGGAGAATTGAGTATTCAAAATATCTGCACCTGTCATTCAAGAATGTGAAACTTGGCAACATTCCCAGAATCAAACGAAGTTGAAAACAAACTTTCTAGGATTCTCTGGTTATTATCTCCTTGAGGTCAATTAAAAGTTACGGCACTATTTTATTTAAAAACTCAATAACTAATTAAAGCCATTTATATTAATATTTTTTTTAAAAAAACTTTAATTTAGCAACCTTTCAATTGTATTGAAATTATAAATTCAAAAAACTTCTGTCACAATTATCCATAAGAATTTTGAAAATCATAGTTTCAGTGTATTGGGAAAGTGCCCCAAACTTTAATCAAATATTCCTTTTAATATCAAATAGAATCTGAGTCTCATAGGCTTGTAGAAAGAGAATAGCTAACCATATTACTATTATATCAAATTTCAACTTCTATTCTCCACCATCCTACCATTCACCAGAGGTTTTACTGTACCTAATCTTGAGTTCTGCATACTGTACGATCATAGACAATCATGGACTCCATGCAGTGAATGGAATAATAACAAATAACAGTTCCCCCAACACCACCTAATTTGTTTTCCACAAACCTGGAAAATCTTGTCTCCGATGCACATAGCTGGAATTTGCATCATGACCACAAAGAACACAACTGATATGGAAGCAGACATAGTCAAGCTGGATAAAATGCACACCAGTGTTTTTTGGGGAAATACCTACAAGAATGCAAAAGTTTTTAAAGCATCCAAAAATATTCTATTTCATTAATCTGGCTCCAAGGACAAAATTTGTCCTGTTCTTCGTGAATAAGTTAGATTTTTTGCAACAAACCACAGAGTTCCATTTCTGACTCTGCTGAATCAATCATGCCTCCATTTAGAATGGTGGCTATAACATTTAAGCAGTCACTGCGAACATGACAAATGCCTTTTGCATTGTTTCAAAAGCTGGAGGAGGGAACCCTCCCTTCTGTATCCTGGAACAAAGGAAATCCAAGCGGCTTGTGCATTTATTTTGAAACTGCATTTTAGGACCACCTAAACACCTAACACAAACAGCAGTTCCCTGGATGGAGACCATGCTTTACTGAATTAGTGCCTCCTGATGGCCATTGGAATTCCAGCTTCTCGTGCTAGATCACCAATCAAAGGATTATATTAACATTAGAAGAAACAGAAGACGACAACAAAAATGTTTTGACTGCCTCAAACTGGGAATCCCAAATCAGTTTTTAAAATGCCATGTATGACCTAATCTTCATGACTTCCTTTTCAAAAATAAAAAGGAAAGGAAAATACCTTGCCTCTCCTATGTAATGCAGAAAATCAGAACATGAGAAAGAAGGTGATAATTCTGAATATATCAAATATCAATATTTATTTAAAAGACAACAGACCAAACCACAGAACTCATTTAGTTTACGATTACAGCCAAGTTTATTTCCCAGAAACTCAAAGCTACTCAGTTGCATCCTCTTACGTACACACAAAGAGTCTCATTCAAAGTTCCTGAATAAGCAGCATTTTGTCAGGCTGTATGGTTGCAGGTTTCACATATATGAAGTAATGCTGAAAACTTGCAGACACAAAAGGATTAGGGGAGCATTTCTTTAATGTGTCACATAAGACATGTGGTGATGTGAAGCCAAGCCCACTTGTTTAATGCCACCTAGATACTGTTGCATGAAGCTTGTCCATCAAGTTGTTGCAGCAAATGCAACACAACCTTTAATAGCCATCTTGCCAAAAAGAGCACAAAATTACTGAAACAGTTTATCATTATCCCTATGCAGTTTAAATTGAAGGGCATTGCAGCCAGCTGCCAAGGGTGTGTGCATACACAGCAGGCATTTATGAAGAGTGAAAGCCTTTTGGTGCATACAGCTGTAAAAAGCTCCTACAAGCTGAATCTATAATACTGCCAAACCACAAAGCTTCTTAAGCTATTATAGATATTTCTCAGAGGACAAGTACCATTTATTATCAAAATAAAATTATATGCCACATTTATTTTTTTAAAAACCATGTTTTGTCATGCATTGGTGTGCTTTTGTATGTGCACATGGGAAGACAAAATAAAGACTTCATAAAATAAAAGATATTTGAAGATATAGTAGTCACTCAGAACCCAGCCCACGAAGCAGCAATCACTGTCAGCCTTTCTAACATACACTACTGAGAAACCTCTGCAAATTCCTGATGATCTGCAAATGCTTTGCTTTTCCACACCCAAACATGTAGTATGAATACATGCACTAGGAAATTAAGGCTGAAACACATATACACACAGAGGTACATCAGATCCATTTTTTAATTCTTACCTTTGACTTGAGTATCATATTCAGCTATGATCTCCTTATCCTTTTTTAATTTAGCTGGCGACGTCATGTTTCCTCCCCCCAAAAAGGTTATCCACCGAACAGATCCTCCAGAATATCACAAATAAATATAATTTGTGTTCCTCCCAAAAGAGGGGGGGGGGAGCAAAATAATCAGTTGGGTAGGCTTGTCTTTTCTCCACAGGAATCAGTCCATGGAGAGAGGGTGTGAGATGGTGCGTTTGCGAGCAGCAGAGACATGCAGATGTGAAGAGCTCAGCGGACAGAGAAGGCAGCAGTTTGGATTTCCTGCACCAAAATCCTGAGCAGCAGTGGTGGTGGTGGCAGCAGCATCAGACTAGAGAGAATCTGCAGCCCCCAAAGGCTTTTCCTGATTGCTAACATTAATAGCACAGCCAGGGAGTGGAAGTCCTTCTGCGCAACAACATGTTGTGTGTGAGAGTCTGACTCTCGGTTGCTGCTTTTCTTTCTTTTTAAAAGGACAGAGTCGGAGATGATGAAATTAAATTCCCAATGGTAGAAGTGGAAAATGCTCCAAACCACTTTCTTCTGTTCAACTGCCTGTAAATTCAAATATGCATTTCGTTGGCAAATGCTTACACACATTCAATGCTACCAATGTGATTTCAAGATAAAAACGTAGTTCTAGTCAAATGGTAATTATAACATGTCACATTAAAGAAAAAATGAAAAATAAGTATATTGAGGGCAGATTGTGAAAGGCTATGTTATCATCAGGACACATGAAACACATCAAAATGAAGAGATGGGGAGACAAAGAAAAATCAGCCACCTAAAAAAGCAATTTATTTAAAGTAAATAAGAGAGAAAACAACTATAGACATAGAAATGTGGAAAGCTAAAAAGGGAAGCCAGGGCCAAATCTTCATATTATTTGAACCACAAGAGCTCATAAATTCATCTAAAGCCATTGTATAAGCATGGCTAATCCCCCTTGGTACAATAAAACTGAAGCCATAGTCCAGCCAATAGATCAGATTTAAATACTTTCGTTACTGTTAAGTTTGCAGATTTGCCCTTCACCAGACCATATGAGCAAAGGAAAACTGTACTTGATGCAGACATCAAAGCCTATTTGGACTTAGGAAATGCAGCTCAAAGACAGATGTGAGTGTCTCAGCAGGGGGAGTCAAGGCACAACTTTAGGATCACAAGCTACTGTTGGCCATAAATGTTAAGAAAGGGTTACAGACCAAGAAAAAAAAAGTTCCACTACAAAAAAACAAACAATGTGGCCAACAGAGACAGGAAATGGTAAGGCTAAACAGAGTAAGGGCAAACAAAGAGAAAGTGTGGCTAAGTGCAAAAGAGTTTTATATACTTTTGTCACATCAACCAGCTGTGGAATAACTCAAAAAATATATTACCCCATTCCCACTACAGTGCTCTCCACCAGACAAATTCAAGCCCAAATCTTTGCTCATGAGAATCTGGTTATTTAGAAGTCAAATACAATGAAACAAGACACAGTCTATTTATACAGATACACTCCCCCCCAAATTTCCATGTCTACACAAGCATATGGATTTCCACAACTGTTAGCTCACCAAGCCGATCACATCCCATCAGGCTGATCTGGTAAGGGACATTCTGTTTTCCAGGCCATCCTACATAGCTAGTGGGGTACATTTAGCCTTGTGGATCAACAGAATATTGAAACAAAGCTCTCCCCCGTTACTAAATGTGTATTAGGATATAAGAAAGGAATAAGACCTGAGAGAGAGAGAGGAAATCAGCTACGTTGCTGGGCAAATAAAACTAGGGAGCCGTTTGGCTAGGCACAACTATTGCACATATGTTTGCTTAATAAATGAGAAAATAGAAAGAATCTTTCAGAAAAAAAAAAGAGATCTTATAGAATGCTATACAATTCCACTGGTCCGGAAGCATTATTCGTAGGGGCTATTTTAGCCGACTATCCTAAAAGCCTAGCCAGAATACAGGAAGTTGCACTCGAAATAGGGTTTGTTTTTTTGAAGCAGTTTTAGGGGAATAGTTTTACGAGATCGGGACTCTAACCTGACAGAGCTATGTCACAGGAGAGCAGTTTGTAGGGGAATCTTCTCCTCGCAATCCAGCTCTCAGTTTGTCGCAATGAGGAGTATTATGGGATGGAACCTCGATCCTATTAAAATCTGTTGATTTCTCGAGCAGGGGAGGGGGTGAGCCTGGCATATTACGGGCAGGGAATGCTCACATTCTTCCAAAAAAAAAGGAGGGGGTTTATATATCAAAGTGGACTTCCAGCTTGCACAGGGTGACAATTATACTAATTACAATCAATTATAATCAAGTTCGGGAAGGCAGAGGGGAGGGTGGACCCCCGCGAAGGAAAATTATGGGACAGGGTGAAACTGAAGTCGGAAGACGGTTTCAAATTCCAACATCCTTAGACGCGATTATTACCTGCACTTCTGGCACAGACCGAGCCGCCCTCCACGCCTCGCGCTCTTCGGGAGACTCCCGCGATCCGTTCCCTCCGCAGTCCCACTCCTGGAACTCCGCCCATTCGACTTCGCGACACCAATCGGAATCGAAAACTCTGCAAACTGCCAACGACACGAGCCAATAGCCGCTTCCCATCCTCTCTTCTCCACACCCTCGATCCCGCCACTTTTCCGTATCGGCACCGCCCACCAAAGCCTGAAGAAGACCATTCACGATGCTCGCGAGGCAGAAGCTCCGCCCCAAGTTGGTTCGCATCCATAAAGAAGGGATATGTAAATGTCAGTTCTAAGCCAACCAATCCAAAGTAAAGGGGCGTAGCTTCCTTCCCCGTACGTTAGGAAAGAGGCGGGACCGTGTCCTAGCTCCTCCAATGGCTGAGGTCGATCTCTCTCTCACTCTCCGGAGGCGGGTCAAGCATTTTCCAATGAGATGCGAAATTGTAAAATTCAAACTGACAGTCACAGGGAAGGCGACCTGAGTTTGGGGCTTTAAGCGGCTCGGGCAGCGGGGGAAGGGTCCACCAATTAGGGGGCTCTGACAGGAATCCGGGAGATTCGGATCTCCAGGTTCGTTCAGTGAGTAACCGAGAAAGACTTCGAGGGCACTTGCAGGTTAGGCACACGGCGCATTAATAATAGGGGATTGCGTCGAAAGGGGGATCGTTAATAAAGAGAAATAATCGAGGGCTTGGAGAGGAAAGCCCCGTCGAGTCCCGATGGGCTTCTGCTGAGTGCTTTACATTGCCTGCAGTTCAATCCAGCCTTACCTCCAGAAGCTCAAACCAGCCAACGTAGCACTGATTGCACCCCTCCTCCCGTTTAATCCTCGCCCCAGCCCTGGAGAGAAGGTTTAGCCGAGTTGGACTAATTTGGAGCGATCGATATATATATATTTCATGGCCGAAATTGAACCTGTCTCTTGCTGGCTCATTCATTCAGGTTAGGGGTGTGAGGGAAAGGGCTGGGTTGCAACTCAAAGCATCGGGATTGGTACATTTAAACTTTATGTATTATAAATGAAAATGTTTCATTTATTAAAAAATAACCAAAGGCATTGGAGAAATGTAAGATTTTCTGTAGTAGGCATGTTCAACTTGTGATCCAGCCAGCTAAATATAAACTTTGAGCCATGTAATGTTGAACCTTGTTGTGTACTTTTAACATCTTATCTTTCTGTATTCCCTGCAGAATGCAATCAGCTTCCATTGCATTAAACTGAATAGGTGGTCGCAGGTTTCCCGAGAAAACAGGAGCTGCTGAAAGTCCTGTAAGTAAAGGGGTGAGAAGAGAAAGCACCAGAAAGCAAGCGTCTTATTTGACCTGCTGAAAGAAGCCAAGGGACACGCTGCAGCCCCCACCCGTCCAGACTGACCTAAGCATGTCTGCGGGCAGTTGGACTTTTGCAGACCGATGTGTGTCTGTGCTCTTCTGCAAGTTCTGCCAGCAGGTGCTTAGTTCACGGGGCATGAAAGCTGTGCTGCTGGCTGATACAGAGACCGATCTCTATTCCACAGACCTGCCTCCCACCAGGTAAGTTAAGGTTTAGGATTGGAGTTAACCTTTTGGGCTTCCGCTTGCCTGGTTTGAATGGCCTCTGCACAGGGGGGATATTGAAGGAATATTGTATCTTCTTGAGCCACAGTGACTGCTCTTCATTTAAATTGAACTTCCGTTTCTTGTTCTGTTTGACAAGCCTTGCAGAGTACTTCAGGTGAGAAACGTCTTAGTGGAAACACACATTTTCAGATGCACATTTTGATTTGTGGTGCCCTAAAGGGTGAGGTTGAGGATGACACAGGCCATGAATATGTTTAAACCACATTTCTGCTGCCTGGTCCTGGTGTTTTATAAAATCTTTATGTATTATGAATGAAAATGTTTCATTTATTAAAAAATAACCAAAGGCATTGGAGAAATGTAAGATTTTCTGTAGTAGGCATGTTCAACTTGTGGTCCAGCCAGCTAAATATAAACCTTGAGCCATGCAATGTTGAACCTTGTTGTGTACTTTTAACATCTTACCTTTCTGTATTCCCTGCAGAATGCAATCAGCTTCCATTGCTCTCTTTAGCAAACTGCAAGTTGATAAGACCTTTTAAAATGTTTCACAGTTTAAATGAGGAAAACTAGTTTTAATGTTAAAATTGCACCATCACTGCTGTGGAACAGTCACTTTCACTTCCCCTCATGTTTAACTATCTGATCTAGCTCTTGTGGTGACAACCAAAAGAGCCAAGTGGAGGGTTGCATAAACCACAGGAATCTCTGTTTCTGACAGCTTCAATGGTTGTGAATCAAAATACAACTGCTGAATTGTGTGGAAATGAAGAACCTGTGGCATATAATATTTTATTTATAATGTTTATTTATTAAAGACAGTATTTTCAACATGACTAACCATTAAATTATTTGCTCCAATGGGGTCAAAACCAAAACTTGCTAATATAATTCCTCCATATCTCCACAGTTTTGCAAAATGCAGGAATATAATTGCATCTATACTGATTTCAAAAAAAGATAAAGACTGCTATGAAATTATTTCCAAGATTGCTTAGAATATCCAACTCTGTGGAGAGAATTGGGATTCTAGATTAATAACTACATCCAACTTAATGTAGTTATTATTCAGTACTTTTCATGTTAACAAATGGCAAGAAATTTACAGGGTTGAGGGGAGCAAGGAGGTTTCAGCCTTACCAATTACATTTTCATTTTCTGTAAGCTGCACTATTGAAGAGCAGGTGTCCCCTCCCACCCTTCCTGGGTACTTTCTGTTTAGCTTAAACATGGCCCAAAAGTCAATAAGCACTTCAGCAGCTTTTGTATTTCAAAAGATCAAATATGCAAACACAGCATAAAATAACTTTTAAACTTCCTAAAATGATTCAAAGACAGCTGAAAATAATCCAGAACAGCATACATGAAAAAAACCCATATTATAGCCATTTTATAGAGGCCAAGTCTTTTATGGAATTATACAACTGTTTCTTTGGTTAAATTTATGGCATAAGTTATAAGTACCTGGTAAACATTAGTTGAAATCATGTTATGAGACTTTGGCGGTGTTGTTGAACAATTTAACAGTATGGCTATTGTTGCCACAGGAATGCAGTACTAAATTTAGAAAAGCTGGATTTTCAGGCTGAGCTATTAAAAGGGAAATTTGTTACAGTGCTCCAGGAAATATTTTACTGTTTTTTGTTTCTTTTGCTTGGCATAATTAATAGTTTAACATCATAGCTATTGATGTTCTGATGCAACTAAGTGGCTAAATGTAAAACACAGAGCTTATAAGTGGAAAAACGTAAATGACAAACACAACTGATAAATGCTACTTGCCATCTCATTATTTTCTGTCATGTCAAAAAGCCCCAAATGATTTTAAAAAATGCAAATGTGCATTGGGTATTGAAATGTTGTACCCTTGTTAGATTTTTTTTTCTTCCTAGCATTTTCCCAGAAATGTAGGACTCATTGCCACTGAGTTTGGAAGAAGACAATGAAGACTTTGTGTTTCTACCTATGTTAACCCTACTTATGGCCTTGAAGTACAACTTTCAATAGTGTTATGTATGAATCTAATCAATAGAGATTTAAGCAAATCCTGGCTTTTACAATATCGTCTTGTTACAATTCCTGTCTAGGCCTAAAGCAGAGCTGCAGAAAGTTTTGCCAATGGATCATATATGATTCAGAGAACTCCATCCCAAAGTAGACAGGTCCTAAATTTTTAACTAAGAATTACTTAACTGAAAACTTCCCATCTACCCTTATTCCAATAGATCTTGGTTCCAAATGTTTTTAAGGGTGTAGCCTTTGACATGCCACAAAAGTTTTGTTTTGCTCTCAAAGCAGAAGATTGCAAAACAGATTATTACATTGGCATTATTACCTATATCCCCTCTGCTTCACTGCAAGAACTGTAAATTATGTTGGCATATAACAGACACAATACAGCAGTGTAATACCTAATACAGCTTCAGTCAGTATATTGCATGGAAACACATAGCCTGGAAATACTGTAAGCAGTGAAGCATCCTCATATATTGTCTTTAAAAAATTTCAATATTATACTCTGCATTAATTATGGAAATATAGCATATCATTTGTTTGGAACAATTTAATATGTATTCTTAAATAGTACTTTCCTGAAAGCTAGACTCGTAAAGCTAAAGATCAGAAAATTGTTTAATTTTAAGCCTATAATTTCAGGGTTTTCTTTGTTCAAGTCCTTGCTATTCAAGGCAAAAAATATTTCGGGCCTGATATCTCAGTCACCCTCTGATTCCTCCCCAGCAGCCTCTGGAGACCCAGAGGAATCTATTTTCAAGCAGCCGGTTGTGGAGACCGAAGTCATTCCTACACCACCCATTTTCTCCGACTTAGTAGCAAGACAGTTGGCCTCATCAGGGCCTCCCCCCCGCTCCCTCCAATCAGGACAAGAGATTTTTTAATCTCGATGCAGAATTCTCTGCCTTGTTAGACACTCCCGAGGTGGATGACCCCATAGTGAGGCTAGCATCATCCTCTAACCCAACTGACGCTCTGGAAGTGCTAAAACCAGAGGACAAGCAGGCCGAGATGGCGCTACGTCGGGCGCATCAATCCGATGCTTGGGCTATTCGATCAGCCACGGCCGCATCATTTTTCACTCGATCTTCCATTAGATGGCTCCGCCAGTTGAAGCAGCATGTCCCCCCCATCTAACACCAGGGCACACCAGGACATTGCCAAACTTACGGCCGCAGCGGAATTTGCGGCCGACGCTACCTTCCACTCTGTGAAATTTTCCTCTCGGGCTATCTCTTCACACGTTACAGCTTGGCGTCTGCTTTGGCTTAAACACTGGCAGGCGGACATTAAGAATAAAGCTAAATTGGCTTCTGCTCCCATCTCGGGAGGCAAATTATTTGGTCCGGCCCTGGAACCATTGTTGATGGAAAGCCGGAATAAAAAGAAATTCCTCCCATCTCTTTTTCGCAAACAAGAGTCCAGAGTGTCCCAGCCCTTTCGAAGGGGCTCCTTTCGTACCTCCTTTCAGACTCCCTTCTCCCCCAGATTTCAGAGATCCCTGCCATTTCGGCCAGCCTATCAGGACCGGGGCGACACGGGTGACAGGAACAGGAGGAGGGTCAGCTACAGGAGGCCCTTCCAGGGTGCAGGAAGGAAAGCATCCCGGCACCCCAGATAGGCTTTCAGCCGCTTATCCCATTGGCGGACGCCTCAAACATTTTGCCGACCAATGGGAATCATCCACTTCTGATTTTTGGGTTAAGGACACTGTTAAATTTGGCCTCTCCCTTGTGTTTTGGTCCCCCCCTCCGGAGCATTTCATGGTTTCCCCTCTTTCCAGAGATCGTAACAAGTGTGCTCTCATAGAAGCCGCTATCAAACACCTCTCTGAAATCGAGGCCATACAGCCCGTACCACCCTCGCAGCGAGGAAAGGGGTTCTACTCCCACCTCTTCCTAGTTCCTAAACACTCTGGAGGTTGTAGGCCCATTCTAGACTTGAAGAGGCTCAATCGTTACATTGTCCGTCATAAGTTCAAGATGCATACACTTCAGTCCATTTTGCAGGGCACCAGGAAGGGAGACTGGCTCACCTCCATTGACCTCTCAGAAGCATATCTTCACATTCCCATTCATCCCTCATTTTTCAAATTTCTGAGATTTTGCTACAACGGCCAACATTTTCAGTACTTCCCTTTGGTTTAGCCTCGGCTCCAAGGACTTTTACCAAGGTGCTGGCAGCTCTAACGGCTCACCTCAGGAACTTCCCCATCTGCATTCACTGGTATCTAGATGACATCCTCATCCTCTCCCCCACCCAACGCCAAGCCGAGAGGGACACTAGAACCACCCTCTCGGTGCTTCAGGCCCATGGTCTTCTCGTAAATTGGGAGAAGAGTCAGCTTACCCCTTCCACCCGAATAGCTCACTTAGGGGCAGTGATTGACTCAGTCGAAGGGAAGGTCTTCCTTTTCCCTGAGAGGTTCCACAGCATCCAGAAATCGATCAGGGACATTAGACGGGCAAGAAAAGCTTCATTACTGGACTTATCCAAATTACTTGGCAAATTGGTCTCATGCATATCCATTGTTCCCTGGGCCCGGCTACATTCCAGATCTCTGCAGTGGTTCCTGCTACCTTATCAGCGCTCTGGAAGAAGCAATTCAAGAGCCATGGTGAAGGTTCCTCCAAAGGTTCTCGCTTCGCTCCTCTGGTGGACCAGACCCGCTACCAACAAGGGACATCTTTTCAAGGAGCCCCAAAGGGTCACCCTCACGACAGACGCCAGCCTATCCGGATGGGGGCCCCACACCCATTCATTTTCAGCTCAGGGAACTTGGTCAGCAACCGAGCAACGCTGCAGCATCAACTGGCTGGAGCTCCACACAGTATACCTGGCTTTACGCACCTTCCTCCCTCAAGTGCGCTGGTGCCATGTACTGGTCCTGACGGACAACACTACGACCAAGGCTCACATCAACCGTCAAGGGGGCACACATTCTATCCGCCTCATGAAGGAGACTGAGCGGCTCTGTCGCTGGGCAGAGGCCAACCTTTTATCCATCAGGGCAGAACACATCTCAGGGGTCTCAAACGTTCAGGCCGACTGGTTGAGCAGGGCCACCTTAGACCAGTCGGAATGGCACCTACACCCCTCCCTGTTCAAGGAGGCCTCAGCGATATTCGGTCAACCACTGGTGGACCTGTTCACGTCACCGCTCAACGGCCAGACACCGAGATTCTTTTCACGGTACCCCACCAAGGGGGCAGAGAATCACGATGCCCTACGTTGCCCCTGGCCCACAGGGCTTCTATACGCCTTCCCCCCCTCCCGTTAATTCCCAAGGTGATCCAAAGGTTGATCCTCGAGAGGGCGGAAGTTCTTCTGGTTGCCCCATACTGGCCCAGGAGACCGTGGTTTGCGGATCTTCGCAGCCTGTCAGTGGCCCCTCCTTGGAGGATTCCGTCAGACAGGGTCTCGCTGTCCCAGGGACCTCTTCAGCATCCAAATCTGCAGTGGCTTCAGTTAGCCATCTGGAGGTTGAGCGGGAGCGTTTAAGAAATGAAGGCCTGTCCAATCAGGTCATCAATACCATGCTGGCAGCAAGACGGCCTTCGACCACCCGCATATATAATGCAACCTGGAACATTTTTTGTAAATGGTGCCACAAGTCCCTCATCAATCCGCTTTCCCCATCAATTGCACAAATTCTGGCCTTCCTGCAAGACGGGCTGGACAGGGGCCTCTCCCCCAATACCTTGAGAAGGCAAGTTGCAGCCTTATCAACTGTTGTCTCTGGCAACTCTTCTGGCTCGCTTTCACACCACCCTCGCATCCGAGCATTCCTTAGAGGTGCCACCAATCTGCACCCTCCGGTAATTCACAGATACCCGACCTGGGACCTTAATAAGGTACTCACGGCGCTGACTAAACCTCCCTTTGAGCCTCTAAGGGAGGCGTCACTTCAGTTCCTCACGTTCAAAGTGGTGTTTCTCGTAGCAGTCACTTCTGCACGGCGGATATCTGAAATAGCAGCTCTGTCCGTTAGAAAGGATCTCTGCGTTTTCCATGCTGATCGGGTGGTCCTTCGACCAGATCCTTCCTTCCTGCCCAAGATCAACTCAGCCTTCCACAGATCACAGGAACTTATCCTTCCTAACTTTTGTCCCAGACCTTCTCGAGAAAGGGAAAGGCAGTGGCATACTCTCGATGTCCGATGGGCACTTCGTATCTATATCAATCGCACTCATCCTTTTAGGAAGTCAGAGTCATTGTTCCTGTCATTTCAACCAAAGACGCTGGGTTTCAAAGTATCTCCATCTACCGTTGGCCGTTGGATCAGAGCTACAATATCCAAGGCCTATTTATGTCAAGCGCTTCCTGTTCCTAGCGGAATAACCGCTCATTCTACAAGGAGTGCGGCTACCTCAGCAGCCTGGGCTACTCAGGCATCAATACACGATATCTGCCGAGCGGCTACCTGGGCGTCTCCATCACCTTTATTCGCCATTACAAAATCGATGTCTTTGCCTCAGCAGAAGCGTCCTTTGGCAGGCGAGTCCTGCAACAAGTAGTGAAAGAACCAGAGGATATTCCGAACCAGACGGAGTCCCTCCCGTAGGACAGGCCATCTTTGGTATGTCCCACTCTGGATGCTCGCAGCAGCTCTATGGAGAATGGGCATTGGTACTTACCTGACACGCCCGTTCTCGTCAAGCTGCGTAGAGCATCCAGTCCCACCCTAATTGGTCTGTCTGGTGGGGAATCCTGTTTCGGCCAATGATTCAAACAGTTCATAGTTGAGACTTGTACAATAGTTAAGATGAGAGGATAGCTGTTTGTCTTCTCGTCTTCGTAAAACTGGGGAACGCTACGGAGGAGTCACGTGGAGGAGGAGGAGCGTTCCTCAATTATAGCTCAGCCTGTAAGAGCGAAGACTGGAGCACCTCCACTCTGGATGCTCTATGCAGCTCGACGAGAACGGGCATGTCAGGTAAGTACCAACGCCCATTTTCAGCAAAACAGTTTGGACCCCATAGGATTCATTCAGAAGAAACATACCCACCTGTGGTCAATGGACATAGGTCTAAAAATGAGTTGCTGTAAATTTATTGTAGCAGCATTGTCAGCTAATTTAGCAAATAGTCTCACCTGCATTAATGAAAACTTGAGACTAAAATTCTGAATAAATTAAACTAGCAGCATTGCTTGAATGTTGGCAAAGCAGCTAACTTTTTTTAATCTTATATTGATAGCTAGAAATATAATGCAATGTTATACTGTAATAACAGTATCAATATCCCTTGACAATTCAGAATGGTGTTCTTCAAGTTAACAATTCTATGAAAGGTAAAGTTGCTTCAGAAGTTTGACACCATTGGGCCTGCTTTTCAATTCTGAGTAATAGGCACATCAAAATATTTTGAATTTTATATATCTAAACTTTGCAATGTAGTTTTCTACTCAAAGTATCTATAAAATGTACTTTAGAATACATTGGGAAATGAAAGGCAAAATATCTAAAAACTATGTAATTAGTTACATACGTGTTTTTCAAATTTTGTACATTTTTAACTGAAAATTCAAAACCAAGATAAAAAGAGTTAAAATGAATATATCTGAAATAGATTCTAAGAAACTAACATTTCTACCCATGTTGCTACTGATCTTTGACTACTATAAAACATATCTAAGTACAGTTGAAAACAGCTACAACTTTAGGAATATTTCAGAATAGATTTTTTTTTATCGGCAATTTAGTTGTAGGCATATTATTTGGAACTGAATATTCTTAAAGCTGTTGGTAGTTGTTATCTACCAAGATTAATAGGATTACAGCCTTATAGCCCCACCTAATGATAGTAGGATTTGTATCTGTGGGACTTACTCTGTATTTAGTAAATGGGATTACAGTCTTGAAGAACACAGTGGCTGGGTTTATGGAACACATTAAACCAAGTCCATACAAATCAGACTATTTGTGCTTTGCGATTTGCTGAGATCCTGCATGTTATCTATGTTGTCACGATGTAGTCTTAGAAAGCAAAACAAAATCACTGCATTGGTTTCAGTGTGAAGAGAAATGTTGACTCTTAATTTTTAATTAAAATGTTTTTCTCTCCAAACTTAGGATCATAATAGAAATGTTCACTTTCATGTAATGAATTACAATAGTATTTCCTAAACCATTACACTGATCATCCTGGTTTGAGATAATAGGCAATGTTAAACTCCTACATCTTAGAGCACATCAAACTGGGGAAGGCTATGCTATAGAAACCAGAATTGTCTTAATTCTAGCATGAAAAAGGCACCTATAAATCAAAGGTCCTTTGACAACTCAGCATGTTTTCTTCATTTTTGGAGAATCCTTGCAAGAAAAGGACTTCTTGTCAAAACTTTAGAAAGTTGAATTTATTTACCAGTTAAGATAGTGTGGAAAGGGAATTTCATGAAGGCAGTAGTGTCACAAAAAAACAGGAAAAGCCCAAGGGGAACATCAGCCAGAAAACAAACTTACATAGGAAAAGGAATCAAATAGAAAGTATTAAAGAATCCCTATAGACAAAAGCCTAAGTAATTAAGAAAACTAGACAAATAGGAAAAGGAAACAAAAGATAATTTAGAAAACCCTTACAAACACAGGACATACCAAATAAGCAAAACAAACAGACAAAAGATACAAAATATAAATTACAAAAGGGACAGACAGGAGATTGCCTCAGAACAAATATGAAAAACTATCTTAAAGCTAAAAGAGATTACAGAAAACCAATAATACAATCTGGCCACCCCGCGGAGTTTGCCCTCTGGCGGAAATAAAGTCAAACTCAAACAGGATTTGAAACATTAGGCACAAATACAAACACTCACACAAAATCAACTTACAAAGGGAGAAAAGGGTATAAAAAACCAGGGACTTACCATAAGAAGCTAGCTAGCCCAGGAACGCAGACTTCTCGCTGTTCTCCGCCTTCCTGAAAAATAAAAAGATCCAGCTTTCAACCAGTTGTCTGTATCCTTGCGCCGGAGGTCTCCCAGCAGGAAAATCGAATCCTCGAAAGAAAGGCATTTTGACACCTTTCAACAGTAGTTTTACTGTACTTCTTTCACAGTAGAGAGGTTTATGATTGTGGAAAGAGATATATAAATGAAAAATAAACAAAGGGAATAACACTCTATTAGAATTTTACTATATTTCATAGTTAAGCGATAATAAAGTTTATTTTAATCATATCCAGTATTTTTCTTTTCTAATCCCTACCAGTACAGTTGACTTCATTGGAAACTGCTATCACACAGAAATGTGCAAATGTAAACTGATGAATGTTGCTTGTTTGAAATGGTGAGTAATATTACAGTATTTTTAATATATAAAAATATTGTTAGCTATGTCTATTGCTCATTTCTATACAAGAGTTAAAAGAGGTGTGATTACTGCTAAATAATCGTGGAAGTATTGAATTAAAAATATAGTAAACTAATGTGTGTTTTGGGTTTCTATACCAAAATAAGACATTCAAGGTATACAAATAAATTGTCATATAAGTGAGTCATTAATGAGCTGAATTCCCTCTTACAAAATTGCTCTCCATTTTTATTGGCTTTTTATAAATAAAAAAAAAGAAAGAAAGAAAAGAAACAGCAGAGGTAAGGTAGATGAAATTTCTGGATATAGGAAATATTGAACCTTTTGAATTTCTGTATATTTTGTATTGTTGATCGCATAAAGAACAGCCAGCTCTTTTTTTATTTTTATACTGGGTTTTCACTGTTTATAAGCCGCTCAATATCACTGACGCCATATAAATTTTCCAAACTAAATAATTCTGTGTGTATAAGTTAGATGTCTCTGCAGCTGTTTCAAGCGTTCTCTTATTTTAACTATTTCTCTCAGAGTTTGTCAGTTTCGTATGCTATGCACAATAAATTGATAGCAAAAGTGAAATAGAATAATGTGTTGGTAAATGTCACCAACTGGGATGGGGTCTGCTACATCAGATGACCCTGCTATTGCAAGATAGAAAGAAAGCTTCAGTTAGAAATGTGGGAGTCCAATTTTAACCAAAGTAGCCTGAAGCTGCTATAAAAATATGTGGGAGTGGTGGGAGCACCCAAAATTTTGAACAGCATAAACTGTTGGGGCTTGGATTCCAGCAGTGAATCAACTACTCGGGTCCTCCTTGGCTCCATTTTGAATTATATTACCATTATTTTAATTATTTTGCTGTTTCACAAAACAGTACTCCAAATACAAATAAAAAAGTTGACAAATTATAGAACTTTACCATAATATATTCATTTTTTTCATTTAAGAAAACAGAAAGCATATAACTATTTTTCTTTGTGTGTATGTGTATGTATGCATACATATATTGTGCATATGTGTGTTGTCTATTGGATGTGAATTTGACACAGAATCAGTAAGCATTAGAGTTCACAATTTCCAGATCTATTCAGTTTGGGAAGAGAAATTAATCTTCCATTTTAAAGTTATGTTTTATTTTCTGTTGGAATTGAAATTAATTTAATCTATTTTATAAACACAGTACTACATTTGGAGGTTAAAGGTACAGATTATTTCTAAACTCCATTTTGCTCACTACTTAGTCTATTGCTGCATTATTTTTGGTAGAGGAAAGGATTTTATTTTTATTCGTTCAATATATAAGTAGGATACATTTGCATATCTATCATTTGTATAATTTTTTTTTCCTACATAGTCTTTGATTTAAATTTTGCATATAATATACTTCATTTGCTCTTCTAGCGGTAATACTGTAGGCTACCATGTGATTGCTCCATGCAAACCTTGCTTGCTCTCTTGCAACAACGGACACTTCTGGATGTTTCACAGTAAAGCTGTTTTTGGAATTGACAGATTTGATTCATCTGGTATGAAACTTCTACTCTGCGCATAGTATGAAATTAATTGTTATGATGCTTCTGTTGTTTTGTAACTCTGTTTTTATTATAGTGCAATGCCTGTTATAAAGCATGGGCAAGGAAAGAAGAACAAATTTCATATCTGTTGGATCTATTTTATTTTTTATTGGAAATCCCTTAGTCCATCAACCAAACTCGAAACACCTGCTTAAGGAAGTGAACATATTCTTAGTGTTGAAATACAGTATCTTAATCATGTATTCTGCTTAGGTGATGTGTGATTATTAGCAAATAATCACCAGACTGCAGCTAATTGGTCAGCAAATTTAGTGTAAATTTAAGGTGATATGTGTTGGATGTTACTTAATGCAAATGCCAGATGGTAGTACAACAACTCATAGTAAAACCATATGCTATGATTACATGCTATTAAGCAGATTTCTTCATGAGCTACTACACTCAGAGATGAACAATTTATAAAGCAGTAGTACAATAGTTAAATTTGCCATTTTTTTCCTTCATCACACCCACCATCTCTCTTTCCCAGATTAATCAATAGCATATATTCCATCTGCCTGTATACCACACCGAGCTATATTCTGTATAATGTTCCCATCCGTCATATGTGCCTTTCCTTCACTGAGAATCCAATTATCCATTTGACCGCTGCTTGCTGTTTTTATAACACATGCTTTATTTCTATCATATTCCACTTTTTGCCACATTCAGCAACTTTCAACTCCATATTCATTCAAAACATTCCCTATATTGAGCCTATACACTATCATAAGCTTTCTCAAAAACAACAGACAGAGAGTAAATTTCTCACACTGATTTGTTTCACAGTGACTTGCTGAAAGATTTGCACATTCCCAAGTATAAAACTTGCCAAATGTTACTAATTGTCACCCTGGTGTTCTTAGGACAGAATTCAACCAGCTAACTTTCCAGAGTCATTTAACAGTCTAATGCCCATCTAGTTTGTGATCCACATTCCTCTTCCATAGGAGTATAATAGCATTATTTTTTCTATATTTTTCCCATCATTCCCACTCATTTTTCCATTCATATCATACGTAATAAAATTCCTTTTCCTTTAAATCATATTTATTCAAAATGTTATACAGTGCTTCCAACTCCAAAAAGCAAGCCTCATTCTTGCATTGTTACTATTCTCTGGAAGGTAACACACAACTATTATATAATCAATTTAAGACTGCTGCTTTTATAGACACACAGATCAACATCAATGTACCAGTTCATATTTTCTGACATATATTTAGCTCTTTCATTCATAAATAAATCTACACAAATCCCATTTATCAACTCCATTAGATCAGACACTAATATATCCCACCTTTCCTCTCTCTTAGTTTCACAAATAGACAACAGAATTATTTGTCTTCACTTCCATTTAATCTGTTAATTTACTGTTAATTCTTCGTCATCTCATCCTTTTATATTCCAATTCTCTATCTTCCATATGGGCTCACAGATATTGACATCTTCTGTCCATCATTCCTTTGGTCAGTCAGGGCTTTCACATCAATGCAGTTATTGATCATAAGTCAATAAAGAAGGAATAGACTAGGTTAGTAGTGTTAATTGTATGTGTATGCAGCATTTCTTGATAACATGAGGGCACAGTGAAGTCAGTTTGGACATAGATTAATTTTATGTCAGCCTTGCTTATGTTGATTTCTGCAAACTAAGATCTATATTTTGCAAGTTAACCTTGCAAACTAACACACTGTTGCCCATATCCCATCAATTGAGAGGTCCATCAATGTATATTAATACATTGGGATATGTTGTGCTTTATTAAATTAACTTCAGATCATGACCACAAAATGTATAAAATATCTGATTTACGTTTCTTTTAGGTACAGATTTCTTGCTTTGGGGCAACTTACCAGATTTACATGAAAGTACTGATGAAGATGTATCCAGCACCTCTGATGAGGAATATATCAGATAAATATTATCTGCATTGCACTGCCTCCACATGATGTGTTTCTTGTATTCACAAGAAGTATAATGCACTGATCTCAGGAAGACAGTACAAAAGGAAGGGAAAAAAATGTTCAAAGGCTTGATACCTGTCATCAAAAACTATCTGATCTAGTAAGCATCCTGCTACATAATGAGACTAATATGTAAAGATGGGAATGCAATTCTTACTTGTTCACTTGCTAAAACGGCAAGATCCATGTAGATGCATATTTGGCTTCTGGAGTCCCTTGATTTTACCTGTTTCCAAATTATGACAAACAAAATCAAATAACTTCCACACCCCTATCAATTATTGTTACATTAGGATAGATCTAACAACTACAAAACAAAATAAATCCTGTAGTGTTTGTTAAGCGAGTGTTATCATTTTTCTGGCCCGAAAACTAGGCCAGACCTCTCTTTAGTGGCTACATTTAATGTTGTTTCCCAGAGAGCAGGCATTACGGATTCTCCTATTGGCAGCCTCAGGTGTTTGTATTAGAGAGGGCTAAGAGAGAGCTCTTAAATATAAACCCTTTTTGCATATATTGTATGAGTGTTAAGCATTGCTAGGTTAGCTTTCAAGGAAATCTGGTAGTAATTTTTAATTGCTAGTGCACCCAAGACTAACAAATATGGACATCTAGCATGGGAACTGGCACATTTTCCTGCTTTTAATGGAAAGGGAAGTTGCAAGGAAAGAGTAATAAAAGAACTGGAACCCCCTACTATTGTGTGTAGGGAATATAGAGAAACGTGTGATCAAATAAAGTGATTTAAAATTAGTAAGCAGTACTCATTTCTAGCTGAGTTCAGATATTTTATATAGCTCTTTTCAAGAAAGGAAAACCGGGGAATAGGATGCTGGAAAGGAAGCTATAAATGCAGGGTCAGCTTCAGTGAAATATTATTCTGGCTGTTTGGCACAAGAGTATACCTAACGTGAGTCTCTCTTGTATTCTAAAATCAAAAGCAGCAGCAGCTAGATAGCTACAAGTAGAACAGCCAATTCTTTCCAAATTAATGAAATATCATCTGGATTTTTTTTAAGAGAACTAATGTGCTTTTGGCAAGAAAAATACTATATAATTATGTACAAGCTGCTTTGGGACTTTCAGTGTCTTGTTACCAGTTATTTTATGAACCTAGATAGGTCCAGTATCATTTCTAGGGAATGAGTACATAAGTTTAAATCAACTTTTATTTACTTGAACGGGATAATCCAAATGCAAGGGGCCAGATTATACTAGAGGAATATCGGCCTGTTTTTATTGTTATTTATGTTTTGATTGCACTTAGAAAAACATGGAGCAAAATACATTGTTTGAAATCTATCATTCTAATCTAAACCATGAAAAAGACACATACTTCATCTTTGATAGCTATAGAAATCTTGGTCACTCTATAGCTACTTACCAGTTGCAATACCCTGTATTTTGTGTACTATATATATCACATGTACAGAATTCAGAAACTTGAGAGCCTTAGATTTTATGGGTTTTTAAAATTAACTAATAAAATTCCTAATACAGTGTGAAAAAACATAGATGAAATTTCAAAGCCAAAGAGAAAGTCATGAGTGGAATTATTTCTTATTTGGTTCAGACTGGTTGTATGTTGTCCTTGGATTTCTGATGGAATAGAAGATGTCAGGCCACCACCATCCATTAAACCCAGTTCCATTTTCCAGTTACCACTCTAACCTTCTGGAATTCTATGCCCATTTACCTCCCATCGAGAACAACTTCCAAGCCCCAAATTTAGAGCTTTAATTGCCCAGGGAGCAATTTGGCCCAGGGAGTGAGATATAATTCAATCATTAGCATTATAGTGATACCTGTCTTTATCCCATGATCTCTCCCAGTGTTGAAAGAGGAATGACAGAGTTGGCCCTGTAATATTCCCTACCACCAACTAGAGCAAAAAGGAGAATTATAGTGTTTCCCACTCCCATCAGTCAAAGATGAGACAACATCACCAATGTTACCAAAGGCAGATGAAAGATCTAGCAAGAGCTCATATTCACTCCATCTCTATTCACCACAAGTAATGCACAAAAGCAATCAAAGAAGTTTCAGTTCCACATCCAGACCTAAAATCCAACTTAAAAAGTCCAGATAATCTGCTTTATCCAGGGTTTTCTGCAACTGTAGACACATAACCTTCTTGTAGAACCTGCCAGACATTATCTAGAAAGAAAACTCAAAGAAGCAATTATTTTTTTCTTCATCAAATTCAACAGAATTGATTCTCAATAAAGATATTGGATAGCGCTGTCAGAATTGTTTTACAGAGAAAGAGAACCTATGCAGTCCGTTTTAAATCAGGGGCACAAAAGCATTTACATCAATTATATCCTTGGTATTCAGCTTTGCCTTGTTTGACCTTTCAGGAATCACCAAAGTCAGTGCTAAGTTTCCCAATATTTGATGATCATAATACAGTGTAATGTAAATTCATGTAAGGGTAGCAACAGTCTATAATATAAGCCTTCCTACTGAAATTTTACTTAGATTTTCCAGCAAATCATTGATTAAATACAGTTCTCTATAAACAATGAAACATAATTTGTACTGTATTTATGAAATAGAACATGGAAGAAACCAAAGGAGTAGAAAGATAGGAACAGGAGTAGGTAAATGTGTGCTGTAACAAATTAATATTTATTCTTTGTCTTTTTTGATAATTTAAACATGAAGTATTTAAGCTGATTGCAAATGTGTACACATTCATGCATGTGTGCATGCAGAAAGAGGTCATAAGACACATGGCAACATGCTTATTCTGAAAAATGGGTTGAAAGCAACCCCTTGCAACCTTTTTGACTGAACTAAGGCACTAGGTGGATGAATGTTACACATCCAATTATGAGAAATATAAGTGTGGTACTGTAAAAGGCAGACGGTGAAAGAACCGCATAAAATCTGCATTCCAGTAAACTCTGTGGCTTAGTTTCTCCCTAGCTCTGATGTCACTCATATCAATGTAAAATGCACTGTAGCAGTGCATTCTCTTTTCATAATGCATTCTTCAAGACTGATTGTTGCTGGCAATGAGGATTGAAGAGAAAGGAAGCAAAAACTCACAACAAGACAATGATATGTTCTTTCCACTTATTTCCAAAAGGAGCTATATGGGGAAGTGTGTGGGTGACTGATTAAATATATATGCTTATTTTAGAACAAATCACTGTGTAGTATCTAAGAGGCAGTCTATGCTAAACACATGCAAGAGTTGGTCTCCACTGTAACTCAGTCATTGCTGTGATAGAGTGCCACTGACAAATAGCACATTGCAAAGATGCCAGAACAAAAGACTGTCTCTAAATAATTCTTTCTTTCCCTTGGTGTTAGGGAAACTTGGTGTAATGCAATTAAAAACTACAGCAAACTAGAATTACTTTTAGCAGGATAAACTAAGTTGGCATTTGTCCACATAATGACAAGAAAGAAGCAAATGAAAGAAGCATTAACTGACAAAAAATGGTGGATTAGAGACAGAAAGAAATTCTTACCTTTCTGTGATTAGTCTGTTTTTGCAAATTTAAAAGATTTGTTCCTTTCAAACAAATCAGTATTTTCTGAGCAAGTTATTCTGAACAGCACAGTCTTTTAATAGTGGGTTTCATGGAAAAGTGAGTATGTGGACATCAATATCACTCTTCAGGCTAACATTTCATCATGTATACAGTTCCTGTTTAACTCTTTTATTTTGTTTTTAAAACAGGGCAGAATAGAAGGATAGAATATGTACTCAAATTCCTTTTTTGTTTACTTTTGGCAAACTGCTCCTTCAGTTTGGCAAAAGCAGCAGCCACAGTTCTTTGATTTCATGTCTATCTGCCTTTTATCAACTATTTCCCTACCTCTACCCCTTTTGTGAAAATGTAAATTTTTACTAAAAGCATTTCAACTTCCTCTTGACTGTACATCCAAAACCTGGTTCCTTTTGGACAGATGCAAAATAAAGCAAGTTATTTAACTCTTGAGTTCATTGGACTCATGTTTCATGTGGTTTTGATTGTAGTGTTCTGATTACTCAAAATATTTAGATTTTTACCTACCGGTATATCTGAGTAACATCATGGGAAATAACTGCAAAATTCTGGTTTTCTTTTGTATATCACTTTATATAGGAACATGTATGCCTGCTTGTAAAGCCACAATAACTGTAGAGATCATACTACAACTTTCTGGTATGGGGTGTTTAGGCTTTTAATTACTTAGGTACTGAGGACTGTTACACTCTCTTGAACTTGTACTCATGTAAATATTCTTGCCATGTTTCATCTAGATGCTAGATGGATAATACAAATAAGCACATTCAAACATTTTCATGCAGTTATTTCCATATGTTCTCTTGATTCCTTAAGTATTCATAACTATCCATTTAGGCAATGTATTAGTAAGCATAGATTTTCACAAAGCATTTGAATTGGGAATAAGGTAGGTTAAAGCCATTATCAATTTCTCAGTTAAAAAAGTAGACAAGGAAGTTATTTGGAAGTAAAGGTTCATCTACATTTAAAAGCATATTATTTATATAATTGGTATGTTTTCAATGCACAGTAATTGGTTGCAGTAGTAAAAATTGCCTGCCTGCCTATTTTGGACTCTGCTTTGCTGTTAGGAAGAGTACTAGTGGCTATCCATGAAGTGGAGGGAAGTATTAGTCTTTAGTTAGGGATCATGAAATTTTGTATAGGCAAGTGGGATCTGCTCCAGATGTTTCCTTCTAAACTATCTTAACCATTAGTATCTTGTGGCCTTTTTAACAGTCATGTGTTGTCTATCTGCAGATCCAGCAATCCAGATACCATACAAAAGATCTATTGGAAATAACATCAAGAATAAAGATTACTGTACTAATTATAGAAAAAAGGAATAATGGCATTCATACAGCTACAGTGTCTTCAGATCTTACTAAATCAGGGATAGAGGAGGCAGAATAAGTATCTGCATGTGGCCCTTGAACCTCAGTGTAGACAGAGTGGATAACCAGCTCAACAGATTTATATAGAAGGACCCTAAATGCATTAGATTCAAGTGGAGAAGTTTCCATTTCATGACTTACCAGTAACTCTCCATAAACATACTAACATGGATCATTTTTTTAAAAAAATAGTACCGATCACATATGTAGTTCTGTCCATGAACCAAGATGCCTTGTTATTACAAGCTTGTAACATTTGGTATATAGGTGTTTTGCTAGTAAAGTTAATTCTGGGGTTGTTTCATACTGGTTAAAAAATGGCAGTCAGATATTTAGATGCACCTAACATTGATCTGATGGGCTTGAAGAGAAAGAGGCATAAAAAAAATTGGTTCTCTGACTCAATTAGTCAGAGAATTAGAGATCCAGAAACCCCCCTGTGGCTTTGTTCTGAGAACATCAAAGAAGCAAAGGGCATTTCTCATTGATTTGCTAAAGAGGTAAAAAAGAAAATCTTTCAAAAGCTAGTCAAACTCTAAAAGCAAGACATCCCATATCAGAAAGAAGGTAGGATTTATTATCAGGAAGATGCCTGAAAAAGATTATATAAGGAAAAAAGCCTGGAGAATTAAAAAAAAACCACTGATATTGTGAACCATTCACCTTTAGATTAGCAACAGCATATTGTAGATTGGAACAGATACGGTATCCTTGGGAACCAAGAAGTAGATAATAAATCAGTACTGTCAGTGTTATCAGAAATCTCAGCTAACAAAAAAATTGCAGCTATTGTTACAACAAAATAGGGCTCATTCCTGCAGCTTATAAAAGTGACTATTCTGGATTAGGTATGGCTGTCCTTTTATAATACATATTTGCCTGTGATATTATTTCAATAAAACCAGTATTTTCTTCAGAAGAAAAATTACAGTGCCAGAGTTAAATACAGAAATTTCCAAATTTGTTTAGTTGACAACATGAGCACTCGTGATGGTAATGGGGAAATTAATGTCATGTACCCACAACGATGTCCTGACACATAGCATCATTGACACTTATACATGAATGCTTGTTGTTATCAAGCACTAATCCTAAACTGGGCAAGTATTGCAATTTGCTCACAATGGCCTAGACAATCTTTTACAAGAAAAAGTTAAGAAAGTAAGCTTTGTAGTGATAGCGGTCGTTTGAACAAAAAAAGATCAAAGTATATTATTCAAAACTTAGCAACATTTGCTCTTCACAGAGGAAAATAATTCTCAGCATAGCAACTTTCTAACATAGAAAATTCTGAACACATTAGTGGGAGTAACACATAACAAAAAGTGGTTTTGGTTTCAGATTAGCAATTTTAACTAAAAACCTAGCTCAGGAAATGTTAGCAAATACTTCACACTAAAGCAATAAACAAGCATAATTTAAAATGGCATCCGTTGTATGATTTATTTTATATATTTGTCCAATTTCATATAAAATATTTAAAATAGGTGGCAGGGCTGATATCACAGTAGTTCCAACTTCCCATATCAACTTTCGCCTATATTTTCTCAGATATAAATTTTAAATTTTTTTCAGTTAATTATACGTTACAGAATGCCACATGTCAAAAACGAACTGCTACTTTGAAATTCGGTATCTCTTTCATCGGGTAGCATTTCACAGATTCATAAATAAAGAAATATACCATTCTTACCAAGTGATACTGAATATCCACATGACTGCACAGATTATCTCTCATTATAAATCCTTGCTACAATGGGTACAAAGGTAGGAAAGAATTGTTACCAGAAAAAAACCATTAAAAATAATAATGGAGAATGAGAATTTATGCTGTAGGGCTCTAATGAGGAAGTTAAATCCCATTAGTACAGTTTCAAAAATTCATTGCCAATTTATTTGAGGCAGATGAAATTTGCAGTTCAATATCAGAAGAGACAATGATTGTCTCCAGCCACCAACAGTATGGCCTGTAATACATAGTAACTGAAAAAAGAACTGGAGAACTGAGCTTGGGGTGGGGATGAGGGTGGGGAGAAAACAACCTCTTGCAAATTGTGCACATTGTGCACATCTGTTCTTCTCAGAGGGTGTTTCTGGCATTATTGTTCAAAACAATAGGATGCATTTGCTTTTATGGAAAAAAGAAAAAAAGTAGGTGATTTTCCAGGTCTGGTGTAATTTTTTCCATAAATATGTCTTTTGTAGGAAAACATTCAAAGCACAGCAAAAAAAATCTAGTTCTGCATAAAAAGATTGTACTGCAGAAAAGCCATTTGGGGAAAGAACTGGCAAAACACTTATTTGCATATCTTTCATAGCGTTAAAATAAAGATCAAATATTTCTAGTCAAAGACACTGATTTGTCTGCACTTACTAAGGACAGCGATTAGTACACCCTTCCTCAACCTAGTGCCTCCTGGGTTTGCTGAGACTATCCCAGTATATTTAGAGGACACTAGATTAGAGAAAACAGGATTCATACTAGGGCACAGACATACACAAATAGTCTTGATAGAAAGTGCCTTGTAAATGCACAGAATAATCTCACACCGTTTTATCAGCTAAACTCAATTCGTTGAAGAGTAAATGTTTATTGATTGAAATTTGTGGATCATAATCTACCATGCTGGTCCAGTGTGGAATGGTCAATACATGCTTTTTAACTTCTCAGTCTAGTTCCTACACCTAAGGAAGGACTGGAATCTGGGGTTCCCTGCAGTATATCCAGTACCTATTATACATACATGGTCCTCAATTTACAATAGTTCGTTTAGTAACTGTTCGAAGTTACAATGGTAATGAAAAAAGTGACTTTTTTTCACACTTGTATCCATTGCAGCATCCCCATGGACACGTGATTTACATGTGGATGTTTGACAGCTGGTTCATATTTATGTCGGGTTGCAGTGTCCTACGGTCATGTGATCCCCTTTTACAACCTTCTGACAAGCAAAGACAATGGGGAAGACAGGTTCACTTAACAACCATGTTACTAATGTAATAACTTCAGTGGATCATTTAACAAACATGGCAAAAAAAGTTGCAAAATGGGGCAAAACTCAGTTAACTCATTTCTCACTTAACACAAATTTGGGGCTCAATTGTAATCATAAATTGAGGACTACCTGTATACAGTATAAGCTCACTGAGTTAGACAGTGATTCCTTTGCAAAATAACCTGTTTCCTGGCCAAAGAAACTTGATTGATCATTTTCTAGGGACTTACCCTCCTATTAATTATTGACATATTCTTCCAGTTTAGGATAAATTAACTATTATTAGTAATCTAGGTGAGATACAGTTGTGGAGTTGTGAGAGTTGAGGCTGGGGAGGCAAGAATCACAATCGCCTTCCTAAATGTTACCAAACAATATGCCAAGTTTCTCTTGATTCAAAAAGATGGGAGGAAAAGCCCAGAAGTTTGAAATAAAAGTCCTTGTAATTGTACATGAGTAAGTAGGCAGCTACTATGTTTGACTGCATTCTTGTTGGTAACAAAGATTCTGATTTAGCTGAACCGTTTCTGAGAGTCTTTAACCAAGTCACATCAAGGAATTAGATGAAGTCTCAGAAAGTCTCTGGTTTACACCCATGTTTGGAGGTACAAATCATGAAAATCTCTATCAACAAAATAAAATGAGCCTGATCTTGGCCACTAGAATAATCTTCTATACACTGGTGCCTTCTACATGCTTTGGACTGAAATGCTGCTGGCCATTGACATCTATCGTAGGTCTAAAGAACAAAATATACCCCTTTCTTATAATTACTCCAGATGCCTCTATTGAAAGGGACTTGATTTGAAGATTCAGCAGGCATTTTAAAAATAACTCTAAAAAAGATCTTAAATAGCTTTTGATGATATGTTATAGCAACCTTTCCCAGTCTGGTTCTTTCAGATGTGCTTGGGATAGCAAACACACAGTCTCACACAATATTACCTAAGGACTGTGAGCTGGAGTGTTCTCTAGAACAAGGGTGGTGGTGGTTCATATTATTTTAAAGCCTATGAAAAATAATGTTACTTAAAATGAAAACATTTTTAAACACAATAAAAAGCCAAATCATGTACAACAAGGGGGGAAGACATCTTTTCTTTTGTATTTATGATTGAAGAGCCAAAATATTCTTTTCCTAAATATGTAGTCCCTTCTATAGTTTCTGTTCTATTGAGCAAACAAATCACTAGAGTCAAGAGTAGATTTTTCTGCTGCTTGCATGTTTGAAACTTCTAGAAGAATTAACTCCACAGAGTCTGTAAAACTACAGAGATCAACTGTCACTTCATCAATACAGGCCATCCACATGATGCTGTCAAAATATTGTCCTAGTGTCTAAGTGGCTATGTGAGTGTGTGAGAGGAACAGGCCCAGGCTAATAAGGGTGAATGGCTGTAGATGCTTTATCCTCCTGAGTCAAGACTAGTTCCATCCTTATGCTGAATGGGGTTGCACTTCCCCCTTCAGGAGTGGTGCACAATTTGGGGAGGGGGGATTAGGCTTACAGTTCATACTTAAGCAGCATGTGAGAGCTGTAGTCAGAAAGATCTTTGTGGAAATTCATTGTGCCAATTGCAACCATAACTGGACTGGGAGGCCATTATGACAGTCACTCAAGCTTTGATCACCTTGTGGTTAGACTACTGCAATGAATTGTACATGGGACCAGGGGTGGGCTGCTGAGGGTTTGCAGGGGTTCGGGAGAGCTAAGATTCTGTTCAGTTTGGAGAACCCCCAAATCCCACTCCTCACTGGCCCCGCCCCTCCCACCCACCCCTTCCAGGAGTCCCATGCGGCCTGTTTTGGATGCAGTTAAGTGTAGGGCATACATGGAGGCTTGAGGAAGGTGAAAAACAGGCCTCCTGGAAGTTCAGGAAGGCCAGAAATGGGCCCATTTCCAGCTTCCAGAGAGCCTCCGGAGCCCAGGGAGGCTGTTTTCGCCGTCCCGGAGTCTCAAAGAAAGCCTCCAGAACCCAGGGAGGCAAAAATGCCCCCACCCCCACCATGATGCAGGAACCGACTAGGCCACACCCACCCAGCAACCATAGAACCCTAAAAATTTTGAAGACTGTAAATTTTGAAGACTGCATGGGGCTGCTCTTGAAGAAAGCTGCAGCTGGTCAAGATTGCAGTGGCACAGGTCATTATGGGTGTGCAACTCTACTGAATGCTCATGTAACACCTACATGTGTTACCAACAAGCTTCCAGGTACAATGTAAAGACAGTCCTGGTTATCACCTATGAAGCCATTCACAGCAAAAGGCCTGGTTATCAATAGTTTCTGCCTGTCCTATATGACCCGGGTCCGCTTAATTAAACTGCAATGAAAGCAATGCTGCATTCTGGAACAATATCCCCTCTGAGATTTGAAGGCCTTGACATTATTTTAATAAGCCCTTAAAACCTGGTTCTCCCCCTCCCCCACCCCAGCCTTGGGCTAGAACAGTGACAGACTTCTTGCATGATGTTTTGACTATTAATTTGTGTTTGTTTTTCTACATTTTTCTTTTTTAGGCTATGTATATCTTTGTTGCTTACTGTTTTATTTTGTAAGCTGCCCGGAGTTATGACAGATTGGGGTGGCCTACAAAAATCATCAATAAATAATTAAGGTATGATCTAAAAATGGCATCACTGGCATTTTATTTATTGTTGTATGTATTGCAGTGTGATGTTCAGTTAGAAAGTTTGCAAGTTTTTGATTCAAGAGGATTTTTTCCCAGGTGTTGTTAACAAAACATTCTTGAAACTTTGACTCAACTTTTCAACCAACTGGTTTGGTTGTGGGGTGTGATCCTGATATTATAAATCCAATTGTGTTCTTTTTCAGGTGTATCTGAAATTGTTCAGCTATGAACTGTTGACTATTGTAGTTTGCTTATTGTTTGAGAATATCTCTTGCAAAGAGTTTTCCTATGATATGGACAGCTGATGTTGAAGACATTAGAAACACCTCTAACCATTTAGGATATATATCTACCATGTAGACACTCCTCCAAAGTTTACACAAATTCTTTGCTATAGCAAGACAGGCCATTACTATGCATGCATTGGTGCTATTTTTGGTACATTTTGGACAGGTTAGCATTAAAAATGGTTCAGTTTTGGTCTATTTTCAGCCACTGAGCAACTTTAACATTTTTATTATTTTAAGATGTCTCACAGATAATTCCTACAATAGTCAATTTGTCAACTGGGATGATATCATGATGCCAGTAAAAGAAAATAAATGTAGCTCAGAGATGAACCATAAAGCTCTCTGAGTTTGGTTGCCTCTCTATAGATATTTCATTACCAATGCCCCTGCTGATGTTACTTAGTTGGGTAATGAAATGTCTGCAAACAAGCCCAAAGACCATCAAGAACTCCATGGCATGATAATTCTCCATCCCCACATAATTCAACAAAAGTCAAGTTTAAGCTCATCATGGCACAGATGTACAGATTTACAGAGTTGGATAAAACGCTATAAACTGAGATTTAGTCGCTGTTTGCAGCAAAAGAAATTCCAGCCATTCTGAGCGTTTGATAGACTTGAAACAGTGTTAATTCCCCTAGTTCCTCTTTGAATCACTTCAATTGTCAAAGAAATCTCCATCTCATGTGGATTTTTCAGATTGTTTACCTTGTAGAGGTAAACTACTAGACCATCTGTCTGCATTTACATGACTGTGTGTCCCTTCAAATTAAACATAACTCTGCCTTCGAAAGAAAGCTGATGCTGAATTCAAACAGCTGCTATAAGTGGAATCTCCTTTTTGTGAACTGAAAAATGACAGTAATGACTAATGTTCGCTGATGAGGATAAACACTTTACACTGCAAATATTGGTGGAAGCATTTAACTTCCCAAAGTAAATTCAGTCTTTTTGGATAATTGTGGATAATTTTTCACTGCAGCTGGGAGTATTCATAATGCAAATATCAGGCATCCCACTATATTTCACGATATGTGACATAATTGTGCCAATTCTATATTGGATCAGAAGTCAAATTTACTGATAAGAATGGTTTATAATGTGTCATCATAGTATTTAATTACTTATTTTTCACAGTTCTGTTCAGCTTCCCTTTATGTTCGATTGATGGATCATGGTAGCTCGGCTTGGCAGAAATACAGGTGGTTTTTGACTTGTGACCACAACTGAGCCCAAACTTTATGTGAAGACAAGTGAGATAATTGTTACATGAGTTTGGCCCATTTTACGACCTTGCCACAGTTGTTAAGTGAATCACTGTAGTCATTAAATTATTTAACGGTTGTTAAATAAATCTAGCTTTCCTACTAACTTTTCTTGTCAAAAGATCGTAAAAGATAATCACATGATCTCGGATACTGCAACTGTCATAAATATGAGTCAGTTGCCATTAACATTCTTTCCACACTTGTTGCTTTGCATGTGAGTGGTGTGACCATAATATCTAATACTGGATTTAAAGAACTCAAACTTGTCATTTCCCATACTTTGAGAGACAAAGTCTGCCAATCTCTGCAACAATATCCTGAGTTCTCCACATTATTTTTCTCTTGTGGCAATGGTGCTAAATAGCAGAGGGTAGCATTTAATCCCTGCTATTTAAAAAAGCAAACCTCTTCTAGTGTTGTATTTATTTGTGTGCATCTAGGTGAGAACTGAATCTGATACCATAGTTCTATTATTATTATTTATAGAAGAACAAGAGATGTAACCCATGGAATCCAATCAACTTTTGAAAGAACTACTTCAGTTTCCATTCAATCCAGTTCAGTTTCAACTTTTTTTTATATATGACAAATGTAATTGATCGTGCTTTGTGAAACTTGGCCGTTATATTATTTTGCCTTTGGTATACTTGAGTTCACAATGTCATCTTTGAACATAGTAAGAGAACCAATGGAATAGCTTGTCTTTACAAGTTGTGGGAGCTTCGTCACTGGAGGCTTTCAAGAAGAGATTGGACTGCCATTTGTCAGAAATGATGTAGGGTCTCCTGCTTGGGCAAGGATTTGACTAGATGACCTACAAGGTCCCTTCCAACTCTGTTAATCTGTTATCTGACCTATATTACCACAAAGTTCCTCTTGATAGTCTTCATGATAGTAAGTGAAGTATGAAGGTTATTGATGTATGAAGGTTATTGATCCAATGGCAATTTCATAACCCCAGAGTGCTAGTCCACCTGTTTATATAGCATGTAGGTCCAATGTACCTTGATGGTTACTATATTTTCAGAAATCATTCCAATTAGAAGGATATCTTTTTCCAGCATATGTTTTTAGTTGTAATTCTGATGGCTTTAGATTAGCATCTCCGAAATACTGCTCAAATACACACTGTGATATAATTGTTATATAGCAGATACAGTGTCCAATTGCACTGATAATAATTTGATTTTCATCTCTGGCATAAGCTGTATAAGCTGTATTGGTCATTTCAATTCACCTTGTCTGCTATAGATTTTCAGGTTAGCAATCCCCGATTTATTTTCATTACCACATTCTTCAACTAATGCAAGTCCCATTGTGCTCTTTTTATAGTAAGAGCTTATCTTTAGCAAACAGTTTGCTTTTTCCTGACAACAGGCTCTCTGAATATTACTGATTTTATTGCATTTTTGCAGGCTCCTCCTTTGAGCTGTTGTATGTGAATCTCTGCCACAATAATAATAGAGTTCATTTTGATTTATAGTTCGAATGCAGGTAGTCCTTGACTTACAACCACAATTGAACCCAAAATTTTTGTTGCTGAGACATTTGTTAAGTTTTGTAACTTTGAATGGTCATTAAATGGACTGTTGTAAGTCAAGGACTTTCTGTACCTGTAGTACTAGTATGAGAAGGCAAAATCACAAAACTGCATCTCACTTATTTTGGCCATGTCATGCGGGGAGATTCACTGGAGAAAGTATTATTATATTATATTATATTATATTAGCACAATTCCCATGAAGATAGCAATTTCAAATGCCCTCTTAAATGTTTAAGCTGCCTTTGCTGACAATGTTTTAGTGTGCTGTTTCAGATTTCACAGACTAGCTAGTGTCTCCAGGCATTGCCTTTTAACTCTTCACAAAACTTGCACTCTTCAGACAACTTAAATATATTGATATGCTCACTCTTTTTGTTTATGCTTATAAAACTTACAATTGCTCTGCAGTCAATAATGGTTTTGACCTCAAATGTTTCTGCATTGTTTTTATTAGTTTTGCAAAGCTGAATTACGAGGAATCATGTGTAATGCTTAAGCTTCTTAATAAACTGTACTTGCCTCCTATAATGCTTACTAAAACAGGCAGCTTCTTTTCAGCAACTACTGTATTGTTTGCCTCAAAAAATTTCAACTAGGAATATAATAATCCTCAAACACATGCATCTTTCTATTAAAGCTCATCATATTTCAGGTATTTTATTTGCATGTTTATTTTTATGCCTTTTCACCCCCGAGTCAAGGCCTGAGAAGGGTTTTATTATTACTGCTACAGTTATTGCAATGATTTTATAATCCCACTTTTGTTGATATTATTATGTCTTTTCTGCTGATCAAGCAATAGATACCAAAGTCAAGGGCAGGTTTGTCTGCCATTGGCTTTCATGATCCTTCTACAAGAATTAAATCCCAGAGTCTGCAATATTATAAGACACATAGGCAGGCCAAGCAACCATATCAAATCCCAGGCATTCTTAATTAACCAATAACAATAAATAACATTTTCCAGTGACCAACCTGTCTAAATATTATCAATCATAGCAACATTTCATATTTAAGTATGCATCACAATTTTTCAGGCACTTGAAAATGTCAAATGTGAAAATGGTAGATTTATATTTGCATGACTTATAACACCTTCTCTTGTCAGAAAGCACCAACCAGTGCCATTGTCCAGTTAAGTGCATAGTTTATTGCAAAAACTAATCTCCTGTCATGTTTATTATGTGTAGAATAGCTTTTCCAGTCCAATCCTTGTATATTTTACTCAGTAAGTTCTTACTATGTGCTTAAGCCTGAATAAATACACCTAAAAGAAATATAAAAATGCAATCACGACTTGTACAAGGTGCGTGATTTGATATTTTATTCTCTTTTCTTAAGAAAAGTTCAAAACATTCATTGACATTTTCTTTTTCCTTTTCCTGCTGCATCATCATGGTTTTCTTTATACCAAATCAACACTGTGTGTTTTCTTTGTTTCTGAAGTCTGGTAAAGCCATTTTCAAACACCAGCATTTCTGGCTTGAAGGTTACAGGCAGTTAAAGAGAATTGGGTTTCTTTCAAGAGAATTCTGGTCATTAATGGTGGAAATGAAAGAACCAATACTCTGGAATAGATCCTAAGTACATAAATCTGGCAAAATTAAACTGTCTCTTCATTTAATATTCTCAACTCATGCTTGTTTATTTCTCATCAAGAGTAAGCATCCTGACAACCAACTGAATGTGTACACAGGTTGCTGTTCACAATGCTGCCCACTATTAATGGACTCTATTTTTAGCCACATGTTTTGTAGTTTTGTTCACTGCACAGTCCATTGGAGCTAGGCAGTCAATACAACAACAACAAAATAATAATAGTAATAATAATTTCTTTGTTTTCAATCACTGTATATTTGCGATGGGTAAATATCTTTTCTTCCAGTAGTTCTGCAGCTGCTGGCCATGGTTGCTCAGCCAACAGTTCTGAGTCCTGTAGTCCATTTTTCACCAGATATCCAGGAACTCCAACATCTAGCATGGACCTTGTTAACCCAGGCAACACCCAAGCCGGTATGGCTTTCTGAAATTTACGTCTCACCATATTTTTTATGGGAGACAAAGACACTCTTTGCCTGACTCCTCCGATGAGACTTGTCCAGTATGGTTGAATCTCTGGCTTAGCTCTCATCTTCTTCAGAGCACACAAGCCCCACAACCACATCAAGGTAGTGCCTCACTGAGGGGAAAGAAGTGGAGAAGACAACAAAATACAAAGACCTGTAGATAGAAATAGAACGACAATGGCAAAGGCAAGCAAAGGTAGTACCAAGGGTACGCATCTTGGGTGCAATCCCACAACAACTGGAGCAGCGCTTGAACACCATAGGCATTGACAAATTTGCCATCAGTCAATTGCAGAAGGCAGCTTTACTTGGAACAGCTTCTATCCTGCAATGATATCTGTAACACCGTCAAACATCCAGATTTGCCTATCCCAGGTCCTCGATAAGAATTCGATAGGTAGATAAAAATGCCAAACCCAGTCTGAACATCTGAAACACAATTTGAACACTATCAACATTGACAAAATCAGAATAATCAATTGCAGAAAGCAGCTTTACTTGGAACAATTTTTACATCCTGCGATGATACTTGTAACATCATCAAAAAAACATCTGCCTATCCCATGTCCTAGTCTACACATAATTCAAAAGGTTGATTTTAATGCCAAATCCAGTCTAAACATTTTGTTTATTACTTTGACAAACACCTAGTTTATATGCTTGTGCAACTAAGCATAATAATAATCCAATCTAAACATCTGTTTGACTGTATGATCAGGAATAATAATATAACCTCTCATAAATATCAACATAACAATATGTGTGAATTGACACAGGCACATTTCAATGTGAATATACATCCAATTTTGCCTTCTTCTTGTATGATATTGTTGTTGATGTCGGTAATGATGACGCATGAATGGCCACCTTCACAGTGAATCAGCCTTATTTCTAAAATAATGAATATTAAATGTTAAACCCACTCTTCTTCCCTTCTTATACCCTGATTTAGAAATCAACACTATAACACCTTCTGCTGCTATACATGAAAACTACAGGGTAGCTAAAAAAGTAATATGTGTGGCGGGGGGAATTGAATGCTATCCCAAGGTAAATATTGCTAATTGAATTTTCTATATCTGTTTATTGAAGATTGTTTTAGCCAGAAAGTGAATCATATTTAGCTATATTTCTGTTCCAATATTCACACTGCATTAAATATTTTAAATAAGAAATTAAAAATCATTTTTTAAAAAGCACATATTTATCTTGCTAAGGGAGCAGAGTATGGCACTCTTAAGTAAGTTTCTTACTCATGGCTAATCCTAAATAAGGTTTAATATGTTTTGAGAATGCATCTAATATGTACTTCCTCCTCCACTTTCATGTAAAAGTTTTGATAAAGGGATATAGAGAACTCTGATAAAAAATATATATAATCTGCATAATATTTATGTTGTTTTAAAATTGGGTAAATTTAAATTACCAGCCTACTATGGGTTTTGAATATTTTATTTATAATCAGTCAGAATAGCTAGGCTAAATGGCTGTTGCTAAAAATGAGAAAGCAGAGCTTCTGATAGAATTTTTAATAATTGGAAAGTTTCAGGTGGGAATAAGGTGATTTAATAGTGTGCACATTCTACAAAGAAATTTCCTCATTAGATAAATGTTAATTCTGTATAATGATCTTCTTCCACCAGAGGGCAATGTTATACTTTGAAGGTTGATTTTTTAATTAATAACAAGCTTATTTTTTTTCTCTTTATAAGAGATCTAAATCCAGCACGATCTATTTATTGGCAGCCAAATCTGATTTGAACAGGTCTTTTGTCAATTATTTCAAGAAATAATGATTTTCTAAGCATTATTAATAAATGCAAACCTCACATATAAAACAGTGGCAGAACATAGTTTTCTACAACACATTATTGGCCTGAACTCCTAATAATTGTAAAATTACAAGTAGTTAGGTTGGAATGGACTCATTATGATGCTGTCTTTCCTAGCCTCTAGGAAACCTGCCCTACTGGCTACTGGATTTTACCAAGTATAGCCCTCACACATATAATTTAGTTTAATTACTTTGATTTAGTCCTTGACTTACAACCATTAATTTAGTGACCGTTCAAAGTTACAATGGCCCTGAAAAAGGGACTTATGATAATTTTTCACAGTTATGACCATTGCAATATCCTCATCGTTATATGATCAGAATTTGGGTTCTTATCAACTGGTTCATACCTGTGACGATTGCAATGTCCGAGGATCATAACTGTTTGTGATCTAACCAGAAGCCAAATTCATTTAACAAATGTTTTACTAACATTTTAAATACATTTTTTATTTTTTGTTTCTATATACACAAGCATGACAATGATATCATTAACTTTCTTATATAATTTGATATGAATACATATTATCGATCTTAATCATTCAATGTACTCATATACTGTTTTATGTCAATCTCTATATTCTTAACATCACTTCTTTTATTATAAATTCTACATTAGTAGTCATATTTGTAGTATTTAACATATTATATATTTCAAATAGCCATTCATAAATGCATGTTAATTTGTATTTTCTATTATTTATCTCCTTTTAGTTCTTGGTTGTGCTACCATTACACTTAAAACAAAGTGTCTTCCTACTCCCAATTGTAATAAAACAAACATATAAACAAGCATATTTCACTATCTTATTTTTAAATCTGTCAGGTTCCACATGTTATTTCTTTTCCTACCTTACAATATTAATTTTCATATTTGTTACAAAAATATTTTACTAACTTAACAGCTGCAGTGATTCACTTAACAACTGGGGCCAAAATGGTTGTAAAATGGGGCAAAATTCATATTGAAAATGTTTCACTTAGCAACAGAAATTTTGGGCTCAATTGTGGTTGTAAGTCAAGGACTAACTGCACTGCCCAACTCCAGAAAGACTCTGGACAATTCACAATATAACAGAGAAAATAAAATATGAATTAAAATACCCAAGATCAATTAAAAAACAAATAACAATAAAGAAGAAGAGGAAGAATTTGAAAAACAATGTAGAAAAAATATACAAATCTTTCCCTTATTTCTGCAATTATAAAGGAAAGAAAATTTTTAAAGCTCAGAATTACAGCAGATTAAAAAATGTAAGAACTGCCCTGCTGGATACACCCAATTTCTTATTTTTGTCCCTCAGTAACAATTATCAGATTTCAGTTTTGCACAGAACTGCACAATAGAGTGAGAACCCAGTATTAAAGATTGCCATAGTAACCCCTTTTTTCCTTATCTTCCATACCTTTTACAAAAAGAAATATTTTAAATATTAATATTTTTGAAAAAAAAGACTCATGCATCTCAACAATTCTTGTTATTTCAAAAATAAGCAGTGGTGTTAGGAGGAGGGTAATGAATTTTTATTTAGATGTTAACAGATCAGTTGTTTTACTCAAATGTTTGGAAGATATCACTTTAAGTAACAACCCATGCTTCAGTCTCATGTATTCAGTAACACCACTCTGTTTGAAATCCCTTCATGTAGAAATGTGGGGAGAAGACAAACAAATGCAAGTGTCAGAATTGCAAATGCTGCACATCAATAAAGTTGGCAAGATTCATCAATTTATTTACCCCTTTAAGCTCTCGGAACAGGTTACAAATACATTAATAAATCATAAATAAACAGTCTCTTCTGAAGAACGTCTATCAAACTATTAATCATATTATAAAGTCCAACCAAAGAGATTAGCCATATTGGCAGAAGCAATTATCTTGTTTCTCCTCTTCAACCAAGCTGCTGTTTTCCATTCGAACTTCTCCAACCAATTAGATTTCTGATGATGGAACATCAACAGCAGACTCACCCCAAAGCAGCAAGCTAGTTTAGGAGATATATAGGACAGGTCACAGAGTACATTCTCTTTCTTGTAATACTTGCTACAACTCCCTAGCATCTGCAGCCTGGCTTAATCGCTCCAGTCTCCCCAACAATAAGGCAGGCCCGAGGTGTCACACATCAACGATACTCCCATTATAGCCATCTTGGGAGGAAATAATTGTTGCATGTCGAATGATCTCATAGCAGTACCGTTAATGAGATCTCGTAGAAGAGAATTCCTATAGCTCAGAGTTAAACTGTGGAGTTTTTGGTGCTCTCTGAGTTGATTGTTTGCTTGCAGACATTTCATTATCCAAATAGATAACATCATTAGCCCAGAGGTGGTATTCAGCAGCTTCTGACCAGTTCTGGAGAACTGGTAGCAGAAATTTTAAGTAGTTCAGAGAACCGGCAAATACCACCTCTGACTGGCCCTGCCCCCATCTATTCTCTACCTCCTGAGTCCCAGCTGATTGGCTGGCTCTTCTTTTGTTGCCCTGCACAGGAAAATGGAGCTGGAAATCAGGTTAGTGAGGTGGGGAGATTTTGGAGATTTTGCAGCAGCCTTCCCCTGCCTCACACACAAAGCTACGCACACAAAGCCACGTCACGTCCACCAAGCCACACCCACAGAACTGGTAGTAAAAGAATTTGAATCCCACCACTGCATCAGTCCCTTTCCAGAGTATTATCTAATACTTGGAAATGCAGACTGGGGTGGGGGGAAAGGAATGAGCATGCTGCCTAAGAATTGTGGGAGTTGAAGTCCAATATATTTAGAGGATACTCGCATACAAGGATTGCTTTATCAAATTCCAGATATTCATCCCAGCATTACTCTTTTGTCACTTTCACTAACCAAATCATGCCATCAACAAAAGAGCATGGATAGCATGACTAGACTAACTGCAAATATTTAGCATTCCAACTTTTTTGTCTGAATGTGGTAAGAGAAGGCAATTTCTAACATTTAAAAAAAATATTGTACAATTTGTATGATATCAAAAATTATTCCTGTGTTATTACCTGTTTTGGTTAAAGTTATTTTATCTGTCATGGAAGACTAATTTCTAATACTCCTGTTGCTGTGTAACTGAACCAAATTCCTGGAAGTCAATAAGAATGATGTCTCTTTCTCCACATTTGGCTGATTTGTCTGGCACTGAAGTGCAAGGAGAGCAACAGAAATCTGAGTCAAGGAAAAAAGCACTTGTACAGGTATTCCTTGTTCAGTAACCTCAATCGGGACCGGTAATTTGGTTGTTAAGTGAAATGGTTGCTAAGTGAAAGAACAACTTTATTTGCAATCTTGCTTCAGCTTTTCTTGGCTTTACAGACCTGTGAAGGTCATAAATATTTATTTATTTTATTTATTTTTATTTATTTATTTGATTTGCCAATTGTTTACAAGATAATAAGTATAAATGTATACATAGTTGTGAATACATGAAATGGTTACATATAAGAAAAATAAAAGAATAAGAGAAACAATAGGACAGGGACGGTAGGCACGTTGGTGCGCTTTATGCACGCCCCTACAGACCTCTTAGGAAAGGGGTGAGGTCAATAGTAGACAGAGTCTAAGGTTAAAGTTTTTGGGGTTTGGGGAAGAAACTACAGAGTCGGGTAGAGTATTCCAGACATTGACCACTCTATTGCTGAAGTCGTATTTCCTGCAATCAAGTTTGGTGCGGTTTACTTTGAGTTTGTATCTATTGTGTGCTCTTGTGTTGTTATGGTTGAAGCTGAAGTATTCATTGACAGGTAGGACATTGCAATGTATGATTTTGTATACCATGCTTAAGTCAGACCGAAGACGGCGTAATTCAAGGTTTTCTAGTTCTAGAATTTCAAGTCTGGTGGCATAAGGTATTCTACAGCGAGTAGAGGAGTGGAGAACTCTTCTTGTGAAATATTTCTGGACTTTCTCAATTGTGCTAATATCAGATACGTAGTGTGGGTTCCAGACTGATGAACTGTATTCGAGTATTGGTCTAGCAAATGTTTTGTATGCTCTGGTTAGTAGTGTGATATTACCAGAGAAAAAGCTACGTAGGATTAGGTTAACAACTCTTAATGCCTTTTTGGCTATGTAGTTGCAGTGTGCTCTCAGCACTTAGATCATTAGAGGTGAGTATTCCAAGGTCCTTTACAGAGCTTGGGTCATCAACAAGATCTTGACTATTCAGCTTGTATTTTATTTTCTGATTTTTTTTGCCAATATGTAAGACAGAGCATTTATTTGTTGAGATTTGAAGTTGCCATTTGTTTGACCATTCGGATACATAGTCAAGATCTTTCTGTAGGGTAGCAGTATTGTCTGTGGTATTGAACAGCTTTACATCATCAGCGAAGAGAACGCAATTGCTCTTAATATGATCACAGAGGTCGTTTATGTAGAGTATGAAGAGAGTTGGTCCTAGAACACTGCCTTGGGGAACACCACTATTGACAGGTACTGGATTTGATAGGACGCTCCCGATTTTGACCATTTGTTGTCTGTTTGACAGGAATGCTTCTATCCAGTTATTCAGTTGTCCAGAGATACCATAGGATTTTATTTTTAGGAGTAGTTTGTCGTGTACCACTGAATCAAAGGCTTTACAGAAGTCTATGTAGATTGCGTCTATTGTTTTGCCCTGGTCGAGTTGTGTCGTCCATATGTTTTTGCAGTAAGAGTTGCAGATTACAGGATAGTTTTTTCCTGAAACCAAATTGTTTATTGGAGAGTAGGTTATTTGTCTCTAAGTGAAGGATGATGGATTGGTTAATAATTGATTCCATGACAAAGACAAAGATTCAAATACAAAGACTGCTTGCAAAATAAGTTTTTCATCACAGTCATAACTGCAAAAAGAGGCAACCACCAAATGTTTATACTCTAGAGTATACTGTAGAGTATACAGTCTCTTATACTAGAGACTGATTCTGTATTACGCTTTGAACTCTGATTCTGTTGTGTTCAGGCAAGCATTGAAGTTGGTTAGATCATTTAAATAAATCAATATCTCAACTTCTAAGAATCCAATTTAGGCATTTTACTTTCAGTGCCAAGCTTTTAAAAGACAAGCAAGCAATAAACAGCAGAAATCTAATCATGTTTCTTCATTATCAACAGATTAATGCTTATTTATTCAAAGCTTCTTTTTTTTTAATCCTGCAGCTGACAGGGCAACTTCTAGAGGAGCATAGGGATGATCAATATAAACAAGACCATGCTAGCTTGCAGGATTAGAAACTAAAAGACAAAACACAAAAGGAAAACTGGGAGATGAAGATAACAAATTTAGACTGAGATTTTTAAATTTTAGAGTCACAGTCTTACAGTGGCTTCTCAGGTCCGGGTTTTTGAGGCAGCACCTTCTCATCCAGTACTCCTAAATAACTTCAACAAGGAGGCTCTGGAATGCTAAGGTTGGAGAATGAGAACTCTTTTTAATTGGCCTTTGTGGTAGATTCATCTCACTCGGGGTGTCCAATTCATGTCGTCATGGTGGCATCACGTGATGTATCGTGACTTTTTCCCCCTTTGCTAAACCGGGTGTGGGTGTGGCCAGTGCATGACACATGATCCGTCCCATGGGCCAGAAGCTTAACAGCCTAACTCTATGCTCTCCTGCCTGACTTTCTTTAGAAAAAGGGTTTGGCTTTAGGGGAAAAAAGTCAATATTTCTTCTTAATTTTTTTCTTTTGCGACACTCATGGAATCAGTGATTATTGGTTAATTAGAAAATCAAGCTCAAGGGCAAGCCTCCAGTTGCTAGGGAGCATTGGGAATTGACAATTTCCTGGGATTCCATAGGAATATATTATTTAAATTTAGCATTAAATCAACATGACCCTGGAGGTAAAACTGAGTGAAAATTATCTGTTTTTGGAGATGTTTACATTTCAAATGTCATTATTTCGTGCATATTTCCTGTTATAATTATTTTATTCCTGATATTTGCCTGTATTCCTTTGAAATTCTAGGCAGATTCCAAGAATCCAAGCACATCCAATCTTTAAAAAAAATATTTTTAACAATTCTAGATCACTTATTTGCTTAATAAACACAAGGCAACATGTATAAAATGTTGAAAGAATAAACCATTAATCGTTTTCATATGTGTAACAATTCAGTTTTTTTATTGCAGTCACTGATTCATAGTGTTCAGATTTAATAGATAACAAATAAAAGACAACTGTTTGTGAAATCCAGAGACAGAAAACACCCACCAACTGATATTTATAATTTATATAGTTGTATTATAGCTAAATATTAAAACTATTAGTTAAGACAAAGAAAGGAAAATTTATCAGCTGTTAATTACTGTTGAATTCTATAAGCTTACATAGATAATCAGACTTATTTTAGGATCAGAAGGTAGGAGAGTGAATGATGCTGAGTACCTTGAAGGGAATAAGGGGATAAAGTGTGTTACCTTATCCAAAGGTACAGAAGGGAGAGTTAGTCAAAAACATGAAGGGCACCATTTGGGGGAAGGTTATCTGTGCTTTAACATAGGATTTTAATTTGATATATTTTTATTGCAATACAGATGCTAAAAGGACACTTTTACTTCTTTTATAAATGTAAGAAAATCAATCCAAACTCAGAATAAACATGTACTATGGCATTTATTTTTTGTTCCTGTTCTCAAATTGTAATTATTTCTGTCTTTCTCCATCTTCCTGATTATATTACATATTATGTTGCTTAATGTGTGTATGGCTGCTTCTTCCAACCATATTCTCATTTTTGCCAGAAATTATCCTTGATGAACAGAATTAAACTGGCAAGAACTAGAGAGTTGAGGTGTGACCTGCTCAAGTTGTGACTTAACATTGAAAGGTCAGAGAAGTTTATTCTGAGATAGACATTATTCCACTTTTAGTACTATTAATGTGGATTAGCTTTGAACACTGTATATATACTGTGTGTGTGTGTGTGTGTGTGTGTGTGTGTTTCAGCCAAGAGGGTTTATAAAGAAAAAGCACTCTAGAGAATGACCCGAAAAACCCTGTTTGCTCTTTAGAGTGAGCAGAGTCACTACTAGGACAGATTCCTCCCTCAACACAAAGACCTGTTCTCAGCATTGCAGTCATCAGAAGGAATTAATATCACTTGCTGTCAAATGAAGACTTCAGAGTAAAAGATTACAATTTGTCCACAGCTCCTGGTAAGCCACTGATTGGGCTGTCTTCCATCCAAGTCATTCATCTTTCAACAACTTGAAGAAGTTCTGCAAATCCTGTTGCTTTTGCTTTAGCACTATTGATTTATGTCTTTCTGTCCTATAAATGTCTGGGAAGCCCCAGTATTTATCCTGCTAACTCAGGATTTGGCAATATTTGGTGACACTAGCAGTGGTGGCCTAGATAAGCCGCTGGCAATTGTTCCTCTAAGGTAAACCATGCAGTTAGATCCCTCAACATAAGAGCAAATGTGATCATATTAAGAGCAATTGCGTTCTTTTCGCTGATGATGTAAAGCTGTTCAATACCACAGACAATACTGCTACCCTACAAAAAGATCTTGACTATGTATCAGAATGGTCAAACAAATGGCAACTTCAAATCTCAACAAATAAATGCTCTGTCTTACATATTGGCAAAAAAAATCAGAAAATAAAATACAAGCTGAATAGTCAAGATCTTGTTGATGACCCAAGCTCTGTAAAGGACCTTGGAATACTCACCTCTAATGATCTAAGTGCTAGAGCCCACTGCAACTACATAGCCAAAAAGGCATTAAGAGTTGTTAACCTAATCCTACGTAGCTTTTTCTCTGGTAATATCACACTACTAACCAGAGCATACAAAACATTTGCTAGACCAATACTCGAATACAGTTCATCAGTCTGGAACCCACATTACGTATCTGATATTAGCACAATTGAGAAAGTCCAGAAATATTTCACAAGAAGAGTTCTCCACTCCTCTACTCGTTGTAGAATACCTTATGCCACCAGACTTGAAATTCTAGAACTAGAAAACCTTGAATTACGCCGTCTTCGGTCTGATTTAAGCATGGTATATAAAATCATACATTGCAATGTCCTACCTGTCAATGAATACTTCAGCTTCAACCATAACAACACAAGAGCACACAATAGATACAAACTCAAAGTTAACCGCACCAAACTTGATTGCAGGAAATACGACTTCAGCAATAGAGTGGTCAATGTCTGGAATACTCTACCCGACTCTGTAGTTTCTTCCTCAAACCCTAAAAACTTTAACCTTAGACTGTCTACTATTGACCTCACCCCTTTCCTAAGAGGTCTGTAGGGGGTGTGCATAAGCGCACCAACGTGCCTACCGTCCCTGTCCTATTGTTTCTCTTATTCTTCTTTTATTTTTCTTATATGTACCCATTTCATGTATTCACAACTATGTATACACTTATACTTATTATCTTGTAAACAATTGGCAAATCAAATAAATAAATAAATAAATAAAAAATCTAGGCAATTTTCACAAACTGAAGGTTGAGATTGTTTCCGAAAATGGAAACATTCTCCATAAGAAGGAAGGCTGCTTGACAATCACCCTACAGCAATAACATGGGGGAGGGGGACCCTAAAAAATTATAATGGAGATAGTGGCCAACTTCACACTTTGCTTTAATTATTATTTTTTAAATAGATTCACACAGGACACTAAGACAGACATTTTGAAAGCAACAGAATAACAATTATAATAATACCAATAAGAGTCGATAGTAAAGATAATAATAATAATAATAATAATAATAATAATAATAATAATAATAATAATAATAATAATAATAATAATAATAATAATAATAATAATAATAATAATAATAATACAACCATACACATAGATAAATGTACAATCATAGACATTAGACCCGTGATGGTGAATCTATGACACGCGTGCCACAGGTGGCACGTAGAGACATTTGTGCGGGCACGCGAGCCCTAGGCAAACTTACCTCACTGCGCATGTGCGCGCCTCCCAGCTGATTTTTGATCCATTTGAGGTCTTTTTCGGCCTCCCAGAGGCTTAAGGGAAGCCTTTGCAGGCCGAAAAATAGGCCCATTTCATCACTTTCTGTATTTCCGGAAATACTGGAAGTGATGAAACGGGTCCATTTTTCAGCCTGCAAAGGCTGCAGAGGCTTCCCTCAAGCCTCTGGGAGGCCAAAAAAGGCCTCAAACAGGCTGAAAATCAGCTGGGAGGCACAATGCAGGTAAGGGGGTGGGGGGAGGGAAGGGGATTGCACACGCATGTGCAGGGGGCTGGGAGGATTTGTGCATTGCCTTCTGGGTGCTGGCAAGCAAACAAGTGCAAGCGCGCACACAACTTTTGGCACAGGAGCCCAAAAAGGTTAGCCACCACTGCATTAGACAGTACTGTGAGAATTGGGTATTCACAGACTGATGGCATTTAGAAAGAAACTGTCCTTGTGTCTAATTGTTATGGCATGCAATGTCCTATAACAGCATCTCAAAGGGTAGAGTTGAAACAGTTTCTATCCGGGATGTGAGGGGTCAGTAGATTTTTACTTACCCCTCCTTCTGAGCTGCGCAATATACAGATCTTCAATGAAAGGCAGACTGCTTGCAATTGTTCTTTTTGCAGTCCTAACTATCCATTAGAATCTGTATTTTGTCCTGTTTGGTTGCTGTACCAAACTAGACAGTTATAAAAGTACAAATTACAGACTCCATAATTTCTCTGTAAAACTGTATCAACAGCTCCGGGGCACTTTTGAATTTCCTGAGTTGACACAGGAAGGGCATTGCTCGTTTTGCTTTTTAATGATGGTTCTAATGTTAGGTGTCCATTTCAAATCTTGGGAGATTATAGAACCCAAAAACTTGAAGGATTCTACTGCTAATACTGTGCTGTGGAATATAGTAAGAGGTGGTAGAATAAGAGGGCTCCTCCTAAAATCCACTCTCATCTCTACAGTTTTAACCATGTTCAGCTCCAGATTGTTCTGGCTGCCCCATAGGGCTAGCTGTTCAACCTCCCATTTATATGCAGACTCATCACTGTCACAGATGAGACCAATGACTGTTTGCATCACCTGCAAACTTCAGTACTTTTACAGTGATCCCTAGACATGCAGCCATTGGTATAAAGAGAGAAAAGCAATTGGAGAGTACAGTCTTGAGGGGCATCTGTGCTAATTGCCTGGGTATTAGATATAATTTTCAGATCTTATGTAATTTACATTGTGGGTTATCTTGATGTGTGAAGCCTGCTTTGAAACTTCTCCATTATATCTTTTGGTTCAAGATAATATTCCAGATAAGATGGTGTTGGAGGAAATCAATGAACTACTAAATGTCAGTTTTACATTTAGAAGTAGAGTTTGATCTGCTTTTGCTCTACTCCAAGCAACAAAACCCAGTTGTTTATAATAAAAGCTGGACAGTGAAGGACAATGAGGTGTTTTCTGTGTTAAACAGATGATTGATTGGATCTTAGGGGAAAAATAGATGGAAGAAGAGAAAAAAAAATGAAAGAAATTAGACTCTTGTACAAAACAGTATTTTTAATGACTGTGATTATTGTCACCATATAAACTGTTTTATGCCTTCATTTATTTTCTATTACCATTTTATTATTCTCTGTATTTTATCTCCTGTATGATTAAAGTATTAGAACAAATTTAAAACTTTTTTAAAAAAAATAAAAATGGACTAAAGTAGAGGTTGATTTAAATCTGATATATTCAAAATATTCTTATATTTGATTCAGCTATTGACTTGGTTCACACTTTTTCTAAGTTATGGCTTTTTTAACCATGGTCTGTGGTTTTGTTCACCAATCTCTGTGTTTAGTGCTATACAGTACATCACTGTTCGGCTATATCCATGAATTTAGTTATATCATCTATTACTTTCATGCATTGTACCAGAAGAATTAAATTAATATTTTGCTTACCAGAACATAATTATAAACAGCCTCTGAACTCAGAGTATCTGAGAGCACAGATGGTATAAGCAGAATCCTTTGTTTTCCTGGCTTTGTTGCTTTGAAGGTGATGAAGGGCTTAAGTGTTGCTTGTTTGTATATTTGCCTCACCTAGCAGGTAACTGCAAATCTCCTTTTCACTCCTGTACCAGATCATGAGATGTTCCATCACGGGAATTTGATAGCCAACACAGGTCCATGAGAATGGTTTTCCAGGCTGTATAAGCTCTATCTCATAAAACAACGAATCTCTAGAAATGAATCCTGCTTTCTCGTGATGAATTTCGTTCACTCAAGATAAGCCTTTACATATAAAGAAGAGATTGTCCAGCAATTTTGGTTGAGGTTTGAGATTCTGAAGAGACAACTGGGGACCCATTTAAGGATCAAGCCAGATGAGGAGTGATGGTGCATTGAACAAAAGCAACTTGTATTTAAAAAAAAATAGGTGTTGGATTTCTTAGGACTTACATCTTACCACTTTGTAATTTGAAAATTAAAAAAAAAGCAAAATTTAGTTTTTTTCATATAGCAAAAGAATACATTCATCACAATCCAACATTTTATAGATCTTAAAATCTCTGTTCTAAATTGATTTTGATAATTGCAGCTATGGATTTGGAATAGTGATTTTTCAGATAAATTCCATTTCTAATATGACCTTTGCCTTTTTGTTTAAATTTGAGATTTTATATATGTCTATTCAGAAGTAAATCCCATTAGACATAGTTGGATTTGTTCTCTGATCATTAGGCATATGATTGTAGGCATGCATAACACATTGTAAATCTAGTCCTGCTAAATTGTTATTCCCAATTAATGTGGCAAAATAGAAATGGAAAGATGAAACGGTTTTGTCAATAGTAAATGTTTCTGAATTCAGACAATCAGTAAAAAAACAAAGCACTAGGAGTGACTATCTGATCCCTCCATCTCATATCATTTTATTGCTCAGATTCAGATGTGACGCACAGATTGTAAACGTTCACAATTTTTTCCCCTAATCAACCTAGAGATATAGAAATTAGGTCCTTTTTTATAATATAATCACAGTAGAAGCCTGTTCTTCCCTCAATACAAAAGATCTTTGTAAAAAAGATAGGCATGGACAGAGTAGATCACAATAACAAATAATCAGGATATCAAAAATTATAGGAAGTGTAATTTCTCTCAAACTACACCTGACTTAGCCCCTGGATGGTAAAAAAAAAAATCCCTGCTATGATAGAGGTGCAAATTCAAAGTCTTCTGATTTGGATTCCATTAACTACCAGATTTCAGCAAAGATTTAGGATTTTCTATACTGTACTTCCTTGCTGTCACCAGCTGGATTTTTGAAGTCAAGATCTGATGGTCATACTTTGATCACGTATATATCTACCAGAACTAAGAAGAAAGTTTATTCAAGAATATACTGTAAATACCACTATTAAAAGCAAGCCAGTATATGTAAGCCCTTTCATCTAATTTAGCTCCTGATTTAATTAGGCCTCTAACTAAAACGAGACCAATGTAGTTTAAGAGGCAAACATTATAAATGATTGAATATCATTTAATCTAGGGACCTTCCTGGAGCTGTAACAGATACTGTGCAGCTGACTGACAAATAAATAGATCAGTCTGACTGCATTTTCAGGAGTCCTGTTGATTTCATTAAATTTATTTTTGTTTCAGGTGCATCACCCACTGCTTTGTAAGTAGTACAAACAAAACACATATGTACTTGATGGTAGCTAATGTAAAGAAAAAAGGAAAACAAATTGTTTGCATGCAAGCAGATATCAGCATAGTAAGAGCTTCTTAATGGTGTAGTGCAAGGGTGTCAAACTCAAACTCATGTCATCACGGCAGCGTCACAGGATGTATCAAGATTTTTTTCCCCTTCACTAAACTGGGCATGGGCATGGCCAACATGTGATGCATCTGGTCCACAGCCCAGGTTTGACAGCCCTGGTGTAATGTATCATAGAACTAGGTCAGTACTACTGTTGGGTGAAGAAAGACAGAGTACCAATCAGCATAATGGCTCACTTAGTCACTGGAATTATTCAATTAACCTGTGCCAATAAATATTTATCCAATCGTCTTGATATTATTTTTTATAATGCAATTTTCAGATTTCTATCAAAGAAAGAGTTTGAGTTAGAGAATGCATTTCTAGTAATCCAGGGTAAAAAGAGTCTATTTAACATCTGACAATAAAAAGAAAAACTCTGTTGTGGAGCATGTGCAATACGATCAGAGGTGGTATTCATCAGGTTCTGACCAGTTCTGGAGAATCGGTAGCAGAAATTTTGAGTAGTTCAGAGAACCGGCAAATACCACCTTTGACTGGAGATTTTACAGTATCCTTCCCCTGCCACACCCACCAAGCCACGCCCACAGAACTGGTAGTAAAAAAAAAATTGAATCCCACCACTGAATATGATATGGGTAAGTGGAAACTGTTGACTAAACAAACTAAAGCTATAGAGATAAATTCCTTAATTCCTTAACACCTATAATTCAAATAGAGAATATTCACTGAATTTAGTAATGCCATTGTTGAATTATGGGAAATTCAACCCAGGCGGAAGACAATCTGGTAGAGCTGCAGTGGATTTTATAATCAGAGAAAAGCTAATGAACCAATGGTCTTCATCTATGGCTGAACTACGACTCAATACAGTACCTACAAGGTTCACAATTGTTCAAATATTCTCTATGAATGTGAAAGATCACTTTTGAAGAAGCAGGATAAAAAGGATATTGAAGCTATGGAATATTGGTACTAGAGAAGACTCTTAAGAATACCATGAATAGCAATAAAACCAAATAGATCATAAACAATCAGAATTCTCACTCAGGTCACTCAACAAGGAAAGGTGGAAGGGAAGGAAGGAAGAGGCTGTCCAGAAGGAGGGTAAATATACCTTTTTACACTTTTTACACTGGCAATGGATGACTTGAAGAGCCAGACTGGGAATAGTTCATCCCAGAAAAGATCTTTTAATGTGATTGCCAAGAGTGAATACCATTGACTATTGTTTGAGTACTCAGTGGCACTCAATCAATCAATCAGTCTTGACTGAAATAGGAGATTGGACAACCCTTTCTCTGAATAGGTCCTTCAAGTGAACAGCAAGTTTAGAGATCATCATCATCATCATCAGTCATTGCCTAGAGACTGAAATAAAATTCACCATTTCAAAAGAGAGAGAGAGAGAAAGAAAGAAACCTATGAATTGTTTGAATGAGAATTGAACAAGAGGGTGAATGGTGCTCCGAAAATCAGGTACTTTGCCAATTTGCCCCATTTATGCTATGATTCTGCATTTTAAAAAAAAATTGAAATTAAGAGTTCTAAAATGTATTTCTATCTCCCTCAAAGGAAATTATCTTTTCTTTTGACATTTCTTACTGTTTTGATAGCATTATTAAATGATCTGGGTACTATGGAAAAATATTTTTGTGGAACAGATTGTTAATGAAGGAACAGGTGTAAAACATTCAGTAGCCTAGTGCAATATTAAATCTTGATTATTATTTTACATATTGCTATTGTATCACAGATACAGGTAGTCCTCAACTTACAACTACAATTGAGCTCAAAAATTTATGTTACTAAGTGAGAAATTTGTAAAGGAAGTTTTGCCTCATTTCTGACATTTCTTGCTACTATTGTTAAGTGAATCATTGCAGTTGTTAAATTAGTAACATGGTTGGTAAGGGAAACTGTTTTCTCCATTGACTTGCTTGTCAGAAGGTCGCAAAAGGTAATCACACAACCTCAGGACACTGCAACCGTCATAAATGTGAGTCAGTTGTCAAGCATCTGAATGTCAATCACATAACCATGGGGATGCTGCAACGATTGTAAGTATGAAAAATGGTCGTGTCACTTTTTTCAATGCCATTGTAACTTCAAACTGTCACTAAGTGAACTGTTGTAAGTCAAGGACTACCTGTACTGCATTCATTTATAAAGATCATTTAGGAAAATTGCCTTTCTCCTATTGCTTTTGCTTGCGCCCATCAGGAATAATAGAGAGAGCATGCTCCAGGCCTCTTGTTCTCTTGTTGTCATCTTGTTGGGCACCGGTGTTGTGCCTTCTCAGTGGCAGCACCTGCCTTGTGGAACAGCATTCTCCAAGAGATCTGGATGACTCATTCCACTTAACCTTTCACAAGGCACTGAAGACATGACTGATCCTGCCAACATTTGAGCATTTGAGTCAGAGGGGATATGAAGTCTGCTGCTATGGACAATTACTTGTTTAATTTTGGGCATGGGGGGTTATATTGTAAGAAGAGGGGGTTTTGAATATTGTAATCTGCCCAGAGTCATTTGGCAGCTTATATGATTATATAATAATATAACATTACATATATATTCTTATCTAAATAATTTAAATAAATAAAATCAAAATGAGCACTTCTGGATAGAAAATACCAAAACACCACCAATAAGAGCCATGGTGGTGCAGTGGTTTGAATGCAATATTGCAGGCTAATTCAGCTCACTGTCAGAAGTCACAAGCCTCACTGACTCAAGGTTGACTCAGCCTTCCATCCTTTTGAGGTCGATAAAATGAGGACCCAGATTGTTGGGGGCTATACTGACTCTGTAAATCATTTAGAGAGGTCTACAAAGCACTATGAAGTGGTATATAAATTGAAGTGCTATTCCTATTGCTGTTATAATCCTCATGGCAAAAGGACAATTATAATCCTCATGGCATAATAAATATATACTAGTCAGACCAATCATTATTGTAAAGATGTATGTTACAAGGTTGTGTCCTTGGGAAAGTGGTTTGCAGTTTCATGGGATATGGTAAAAAAATTCTAGATGACAGTCATGATTATGTGATTGACGGTCCATCTGTTTTTCATGTGTGTGTTTTTATATGCAAACACATAAAACCAGCCAGGACTTCAATCACATAATCGCAGCTCACATCTTAATTTTTCTATGCCACACCCTGCAGATAGCCTTGGAAGATTATTGCTAGTTACACAAGGAGAGCTATTATTTTTCTCCACATTTTATAGAGTCAGATTCTATTCCATATGGTTCTGATTCCAAAGTTATCCTTTAGTGATATGAGAATGATAAACCAGCCCCTTGAAAGAATAGAAAAAAAGGAGAACAATGGGATTTCTCAAAATAATTTCAATACCATCCTTAAACATTTGCAGCTTTCCTTGCTGTTCTATTCATTTATCATTTAATTACGTGAAACATTTGTATGTAACAATGAGCTGGGGGAGAAAGATTTGAATATAAAAATCTTGAAGTCCATGAGGCAGAAAATAAAAGAGATAATGAAAAGATTTTTCAGGATTACTAGTACCACACTTCTGCATAATCTGCTGATACTATAGCAAGACTCTTGAAGCTTAAAGAAAAAAAAGTCTGAAAAAGCACTATTTTCATACACAGCAATCCAAATATTCATCTGGAGCAAGAGATTGCAAAGTTGGATGCCTAGCTGAATCTGTGTATTTACTCATGAAAGAAAAGTACACTCACTCTAGTGATTGCATACATGTGTGTGCACACCCGTGGATTTGTATTCATGTAGATGGCAGCAGACTTTTTTTAAAGTTCGTGCTTAACAACAGGGATGACAGTTTAGCCAGACAGCAGGAACCAACCAGAGGGGACAGCTCCACTCTATAAAAACCCAGTCCAAGCAATTGACACTATTTGAACAGCCTGAGCCAATTCATCAGCATACAGATTTAGCACCTGACTTCTGCCTGCATCCAAAAAGATACCCACCTTCTTCGATTCTGCATTTATATTCCGATACTTATTTTAAGTCAATTTATACTAGGATTATTCTTTGCATTTTAAATAGTTATTTCTATAAAGAGTTAATAATAACAAGGCTGATTAGACAAAAAGAATTTTGCACTGAGAAATGGGGAAGTGAGGTGTCAGTATGGAATTAATGAAGAAGTAAAGAAAGTGAGAGAGGAGAAACAGTATTATTTCAAGAAGAAGCTTATCTTAAAGGATGAGTGCAGAAGTGAAAAATGAAAATTAATCAAGCCATTTTGTATAGTCTGAATATTTGGAGGAGATCTGTAGATTTTCTAGAACCATGAATATGCTGTTAGAAATAATTGTATTGCTAATTAAATCTTAATAAATAACGGAGCCAAATATTAACAGCATGGTCAGTAAAAAAGAAAAAATGGAGCAGATCCAAGATTGGGAAGTTAATCAGATCTGTGCAGTTTAGCTCAAGATGCTCTATTACTATTATACTACCAGTCTGTTCTAATTTTAAGAGAGAGAAAAATAGCTTTTCAGCTGCCTAAAGCATGTACTGACACACTTCTGAAAAATCATCAAACATCTAAGAACCTTAATCAATGGAGAGGAATACCACATATTTTAGGAACTTATTGGAGGGCTCTCTGCTGGAAAACATCAAGCCACTGAGTGGGGACCTCAACAAGTCTATCCTCCACACCCGAGATGAAGAACTTGCTAAGGTTGAGATTGGTATTCTGGCTGCTATCTTGGTGGTGACTGTGGCGGGAAACCTGGGTATCCTTCTGGCCATGTATCGCCTTCGGAAGAAGATGAGCCGGGTGCACCTTTTCATTCTTCACCTGGGACTGACAGACCTTGGGGTGGCCCTCTTCCAGGTATTTCCCCAGATGATTTGGGAAATGACCTATCGTTTCCAGGGTCCTGATCCACTCTGCAAGGTTGTCAAGTACCTGCAGGTGCTAAGCATGTTTGCCTCCACATACATGCTTATTGCCATGACACTGGATCGCTACATGGCTGTGTGCTACCCACTGCGTACTCTACGGCAGCCAACCTGCCAGGCATATCTAATGGTTGGAGTCACTTGGCTACTAAGTTGCTTGCTTAGCATACCTCAGCTCTTCATCTTCTCAGTAAGGGAAGTCCGCCAAGGTTCTGGTCTGCTGGATTGCTGGGCAGAGTTCAAATACCCTTGGGGAGCCAAGGTGTATATTACATGGATGACTTTGTGTGTCTTTGTACTGCCGGTGGTTATCCTCTCAGTTTGTTATGGCCTGATCTGTCATAAGATCTGCAAGAATCTTAGAGGAAAGACTCAAAGATGTGGTCTCTCTGCAGCAGATGCTATCTCATACATAGCCACTGATCAGAATGGAGCAGAAGGATACCATTCTGGGTCTCGGGTTAGCAGTGTGCGTACCATATCTCGTGCCAAGATCCGCACAGTAAAGATGACTTTTGTCATAGTGATGGCCTATGTTGCTTGTTGGGCACCATTCTTCAGTGTACAGATGTGGACAGTGTGGGATAAGAATGCACCCAATGATGGTGAGTAATTTTTAATCGGAGGGATGGGGTACCAGTTTGAGAAGTTCAGTCTGCTGCCAGATTCATAGAGGGGGTTCATAGCCAGTGCAATTACTGGATTTCAGTCAGGATTTCAGAGGGAACAACTATGGTTTTTATTTCAATTCTATCTAAGCAGAAAAAGAAATTAGGACATATTTTTTTAAAAAATACAATACATGCAATGATGCTCTATCCCACTTGCCATTATATAAACTTTATCCACCTATTGTATGTTTATAAGCTGATGGAGAAATCTATCACCATTTACCATGCCATGGCAAAAAGTGAAGAGAAGTAGATATTCTAGAATCTATCTAGATATCTTGCATTATCTTGGTAGTATAGTACTGAGTGCTTCAGCTGTCACAAACATCAGTAATATGTATTGTAATGTTTGCACTGCTCTACATATGATGGCAGACTGAAATTACTTAGAACTGAAAGGAAATTGCAGGGAAGTTGATTTTGTTCCTTTGAGGATATTCTTTCTAAAAAAAATTACATATTTTAATATTATTACAAAATATACCTGTGCCTAAATTATGCCTTTGAAATAATTACAGGCTAGAGAAAAAAAAGTGTTTCTGTAACTTAGTTGATAACATCTATCTATTACAAATATGTGTAATTATGTGTCTACAATTGTACATACAGGTAGTCCCCAACTTACAACCACATTTAGATCAGAATCCATTTCTAAACAAGGTAGGTGTTAAGCGAGGCATGCCTGATTGCATATACCTTTTTGCCATGTTGGTTAATTGAATCATTGCAGTTAATTGAACCAATTGATTGTTAAGCTTCCCCCATTGACTTTACCTATCAGAAGCCAGATAGGATGCTGCACCCAACATAAATATATGCTGGTTGCCAAATGTCCAAATTTCAATCATGTGACTATGGGGAATACTACAGTGGTCATAAGTGTGAGGACTAGTTGTAAGTTACTTTTTTCAGTGCTGTTGTAACTTCAAATGGCTATATGTCAAGGACCTGTATTAAATTTTCCTTAAGTTCTTTATAGAACTGCACTCAAACTAGCTATGTTATCCATAATTCTTCATCACATACTTATTTTTCAAATTAAAAATATTGGAATTTATAATTAGAAGTAATAAACACTTAAAAAAACATAATCATTAGCTAAAGATTTTAAATTAAAACTCAAAATAACAAGATTTGCCAAGTTGCAAACTGTGGGAGCTAAAGAATAATTGTACTAATGCTTATAGTGCTAGGTTTAGATCTTTAAAGGCTTGAATACTAATCATTTTCTAAACATACAAACAAGGCACCAAGTAAGCATTATATTCTAAATGCAAATGTGAAACACACTTGCTCTGTTTATGTACATATCAAGATTCAAGCCAATCCGTGCTATTGCTGCACATGCCTCTAAGATATAGATTAACTTTTGTCCTATGCATATATGACACATCTAAAACAGCCCTGTTTTCACTGTCCTTCCCAATGTGCATAGGAAGGACAATGGACCATTAAGGGAAATCTGTGTGCCTCTTCTATCCAATATCCTATTCGGCTTTGTCTTTCTGTTCAGTTCAAATTATATAATTTTTTGAATTCATGTAATTCAGTATTTTTCAAACATGCAACTTTAAGATTTGTGGCATGCTGGTTGGGAAATTTTGGGTGCTGTCCACATATGTCAGAGTTGCCAAGTTTGAAAAACACTGCTATAATTGGATTCTGCAGATCAGGGAGTGTCGATGAAAATACTGCAGGCATCAAAAACTAGTTTAGTCCTAGTTTCTGGACACTCCTGGTGGATTGTGACTGCATATAAATTGACAGGTTGCAGTGGAAAAAAGCACTGTTTTTTATACAGAGTTTAGTGTCCAGAATGATAGTTGTTAACTACGTTTACATAATCCATTACATGGAGAAGGTCTTATTTATTTATGTAAATCATTTTATAGATATTTTTTAAAAAATGTGTAAAACTGCTGCATGTTCAGACTGCATATCAGACTGTATGTGTCTGATAATGCCTCTCCATACTGAGTTTTAACTAAATAACATGATTTAGACATTAAGAGAACAAACCCTTGTTTCTTTGAGGCAGAGAGATAACTCTTAGACATCTGCAAACAATTTAAACAACAACAATCTCTTTGCTGACATCTAGCAGCATTTTCTCTGTATAATCTAGATTGCATCAGTATAATTTGCCATGCAAAAATCCAGTTGATCACTAGATGGCAACAGGCACATGCAGAAAACTCTGATAGCCTAGAAAGAAAGAATAAATAGACATCCTTCAAGAATATAGATTATTGGGGGAATTCTAACCTCTATGTTCAATGTTAGAAATACTAAGACAATTTGTAGCTTGCCAAAGACAAATCAGTTGGACCGAAGTAATAAGTGTGAAATTTAATCAGCATTGGTATGGCAGTATATTTTGTACACTGTTATTATTCACCTTTTCTGTACTTTGGACATTTAAGACAGCTAATTGTAATTTTAAAAAAATAAAAATCATAATTATAAAGTAATTCAACTTGAAAGTGCTTGGCTAAAAGAGAAAATACTTGGCTCCCTTCCTAAAAACAGAAGGGGAAGAGTTGAACACAGTTCTGGAGGGAGAGGATGCCATGCTTTGGGAGCAGGTTTTTATTTTTATTTATTTTATTTATTTTGTCCAGCGATTATAAGATAACAGGTATAAGTATAAACATAGTTATGAATACATGAAATGGATACATATAAGAAAAATAAAAAGAAACAATAGGACAGGGACGGTAGGCACGTTGGTGTGCTTATGCATGCCCCCTACAGACCTCTTAGGAAAGGAGTGAGCTCAATAGGAGACAGTCTAACGTTAAAGTTTTTGGGGTTTGGGAAAGAAACCACAGAATCAGGTAGAGTATTCCAGACATTGACCACTCTGTTGCTGAAGTCGTATTTCCTGCAATCAAGTTTAGTGCGGTTAACCTTGAGTTTGTATCTATTGTTTGCTCTTGTATTGTTATGGTTGAAGCTGAAGTATTCATTGATAGGTAGGACATTGCAATGTATGATTTTATATACTATACTTAGATTGGATCCAAGACGGTGTAGTTCTAGGTTTTCTAGGTCTAGAATTTCAAGTCTGGTGGCATAAGGTATTCTGCAACAATTAGAGGAGTGGAGAACTCTTCTTGTGAAATATTTCTGGACTTTCTCAACTGTATTAATATCAGATACATAATGGGGGTTCCATACTGATGAGGTTCATTTTCATGTTTTCTTTTAAAAAATGATTGTGTTTACATGTTGATTATATGATCATTAACACTGGTGAATTTTTACTCTATGTGCCAAGATGCAATAACTGTATCCAGGATATACATACAGTGAGGTACCATATAGGTACATGTGCCAAGATGCAATAACTGTATCCAGGATATACATACAGTGAGGTACCATATAGGTACATCTGATCATTATACCTAGACGTCCACGCCACTGTTCTTATTATGGTTGATACAGATCTGAAAAAGAAAAGGCCTCACTTTACTTCTCTCTTTGCTCCAGAGTCAAGCGATGTGACTTTTACCATCACCATGTTGCTGGCCAGCCTTAGCAGCTGCTCTAATCCCTGGATTTACATGTTTTTCAGTGGGCATCTCTTTTATGGTGTCCTCCACTTTTTCTCCTGCTGCGGGAATCTCCGGTCCAATCTCAGGCGGCAGCTGTCCAATGGCAGCGTCTGCAGCCATAAAACTACCATCTTGAGCCACAGTCCTCAGAGCACCCCAGATCCGAATGCTGCTGGGATCCAGATGCAAGTGGCAAATATGAAAGAATTCTACCAACCTTATGAAGTACGGTGATTGATTCAGGGACACTTTAAAATAATGGAGTGGCATAATGCCAATGATTGATACTGCAATCTCATAATCTGTTATTTTGAAACAAACAGGAATAGTAAAGTAATGTAGTGATCCTATAGGATATGCTTTGTGGCTATGAAACATAGCACACCATCTATAACATAAATGAGGCCTGATTAATTTCTTTTTAAAGATTCTGTTCTGAATTATAGTCTTGTCTCTGTTACAGGTACTGCTATCTTGTTATTGATAGTACTAAACAGTTTATATGTTTTAAATTACATTTTATGGACCACCTTATTTCAAATATACAACCCTAATTTCAAATATATGAATGAATATCTGACAGTAAGAATTACTTTTCAGGTCTTTCCTTTCTCCAATTATTTTTAAAATGTTAGCTTTCTTCTTACTCACAAGACCCTATCCATGCCTATACTAAAAAGATGTTTTGACTAATAGTAATTTAACTTACCTTTCTCATATAATTAAGAAGAAAATAGTTAGCTTTGCTTTAGACTGCTGAAAATTGCATCAGGAACGCTTCAGCTCCCATCATGTAAGTTAATTGTATTAATAAATGTATGACATGCAACTAAAATAGTTTAAAACTGATATCAGTATTCCTTGAGGTACACTATTACTGAAGTAATGATTGTTAACTGTTCTTAAAAGTCAAAAATAGCCTTGATCTCAGTTTGGAACAATAAATACTAAGCATGAAATAACTTGTTACCAGCAAAAGTTATTGGTTACAAAAGCACCTTGAGTATGAAAGGTAATTATTAGGTTTAAAAAGACCGTTATCTGCCACTGAGCCACTGTCAAATTTCATGCACTCATTATGAATTAATGAACTCTCAAATATCATTGCTTTTAATCACAGGCTATTAACTAAGCCAATTATCAGCCATAAAGACTACTGATAGCATCTAATTTCTGACATTTATTTTAATGAGCTGAAAGCTCAATTGATACTGGCTAGTAGTACCAACTCACAGCTCAGCTAAATCTGATTGAACAATATTTTCTTTAAGAAGCTGTACATCACTTTTTACCTCTGGAGTTTAGCATCCTAAAATTGCTGAGGTTCTAGTACAGGGGTGTTGTGGGAATAAACTTTGACTTCAGTATTGGGTAATGATTAGTCTAAGACCTTATACATACATGTCTGCCTAAAGGTCATCGAGATAAAGCAAGGAAATTAAAAGCAAACACCAGAAACAATTAAGCAGCTCAGACAAGTATAAACAATTCTATGTACTATATCTAATTATTGTAATCCACAATGTGAATGCTTACTATGTACAAAATTCTCAATAAAAAGGGAGCACTGAAAATTATTCTGGGCTTCCATCCCGAGTACACACATTTGTGTCTCATTCTTTCCATGGGAGACCACCACAAGTGGTGACCCCGACGTGATCCACTGCAGGTGGTATGCGTCCGGACCTCCATGTTTCCTCGCCTGGAATAGGTAAAGTACGTACTTAACTATTGCTGGACAATAGGATTTTTTCAGGGAACATGGGGGGAAAACTTTCTCAGCCACAGGAACAGCATGTTAGTGAGCTGCTGAAGTTAGTCAGGACAAACTTCTTTATCTTTAAACCCTCTGGGGGGGAGCAAATAGTTCTTTCAAAAGGTAGTGTGAAAGAGCTGCTGCAAGAGATCTGGCGACAATGTCCCTGGTATCCAGAGAAGGGATCTTTAAAGTTAGACACGTGGAGGAGAATTGGAACTATCCTTCATGAAGAGCCACGGGCAACAGCTGAAATTTTGATATATTGGAAGGTTGTTATGACTGCTTTAGAAACCCAGCAACAACCTCTTTTAAAAACTTTAGTAGAACCTCCTCCTTATGAAGGAGTTGTGTTGCACCCCCCAATTTCTAAATTGGAATATGCCTTCTCAACCCCAACAGCGCTTACGCCTGTAGAGGAGAAAATCCAATCACAAACGGGGAAAGTTCAAGCAATGATGCATCAGGCTTTCAATGAAGGGAAATTAGAGCCTGACGAGATTCCCCAGATGAATTTGTTTCCAGTTAATAGGCAAATAAATGCTCAAGGTAATCTGCAAACTGAATGGGTTCCGATTCCTTTAGCTGTTCTTAGGGAAATTAAAAAAGCAGTTAAAGATTATGGTATTCAAAGTCCTTTTACAAAGGGGCTCCTGACAAGTTTGGCTACCTCACGCATGATTCCTAATGACTGGAAAGATTTAATGAGAATGATATTGAGTTCTACTCAGTATGTGGTTTTTGATTCAGAATATCAAAGAGAAGCTATCACTAGGGGAAGGAATTCAGGGGGGCTGTATACGCCAGACCAAATCTATGGGGCAGGCTTGTTTGAATCCACTGCTGATCAAGTTGCTAATTTGCCTGATCACGTATTTCCAGTGGTTATGGCAGCTGTCCTTGGGGCATTGTCCCGCATCCAGGATGTGGGAACCCCAGCACAGTCTTTTTCTCAAATTAAGCAAACAGCATCTGAGTCTTACAACGATTTTGTGGAAAGGCTACAATTGGCTATTACCAGACAAATCTCTAATGAGGAAGCTGCAAAGGAACTTTTGCTGAAATTGGCAGTTGAAAATGCAAACGCTGACTGCAAGCGTATTTTACAGCCTTTGGTGGCTAGAGGTGAGGTTACTCTGGCTGATCTGTTAAAGGCATGTGCAGTGGTGGGTGCTCAGGCTTACAACATGGAGACTTTGGCTATGGCATTACAAAAAGGGATGAAACCTACAGGGAATTGTTTTAATTGTGGGAAACCTGGCCATTTTAAAGCCCAGTGCCGTGCCCCTGGGGGGGGAATGGCATTTAACAAAACCAAAAATAGGGACGTTCGCCCGAAATCGGTCTGTCCAAAATGCAAAAAAGGGTTTCATTGGGCAAATCAATGTCACTCTGATCAGAACCAAAATCCAGGAAACTAAATTTGGGACGTGCAGCTAGCCCCGCTCCCAAGGCTGTCACAAAAGCATCGCCTGCAATTACTAGGAGTGCTGGTTTGAGTTTAAAAATGTTGAACTCAATTGATGTGACTTTTCCTAATCAAGTGTACATTGAGGACACTCATTTGCATGGGCCATTGCCAGAAAAAACAGTGGGATTGGTACTTCCCAGGTCTTCTGCATCAGAAAAAGGGTTTTTTGTTATTCCAGGAGTTATTGATCAAGATTATAGAGGGGTTATTAAGATACAATTGTACACTGATACTCCTACATCATTAATGGCCGGTGACTCTATTGCCCAGTTATTATTGCTTCCATACATTCCTATAAATCCTTTAATTGGGATCCCACGAACTGGCGGTTTTGGGTCCACTGAAATGGCCAGTTCTCCAGTTGCTGCAGAATTGCTAGCGCTGACAAAAAAGTTGACTACAGACCAACCAAAAATGACAATTGAAATTCAAGAAAAATCATTTTCTGGCCTTATAGATTCCAGAGCAGATGTCTCTGTGATACGCCAAAAGGAATGGCCAAATGAATGGGCGCTTGAGGACTCTCCGGCTGTTTGTGGAGTGGGTGGTATGCAGTTTGCAAGAAGTAGTGTACATTGGTTGAAGGCATTGCATAGAGAAACTGGTGAGACTGCAAGGATTCAACCTCTTGTGTTGCCCCTGCATATAAACTTGTGGGGTAGAGATTTACTGTCACAGTTCCGCACAAAAATTGTTATTGGATAATGGAAAAATTACAATTGTTAACCTCTCAGCCAGTTTGGATTGACCAATGGCCACTTCCAAAAGAAAAGCTTATAGCTTTACACAAACTCCAGCCTTGCCTACTGCAGCTTTATTTCAATTACATGAGGCACAGGTTTATATCATTGAATGGTTGCATTTGCAGAATACTCCCAGAAAAACAGTTTCTACTATGGCTATGCTTTATAGTGAGTTAATCATCAAAGGCCGAAATCGCAGTATGCATTTATATGGCATAGATCTAGTTCAGTTATTTTTACCTATCTCCCTCACTTTGTGGGAAACTTGGTATAGTCAATCCATTGAATTGCAAATTGCTCTTGAAAATTGGCCAGGGAAGATTTCTTGCCACAAGTGACCTCGTTCCAGTTGGCCAGGAAGATTTGACCGTTTATGCCAGTGGTAAGACCTACGGCGCTTGGCATGGAGACAGGAAGGGTATGGAAACAAGATTACCCTCCTCAGCAATCAGCACAAAGGGCTGAATTATGCTGCTATTTTGGCCTTACGGAATTTGCACAAGAACCGCTAAATCTTATTGTAGATTCTCTTACGTTTATCAATTGATACTTAACATTGAATTTGCTTATCTTTCCCTTCTGTTGATGCTAATCTTATGAGTTTGTTTTAGCCCTGCAAAGCTGTCTTCATTCTGCACACATTTTCTGCATTCACATTGGCAGCCACTTCCAGGAGCTGCAGGAAGGGAATGACGTGGCTGACACAGCAGCCTCGGCCATGTCCTGTCTCTCGCTTTCTCCTGTTACTCCGTGGGACTCACATAGCTATTTTCATCAAAATGCCAACAATTCCACTGGTCAGGCCATTGTGGAACGAGCTCATCAGACGCTCAAACAAGCACTCCTTCACATAAAAACAAAAACGGGGGAAGTGGATGGATATGGCTTGCCTTACATACAAAACATTCTTAATATTACATTATAAACATATTAAACATGACAGGTTCTCCCGCTGCTACGGCAGCCAATAGGCATTTTGCTTCCTCCCCTTCTGCAGGTACGCCAAGACCGAAAGTTCGGTATAGGAGACTACCAGATCCAACGTGGAGAGGACCTGTCCTGCTGATAACTTGGGGCAGAGGATACGCTGCTGTTGAAGATGAGGGGACAGTTGTTTGGGTTCCTGCTCACTGTGTGCGTCCTTATCATCAGCCAAAGGGGCAAGGGGATGGATTTGGGGGAATGGGAAAAAAAACATGTTGATCCAGGACATGGGGAAGCTAGCAAACCTTCATAATAAAACTGATTGTTGGATATGTATGCACATGCCAACTCACAAAACATCAGGGCTTCCAATGGCTGCAGTACCTCTGGCCAAAGGTCACTGGTATAAGGGACAATGTTATGGTTGCTCAGGGACGTGGTCTAGCAGTTGGACTAAAAATAACATAAATACCTTACACCTTGGAAGCCGGATCCAAGAGGTGGCGGGTATCTGCTGAACCCACAATGAGACAGTAGAAAATATGACTTACTTGGGGACATATCCGTTTTGCAACAAAACAATTGTTATTAGCAATGGAAGTCGGTTTTATTCGAATGATATGAAAACTAAAAATCTCACTTACTTTGTACATAACATTTCTCGATATGATATCACATCTTTGATCAATGAAAATAGGTGTCCATATATTCCTGCCACATGTTGTCCCACCACGAGAGAAAACCAGTTGTACAAATGTGTGAATGGGAAATACGCACCATCATCCACTTATTTGGCTATGTTAATGGAATCCTTTGCACAATTAATCTATGCTGAATCAAATACGGTTGGTCATCTCCTGGGAGCAAATCTATGGTTGCTGTGTGGACGGATGGCCTATGATCGCATGCCAGCATGATGGAAAGGAGTCTGCACCTTTGGGAAAGTAATCCCATCTCATTTCATTCAAAAATCTTTGGGGACTGCTCATATCCGCAATGCGCATTCCGCAACGGAAGTAAACTCTGTTTTGACTCATGACTACTGGACACAGATATCAAGGGGAGTTATTCCTCCTTTAGGAGTCATGATGAACTATAGAGAT